>NC_140174.1:123979603-124189603 GCF_963971535.1 Notolepis coatsorum
CAGGCTCAGCATAATTATGATCCAGTGGCAGGTAGGCTGCCGCTGCCCCCTGGTGGAATATAATAATCTATGCACTGGGGTCTTTAGAAGAAGGTGCGCGGACTGATGACGACATCAACTCGAGCCAAGACATTCAGTTTTGGTGGTTTGAAATCACGCGGCAATAATCACAAGAGAAAACATTCATTCAGACTGTGTTGGAACAGTTGGATAGAACAAAATGGATTTATATGGATTATGGACTTGGACACAATTCATGGAGAATTCAAGCCCGGGACCACAACGCTTCTCAAAGGGTTGGCTCGACACGCGACGGCTCTCCAACTCGTCTCGTAGTGACCGCAGCAAAACAAGTGAGTCTATTAATAGCCCGTCGTCCGGCGCCGGGCATAAGAAGTTAATTAAACTTGACAGAAATGTATATCGATGATAATTATCGATATCGAGTTATATGAAATAATTTTATAATTTTATCGCGATGGCGTTATCGCGTTTTTGGCCATATCGCCCAGCCCTAATTCAACTCCCTGAGCCACAGCCAGCAGAGAAGCCGGTTTACTTTAGCTTTCAAACCAGCTGCAGCCTGAGAACTGGAGTGCGAGGGGCTGTAACACTAAAGATGGCAGGGCAACGACAATGAATTGCTGCAAAATATAACATACATTTGTTGTTTAAATAATTATAAAAATAAAAATAAATCTTTTTTTAATACTAATTAAAATATCGATAATTATCTATATTGAACGATATGAAAAATGTTATAGTGATATAATCGTGATAACATTTTTGGTAGGGATGTTCAATATTGGCTTTTTTACCGATATCCGATATACAGATATTGTCCAACTCTTAATTTCCGATACCGATATCAACCGATACCGATTATGCGAGGTTTCCCCCCAAAAATTTGGAATACTTTCAGGTCATTAACATTACATATCTCTTAACACAACATTATGCATACTTTTGACAATAAATAAAATAATAATTTGTTCTTACTTGCTTTGCCTGGGTAAATAAAGGTTAAATAAATGTTTAAAAAAAAATAACGATACGATCATTTCCGATATTACATTTTAATGCCAATATCGGTAGGCTGATAATATCGGACACACCCCTAATTTTTGGCCCTATCGCCCAGCCCTAGGGCAACAGTCTCTTCCTGAGGCGACACGGTCTCCAACAGGGCAATGTGTCTGGCAGAAACTAGGCTGCATGGTGTTAATACAGGGCACCTGCAGGTTTCAACAAGTTCAATTCAAGACTTTTTAAAGACCTTTTAATAAACCACTAATGAGCAAAATGTCATACCAATTTAACGACCATAAAAGAAAACACATAGTGACACTGAACTGGCGGCTGCACTTGTGGACCAATTAAAATTATCACGTGTTCTCCATACAAGCTCTCGCCAGACGCACCAAGCTCCCAGTAGCCCCGCAAAAAACAACGACTTGAATACAAAAACATTTCATATATTTAATATAGGGCAGACAGTGGCTCGGGGGGTAGAGCAGTCGTCTGGCAATCCGAAGGTTCCCGGTTCAATTCCCGCTCCTCCCGGGGCAAGCGTGTCGATGTGTCGAGCAAGGACACTTAACCCCTGATTGCTCCCGAATGAGCAGGTTGGCACCTTGCATGGCCGCCTCCGCCGTCGGTAGTGTGTGAGTGAATGGGTAAAAATGGGTAAAAATGTGAGGAACGAATTGTACAAGCGCTTTGAATAAAAGCTGTTATATAAAAATGCAGCCAATTAATATTATTTACTCCCCAATTAAACTGTTATACAGTACATGTGCAAAAAGCTGTGTTCCAGCGGTATGGTCTTAGTGTTCCGTCACTTCTGCCTTGGGCCTTGTTAAAAAGGCCTGCAGTGAGGTGGTCTACGAGAGGCTGTCAAGAAACGGCTCGCTTGGGCAGCGTCCAGGTGCCAGAGAGCCGGGCAGAGGCACAGACCAGTGTTCCCCTCAGGTTATTTGTGGACATTTCTGGCAGGCTTTCAGATACGGAGAGAGACAGCCGGAGCAGCAGTGCTGTTAATATCACCGTGTTGGTTTGTGAGCAGTGCTGTTAATATCACCGGGTTGGTTTTGTGAGCAGTGCTGTTTAATATCACCGTGTTGGTTTGTGAGCAGTGCTGTTAATATCACTGTGTTGGTTTGTGAGCAGTGCTGTTAATATCACCGGGTTGGTTTGTGAGCAGTGCTGTTAATATCACGTGTTAGTTTTGTGAGCAGCGCTGTTAATATCACGTGTTGGTTTGTGAGCAGTGCTGTTAATATCACGTGTTGGTTTGTGAGCAGTGCTGTTAATATCACCGTGTTGGTTTGTGAGCAGCGCTGTTAATATCACGTGTTGGTTTGTTGAGCAGTGCTGTTAATATCACACCGTGTTGGTTTGTGAGCAGCGCTGTTAATATCACTGTGTTGGTTTGTGAGCAGTGCTGTTAATATCACTGTGTTGGGTTTTGTGAGCAGCGCTGTTAATATCACTGTGTTGGTTTTGTGAGCAGTGCTGTTAATATCACTGTGTTGGTTTGTGAGCAGTGCTGTTAATATCACCATGTTGGTTTTGTGAGCAGTGCTGTTAATATCACCATGTTGGTTTGTGAGCAGTGCTGTTAATATCACCATGTTGGTTTGTGAGCAGCGCTGTTAATATCACTGTGTTGGTTTGTGAGCAGTGCTGTTAATATCACTGTTGGTTTGTGAGCAGTGCTGTTAATATCACCATGTTGGTTTGTGAGCAGTGCTGTTAATATCACTGTGTTGGTTTGTGAGCAGTGCTGTTAATATCACTGTGTTGGTTTGTGAGCAGTGCTGTTAATATCACCATGTTGGTTTGTGAGCAGTGCTGTTAATATCACTGTGTTGGTTTGTGAGCAGCGCTGTTAATATCACTGTGTTGGTTTGTGAGCAGTGCTGTTAATATCACTGTGTTGGTTTGTGAGCAGTGCTGTTAATATCACTGTGTTGGTTTGTGAGCAGTGCTGTTAATATCACTGTGTTGGTTTGTGAGCAGCGCTGTTAATATCACCGTGTTTGGTTTGTGAGCAGCGCTGTTAATATCACTGTGTTGGTTTGTGAGCAGCGCTGTTAATATCACTGTGTTGGTTTGTGAGCAGTGCTGTTAATATCACTGTGTTGGTTTGTGAGCAGTGCTGTTAATATCACTGTGTTGGTTTGTGAGCAGCGCTGTTAAATATCACTGTGTTGGTTTGTGAGCAGCGCTGTTAATATCACTGTGTTGGTTTGTGAGCAGCGCTGTTAAATGTTAATATCACTGTGTTGGTTTGTGAGCAGTGCTGTTAATATCACTGTGTTGGTTTTGTGAGCAGCGCTGTTAAATGTTAATATCACTGTGTTGGTTTGTGAGCAGCGCTGTTAAATGTTAATATCACCATGTTGGTTTGTGAGCAGTGCTGTTAATATCACGTGTTGGTTTGTGAGCAGTGCTGTTAATATCACGTGTTGGTTTGTGAGCAGTGCTGTTAATATCACGTGTTGGTTTTGTGAGCAGCGCTGTTAATATCACGTGTTGGTTTTGTGAGCAGTGCTGTTAATATCACCATGTTGGTTTGTGAGCAGTGCTGTTAATATCACTGTGTTGGTTTGTGAGCAGCGCTGTTAATATCACTGTGTTGGTTTGTGAACAGCGCTGTTAATATCACTGTGTTGGTTTGTGAGCAGTGCTGTTAATATCACGTGTTGGTTTGTGAGCAGTGCTGTTAATATCACGTGTTGGTTTGTGAGCAGTGCTGTTAATATCACGTGTTGGTTTGTGAGCAGTGCTGTTAATATCACTGTGTTGGTTTGTGAGCAGTGCTGTTAATATCACTGTGTTGGTTTGTGAGCAGTGCTGTTAATATCACTGTGTTGGTTTGTGAGCAGTGCTGTTAATATCACTGTGTTGGTTTGTGAGCAGCGCTGTTAATATCACTGTGTTGGTTTGTGAGCAGTGCTGTTAATATCACTGTGTTGGTTTGTGAGCAGTGCTGTTAATATCACCATGTTGGTTTGTGAGCAGTGCTGTTAATATCACTGTGTTGGTTTGTGAGCAGCGCTGTTAATATCACTGTGTTGGTTTGTGAGCAGCGCTGTTAATATCACCATGTTGGTTTGTGAGCAGTGCTGTTAAATGTTAATATCACCGTGTTGGTTTGTGAGCAGTGCTGTTAAATGTTAATATCACTGGGTTGGTTTGTGAGCAGTGCTGTTAATCTCACCGTGTTGGTTTGTGAGCAGTAGGGGGGTAAATATTTGACCCCACAACGATTCGATTACGATTCTTCAGGCAACGATTCAATGCATCATGAAATCGATTCGATGCTATTCGACCTTAGGATCGATGCATTGCGAGAGAGGGGACGGCTTGGCCTTGCATGAAATATTATTATGTTGAGACCAATTGAGACCATTGATTTATTGGTGTGGCCCTGATTATGAGGAGGAATGGTTAAGGAATTGAAATGTCACTGTTGGATAAACCCCTGCGACCAGTATTGAGCTGTTCCATTGTGAAGAAGGAGGAGAATGAACAAGGCAGGTCAATGGGTTGGTTTTACATTAAAAACCTGGCCTGCATAGGATCAGGCTTCGGTCCAGCTAGATATAGACGAGATATGGATGAGAAATGGAATAACCTCTGATTCTGTGGCTTTAAAGGATATGGAACTGGAATATTTCCAAACCTTATGTGAAAATGAATGGTTTAGAAAGACGAGACCTTTATAAATGACAGGCTGCTTTTGTATATAAGAATTTGTTCTTTTGTATATAAGAATTTGTTCTTAATTGCTTGCCTGGGTAAATAAAGGTTAAATAAATGAATAAATGAGAAAGATGATGGAGTAACGATTACAAAGGTTCTGTTATAGGTCCTTCATGGAAAGATGATTGAGTAACGGTCATAAAGGTTCTCAGATTTAAAATTGACATTAATTGCCTCTCTTTGTATCTTGGAAATATACCAGAGGATTTAGATGGTGGTGACAAATATCTTTTATATCAATTAAGAAGTCCATCACAATTGGGCGGCTGATTGGCGCAGTGGGCAAGGCGCTCACCTCTAACGCAGGAGACGCTGGGTTCGAGCCCAGCTCTCGGTGGTGCTACCGGCTGGCCGGTCGTTCATACTAACACAATTGGCAAGTGTTAGAGGGTGGACAGGACTCCTACAGGTCGGTTTGGTGACGCCGGTGCGACGGAAGCAGGAAGTGACGGGGGCAGCGTGAGCCTCCCACGCGTTACTCCTCGCCACAGAGTTCGAGCTGCTCCGGTGAAAAGATGCGACAGGCTGCCTCCTGTGCCTCCTCGTGTACCGGAGCGGACACGTGATGCAAGGCTTCTGTCCTCACTACAACCGACCTGTGGGAGGCATAGTCTAGCAACGTTCAAGACAGGGGAGGGAAGAATTGGATATACGAAATTGGGATGGGAGAAAAATTGAAAAATGGGGAGAAAAAAGTGGATCAAAAAAAGAAGTCCATCACAAGACGCTGGCTTCAAAAAGAACCTCCTATTATAAACCAGTGGACTGATACTGTAAATAATACACATAAAGGTAAATGGACGCCATTTATATAACTCTTTTATCCAAAGGGCTTTACAACTTGTACTTGAATCAAGAAAGAGAGGTGGACACCTTATACATCTGTATACCATCAATACAAATATATACCAGTAGATGTGCCACTACTGTGAGTGTATCCTGTGAAAACTGATTTTCCTTACTGTGAAACATGTTATTACTTTCTTTTCCATTTGTATCTTGTATTATCTTTAGTTATTTATTTAAATAAGTAAAAAACTATAATAAAGACAAAAAAACATGTCATTGTCTGTCTCTCTCTCCCTGACTCTCTCACTCGCTCTCTCCATCTCGTGAAAAAATAAAAAAAATAAAATTAGAAATGTCATAAAGATAATCTTCCTCGGAAGGAGAGGTATTGTGAGAGAAGGGAAAAGGTCACGTTTCTGAAAACCAAATGCAGCCGAGTCTCGTATTCTGCACCAGCCCCCTCGCCCCCCCTCCCCTCCACACCCAGACACCCCCCTCGCCCCCCCTCCCCTCCACACCCAGACACCCCCCTCGCCCCCCTCCCCTCCACACCCAGACACTCACCTTGCCCCCCCCTCCACACCCAGACACCCCCCTCGCCCCCCTCCCCTCCACATCCAGACACCCACCTTGCCCCCCCTCCACACCCAGACACCAGCCTCTCCCCCACACCCAGACACCCCCCTCCCCTCCACACCCAGACACCCCCCTCACCCCCCTATCCAGACACCAGCCTCGCCCCCCCCCCCCTCCACACCCAGACACCCCCCTCGCCCCCCTCCCCTCCACACCCAGACACCCACCTTGCCCCCCCCTCCACACCCAGACACCCCCCTCTCCTCCACACCCAGACACCCCCCTCCCCTCCCCTCCACACCCAGACACCCCCCTCTCCTCCACACCCAGACACCCCCCTCCCCTCCCCTCCACACCCAGACACCCCCCTCTCCTCCACACCCAGACACCCCCCTCTCCTCCACACCCAGACACCCCCCTCTCCTCCACACCCAGACACCCCCCTCCCCTCCACACCCAGACACCCCCCTCCCCTCCACACCCAGACACCCCCCTCACCCCCCTCTCCCCCACACCCAGACACCCCCCTCTCCCCCACACCCAGCCACCCCCCTCACCCCCCTCTCCCCCACACCCAGACACCAGCCTCGCCCCCTCACCCCCTCCCCTCCACACCCAGACACCCCCCTCCCCTCCACACCCAGACACCCCCCTCCCCTCCACACCCAGACACCCCCCTCACCCCCCTCTCCCCCACACCCAGACACCAGCCTCGCCCCCTCACCCCCTCCCCACCCAGACACCCCCCTCCCCTCCACACCCAGACACCCCCCTCGCCCCCCCACACCCAGACACCCCCCCTCACCCCCCTCTCCCCCACACCCAGACACCCCCCTCGCCCCCCCACACCCAGACACCCCCCTCACCCCCCTCTCCCCCACACCCAGACACCAGCCTCGCCCCCTCACCCCCTCCCCACCCAGACACCCCCCTCCCCTCCACACCCAGACACCCCCCTCGCCCCCCCACACCCAGACACCCCCCTCACCCCCCTCTCCCCCACACCCAGACACCAGCCTCGCCCCCTCACCCCCTCCCCACCCAGACACCCCCCCTCCCCTCCACACCCAGACACCCCCCTTGCCTCCACACCCAGCCTCCCACCTCCCCTCCACACCCAGCCTTCCCCCCTCCCCTCCACACCCAGACACCCCCCTCCCCTCCCTCCCCTCCACAACCAGACACCCCCCTCACCCCCCTCCCCTCCCCTCCCAGACACCCCCCTCACCTCCACACCCAGACACCCCCCTCCCCTCCCCTCCACACCCAGACACCAGCAGACGGTTCTGACATACAAAGGTTGAATCAGACAGTTTATGATTAAAGCCCAAGCAATTATGTCCCTCTCTCCCCATCTCCCCCCTCTCTCTGCCCGTCTCTCTCTCATTTGAATGTGCTTGGTCATTCATGTCACTCCCCGCTACATCACAAGTCTCTGCGTCGTTGTCACGCAGTCAGGCCACGTCACCGTTGTCAGGGCGACTTGTGTCAGGGCGACATCATTATTGGTGGCATTAACCTTGAGACTGAAGCCTCCCTGTATCCTCAGTTATTCTGGGTCTCTACTAAACTACTAACCTGCTTACCGTCTTTTACCATCATGCACTCTGCTGTGCCTATAATACTACCCACTATATATTGATTCAGAGTACAGGTAGTTTAGCCTGGTATCACACAGATATCGATTCAGAGTACAGGTAGTTTAGCCTGGTATCACACATATATTGATTCAGAGTACAGGTAGTTTAGCCTGGTATCACACAGATATCAATTCAGAGTACAGGTAGTTTAGCCTGGTATCACACAGATATTGATTCAGAGTACAGGTAGTTTAGCCTGGTATCACACAGATATCAATTCAGACTATGAGCAGTTTAGCCTGGTATCACACAGATATCAATTCAGACTATGAGCAGTTTAGCCTGGTATCACACAGATATCAGTGCACCGCTAGCAAAAAGATACAAAAAAAGTAAAAAAGGAATAAACTTTATGGACCTCAGACTCCTCTGCAACAGAAGCTACTGTGAGGAAATACGAGTCATAAAATAAGTGTAGCAGCACTTTTGTCTCCTGCAGCTGCTCCGCTGTAAATCTGATGACTAACAGCCATGGATTAATTTAAAAAGAGAGAGAGAGAAGAGGAGAGAGAGAGAAGAGAGAGGGAGAGAAGAGAGGAGAGAGAGAAGAGAGAGAGAGAAGAGAGAGAGACAGAGCGAGCAAGAGAGGGAGAGAGCGAGAGCGTGAGGGAGAGAAAGAGCGAGAGAAAGAACAAGAGCGAGAAAGAGCAAGAGAGAGAAAGAGCAAGAGAAAGAGTGAAAGAGCGACGGAGAGCGAGAGCGAGAGAGTGCTTGGTAAAACTCTAATGGATTCTGTTCCATAACTCGTAAATCTAAACACAGAAGCCATAACATAAATCGAAACAGCGAGTCTCGAGCGTCGGCTTTATGTTCCCGCTCCGCTGCCGCTCTCTGTCTGGGAGGCGTTAGGTCTCTGAGTCGGTGAGACTCTCTCTGTGTGTTGATGTGATTCATCACACACAGAGAGGGAGCCTCACAGGTGGAGCGCCAGACAGACTGTGTGATAAACGTTTTTCTTCTCACACAATAGGGTCATGATGGCCTTATGGCTAAAAGTTAAAAGTTAAAAAGAGACACTTCGCCAAAAACAACGCAGATTTATTTTGCACAATAATCTCTCGCACATCCAAAAACTCTGAAGCGGTTTTGCACACGTCCATTTTAGTTCAACGAGTTATCGAGAGTAAATGAGTTTGAATATGGCCACCAGTGATGTCATGTTGTGTTAATTACAGCACTGTGACATTACAAGGTAGGAGTCCCTATGAGACAAGGTGTTGCCATCCTTCATCTACAGCATTTCATTGAGCTGTAATTAACCCTTTCACTGCCACACTACAGAAGGTTAACCCTTTACTATCACACTACCGATGGTAACCGTCGGTAGTGTGATAGTAAAGGGTTAACCTTCTGTAGTGTGGCAGTGAAAGGGTTAACCTTCTGTAGTGTGGCAGTGAAAGGGTTAACCTTCTGTCGTGTGGCAGTCAAAGGTCTTCTGTAGTGTGGCAGTGAAAGGGTTAACATTCTGTGTATTGTGGCAGTGAAGGGTTAACCTGCTGTCGTGTGGCAGTGAAAGGGTTAACATTCTGTCGTGTGGCAGTGAAAGGGTTAACCTGCTGTCGTGTGGCAGTGAAAGGGTTAACATTCTGTTGTGTGGCAGTGAAAGGGTTAACCTGCTGTCGTGTGGCAGTGAAAGGGTTAACCTGCTGTGTATTGTCGGAGTGAAAGGGTTAACTGTTTGGTAGTGTGGCAGTGAAAGGGTTAACACAAGGATTCGATGTCCCACGATGATGACATCACCGGTGGCCATATTGAAACATTTACTCTCAATAACTGTCAAACTAAACGAATGTGTGCAAAACTGCTTCAGAGGTCTTGGGACATGTGTGAGATTATTGTGTGCAAAATAAATCAGCGTTGTTTTTTTTTGGTAAAGTGCCCCTTTAAAAGTTTGAACTGATAATGTTAAAGCCTTTTATTTCATTTGTACATTTCACATGCAAACCGTAAGGCTCCCTCAACAGACCCACTATTGAAGTGCCCTTGAGCAAGGCACTGGGCAATTCATGTTACAGCAGATAACTAGGAGCTCCAAAAAAAACACAGCAAAAATACATAACAAGAAGAACATGGTCACAGGATCAGATCATGACAATAGTCAAACAAGCAACCCCACAACCATCCCCCCACCCACCCACCCACCCACCTCAAAGCCGCCCTCTCCTGCCTCCTCCATTGATGGCACGAATGGAGGTAGGTATAAATGAGAATTTGTATCTATTGTTTTTAGCTGCAGGGGTCTCCAAACGTTGGCCGGAAGGCAATAATTGATACTCCGGATTTAGGGGGTGAGAGCTGTCTGCTCTAATCGAAAGGGTTAACCACCCCGACGTGTGGTGGTGAAAGGGTTAACCCCCCGAAGCAGGTCCAGCAATAAAGCTATCTAGTAATCTAGAAGTACTTTATTATTATGAGTAGCATTCATTCACACAATACGAGCTACTGCCAAACCCATCAACTCACGGACCCAACTGAATACATTTCATGAAATGAAAAAACACTGAACAAATATGTATATATGCATCTTTCATCATAGTTCAAATATGTATCTTTCATCATACAGTAGTTATCTGCTGGACTAGGAGAGTAAGCTAAACTCACATGTTCACATCCATATCTTTCATCATTGTTATCTGCTGGACTAGGAGAGTAAGCTAAACTCGCATGGTCACATCCATATCTTTCATCATACAGTAGTTATCTGATGGACTAGGAGAGTAAGCTAAACTCACATGTTCACATCCATATCTTTCATCATAGTTATCTGCTGGACTAGGAGAGTAAGCTAAACTCACATGTTCACATCCATATCTTTCATCATAGTTATCTGCTGGACTAGGAGAGTAAGCTAAACTCACATGTTCACATCCATATCTTTCATCATAGTTATCTGCTGGACTAGGAGAGTAAACTAAACTCACATGTTCACATCCATATCTTTCATCATAGTTATCTGCTGGACTAGGAGAGTAAGCTAAACTCACATGTTCACATCCATATCTTTCATCATAGTTATCTGCTGGACTAGGAGAGTAAGCTAAACTCACATGTTCACATCCATATCTTTCATCATAGTTATCTGCTGGACTATGAGAGTAAGCTAAACTCACATGTTCACATCCATATCTTTCATCATAGTTATCTGCTGGACTAGGAGAGTAAACTAAACTCACATGGTCACATCCATATCTTTCATCATAGTTATCTGCTGGACTAGGAGAGTAAGCTAAACTCACATGTTCACATCCATATCTTTCATCATAGTTATCTGCTGGACTAGGAGAGTAAGCTAAACTCACATGGTCACATCCATATCTTTCATCATAGTTATCTGCTGGACTAGGAGAGTAAGCTAAACTCACATGGTCACATCCATATCTTTTCTGAATGTTCTCTCTGGATTCCATCACGTTGACTCCACCATTGGAACGTCCAGCGCTCAAACCTCTGCTCTCACATGATGTGATATCGACCTGAAAGGGTTCAATCCTAACGCCTGCATCGCAGACTGGGACTACAGGGCGGGTGGGTTGGCGGTTACATACCTCTACGATAGTGATTTTGGCTGCCTTGCACATGGGCTGGTTGAAGTTCCTGGCTGTCTTCCTGACGGGAGAAGAGAGAGGAGCCGAGGGGTTCAAGGTCAAGTTCAAGTTCGTTTTTTATTTGTCAGAACAAAATACAGGATACTTTATAATGAAATGCTTGTTTCTTATGAGCCCCTGAGAGTGTGCTACATACAGTAAAGAGAAAGTAAGTAAAACATTAAGAAGTAAAAAGTAGGTAAAGTCAATATACATACAGTATATACAATACAGAGTCAAATGAGTACCAGTGCAATGCAGAGGTACAAAACTTGGGGTAGGGTGCAAATGAGGTATTGAATCATGTAGTGCAAATCTCTTTAATAATAGATAAATATAAAGTGTGTTACAGTGTCTAACGTGAATAAAGTGGGTGGTAAGGTGAGTGTTTGTTTAAAGTGAGTGTGTGCATGTGGATGTGTGTGCAGTGTGTGTAGATGATGGGTTGTTACATAGTGTGATTGGGTCACATTAACACAGTCCTTCGTGTTCCCAGTTAAATCGGCTGTGGAACACGGGCGCAGGGAGGATGTGGTAGATTATTCTAGAGCGATACGTTAAAATCTATGCCGAAAGTCTACAGGGAGCTGCCAAGCCTGCCACTCATTACTGAGGGGGGAAGAAGGGCCATCTCAAACTGATAACCTCACCAGTTTATTGGAGGTGAAACGGTGCTCTCTGGTGGTAAAAAGACTGAACTGCGGCTACAAATTTCTACTGTGTAGAAAAATGGGGAACTGTATCAAGTGTGGCTGTGTCCCTAATAGATTAAAGCCAGAGTGTGCACTTGCCATCTACCCAGGGTCACCATGCCACTAGAGGCAGGTTCAGGAGAAACTCCACCTGACTTCTACCGAGAAGACAACACTGTTCAGATTCAGTGGTGGTTGGAACACTGCGCTTTCCGCATTACTGCCACCTAGTGGAGAGCGTAACGAGAATCAGTGACCACTTTACTTTCCACAGTAACCACCTACTCTGGAAAATAATTTATATCCATCCATCCATCCATCCATCCATCCATCCATCTATCTATCTATCTATCTATCTATCTATCTATCACAATAGTGGCTCAGGAAGTAGATTGGTCGTCCGGTAATCAGAATTCCATTCCCACTCCTCCCGGGCAGCGTGTGAAAGTGTCCTTGAGCAAGACACTTAACCCCTAATTGCTCCCGATGAGCAGGTTGGCACCTTGCATGGTTGCCTCCGGCGTCTGTGTGTGAATGTGTGAGTGAACGGGTCAAATGTGAGGAACAAATTGTAGAAGCGCTTTGGATAAAAGCTGCTATGTAAATACACCATTTATCATTTGATCTATCTACCTACCTACCTACCTACCTACAGTATCTATCTGTGGGGGATAGCATCCACTCAGAGTGCCATTCAATTGTGAATCTTAGGGTGAATTGTGGGGGGGGAAACAGAGATGTACCTGCCCACCGTCCGCCCCCTCCTTTGTGACATTTGAACCAATCGCAGAGCAGCGGTCCCTAGTGTGTCATCAGCCCACGCCAGCAGGCAGCGTGCGCTGCTCTGTTGTGCAAACACACGGCGCGGTGATTACGGGTCAGCTGACCTCCGAGGTGAGCGGGGGCTTAACCGTTTCACTGCCGCACTACCAAACGGTTAACCCTTTCACTGCGACAATACACAGGTTAACCCTTTCACTGCCACACTACAGAAGGTTAACCCTTTACTATCACAGTACCGACGGTTAACCATTTACTACCACACTACAGCAGGTTAACCCTTTACTATCACACTACATAAGGTTAACCCTTTCACTGCCACACGACAAAGGGTAAACCCTTTCACTACCACACTACAGAAGGTTAACCCTTTACTATCACACTACAGACGGTTAACCTTCTGTAGTGTGATAGTAAAGGGTTAACCTTCGATAGTGCAATATTAAAGGGTTAACCTTCTGTAGTGTGGCAGTGAAAGGGTTAAGTGTATCCGGCGTCCTTTAGCCTGACTAGTGACACCTGCCTCACAGTGAGGTTTAAAGGGGGATGCCGGCAATTTTAAGAACTCGCATGTGAACTCTCACCACCCTCTCAGAAATGAATCGGAGAGAGAACCCTCCGATCTGTGATGTAACAGGGATGTAGAAATCTGTGGCTTCTCCATAGACATTGAATGGAGCTCTGGCTTTGTGTGAGCTCTTACACTGAACCAAAATTAGAGCCTCGTTTGAGTGTAAGAGCTCACATAAACATTTCCTGGCCTCATAAAGTCAGAGCCCCCATCCATCAGTCTATGGAGCAGCCCCCAGACTTTACATCCCAGTGACATCACCAATTGGAGGGTTAAAATGGTAAATGGTGCATTTATATTTATAAAAAATGGGTGACCTTCCCCTTTAAGGAGAGATAACATCACGCCACCCGGTTCCAAGGTGTGTTGCGTTCGAGGGACCCACTGAGGCACAGCTAGGGTAATCTGTTTCAATACAAAACAATGTCAGCTGACCACTGTGACCCTCCGTCCCTCTGATAAGGGCAGGTGATTTGAAACAGACGGCCAACAAACACGACCCAGTATTGCTCCATTAAAAAGAGGGACAACCCCCGCTCACCTGCACACACAGTCCTCCTTTACTATATCTATATCTGTACATATCCTACTCTTACTAGTTACACTGCTGGCCAGTAGTAGTCATACTGTGGGAGTGCAAGAAGGATGAAACAGCAGACTGTAGGCGAGTTCTTTCCTTTACTTTCCCAACATATATAATAATAATAATAATAATTAATTTAATTTATATAGCGCTTCTCAATGACCCGAAGTCGCTGACAGTAGTCGGGAGCAAAGTAAAAACAAAGAAACAAAAACAAAGAAACAAAAACAAAGAAACAAAAACAAAAGGAACATGAGACCATGGGGGGAACAGGGAAGACAGCATGAGATAGCACAAAAAGACAGAGCGGCAGGAGACAGACATCAATCAGGTTGGAGGGGGAGGGGGTTATGGGTGGGGGGGTTGAAGGCAAGGGAGAACAGGTGGGTTTTGAGGCGAGCTTTGAAGGTGGAGAGTGTAGGGGAGTCTCTGATGGACTGAGGGAGGGAGTTCCAGAGTCGGGGTGCAGTGCGAGAGAAGGCCCGATCACCAAAGTTTTTGAGTTTGGATGTCGGGACGTGTGAATATTAAAGGCAACCAACTTGTGTTCAGCTTTTCTCTGATTGGCCACGACCCCACGCCGCTAGCCCGCCCCCTTTTGCCGCGAGCGCAAGCGGCAGGAACCTTCAAGTTCCCTGGTGCAAAATAAATCTGGTAGTTGGTTTATGACGTTAATTAATAATAAACACTGTTAGGACTCTTAATAATAAACACTGTTAGGACTATCTGACTCTTAATAATAAACACTGTTAGGACTATCTGACTCTTACTAATAAACACTGTTAGGACTATAAACACTGTGCGGACTATCTGACTCTTAATAATAAACACTGTTAGGACTATCTCGATTCACACGTCACTACTGTAACTAGAAACTCTGGGTGTCACTGTACATCAGTGTGGAACTGTACGCTGTAACGTTATATGTTATTTCGCCCGTGGAGGCTGCTGAAGCGCCAGCGGGGCGATGCAGTGGTTTGTCCCCGGCTTCCGTGCGCCGCCGCCGGCTTGACGCAGCAGCGGCCGTGCTCCGTTGTAGAAGCCCTTCAATGACAGAGCTCTCATATTTTGCGAATGCATAAACTATATCTTAAATTATGGCTATGTGTCTAATATGGCTGTCGCTTATCAATGACTTCGCGACAGCCATATTAGACACATAGCAATAATTTAAGATATAGTTTATGCATTCGCAAATATGAGAGCTCTGTCATTGAAGTGGGTGGTGGCAGCGTTACTAACAGCGTTCACCCTGATGTAAAGTAGCGATTTTTATTGTTTTGTCATGACAAACCAATTACATAATCCCAACATATGTGTAAAGAAACAACATATTCCAGTTAACGGTATATTTCTTTAATGATTCATAGTATTGCTGGCTCTCATATTTGCGAATACAATAGCGTTCACCCTGATGTAAACAATTCTACAACGGAAGACGGCCGCTGCAACTCTCTGCCGCGTGGCCAATCAGAGAAACGCTGAACGCAAGGCTGAACACAAGTTGGTTGCCTTTAATATTCACGCTGTCGGGACAGTGAGGGAGGCAGTGGAGGAGGACCGGAGGGAACGGGTGGGGCGGTAGGGAAGAAGGAGATCAGTCAGGTAGGGGGGGGCCAGGCTGTGAAGGGCTTTGAAGGTGAGGAGTAGTGTTTTAAAGTTTATGCAGTGTTTGATCGGGAGCCAGCCACATATTTACATTAGTGCTGTCAGGCGATTAAAAAAGTAATCTAATTAATAACAGGATTTGTAATTAATTAATCTAATTAATCACATTTTAATCGCATAACCATTTTATGCCTGATATTCTATAATCATATTTCAAATTGCATGTGTCCGGATGGCAGAATTCAGTACTGTATCTACAAAACCTTCTGTTTAATCATCTTCCATTTATTAATTTGCTTAGATTTTTCAGGTCTGGTCAATTTTATCATGGTGTTATTCACAGTCAAAGATAAAAAAAAAATGTATTGATATTCTCATTTGGTTCATTACAATTTACTCAAGCCTAGTAACAGACACAGTATTTCTGACACTGGGAATACATTCCCTGAGATCCATAGATGTCCCTAGAATCAGATACCAAGAACATGCAAATGGACCATATTAAAAAAAGTCTGTAAATGTGTATTCTACGTTCCTTTGGAATGAATGAGATAAAAAAGAAAAAAAATTTATTAAAAAGAACATTATAATTTTTTAATAAATGTTGAGTTAATTTTCATAACGCGATAATTTGCTGTGTAATTAATTAATCTAATTAACGCGATAAACTGACAGCCCTAATTTGCATACATTCATGCAGTGTGCAGAGTGCAGAGACGTTAAAGTTAGTCATGGTAGAAGTGACAGCAGCCAGCTGACATAATAGTAAGTTACTGTACACAATAACACACCCCCCGTTTCCCAGAATCCCGAGTCTTAACTCATTGGGCGCCAATCACGAGAAAAGTCGGGTTTTAATCGTTATTTCTTTTATTCGCTATTGCCATTCATAATTCATCGGGACAGCCTGTGCATACTGTTCTGAATGTGTCTGAGCTGGCAGACGGTCAATACCACCCTCTAACGCCTTTGGCCGCTATTGCACTCCATTTTAAACGATGTAGTTTGTTTTCTGGGCCGAGCTGAGCCGTGCGGGCGGGGTTTAAATACTCCGGCAGGACGAGCGCTTACAACGATGCATCAACTAGCCCCCCCCCCCCCCCCCCCCCCGCTACAAGCCCCAATTCATGCTTGCATGAGGAAGGATAATAAGGATAATCTAGCATTGATTTCAGGAAGATTTGATAATCAGACGGAAAAATTACAACATGATAACTGGATTTCACTAAAGGGCTATTTTTGCGTCTTTTCCTGGGATTACTAAGAATCACCCAAACTATACTCATATTCAAAACGGTATCAAACGGAAATGTACGGATGAAAAATCTTTTTTGCATGTTGACCAGAAGCAACTCACTGACAATCGACAGTGTTATTAGATCCATAGCTATAATATTTCATATAGTTTTAGCACTCGCAACTTTGGCGTTCTCCCCATTGAACAAAGCAATGGCATTCTACCCAGAAGTTAAACAACGACCCCTACCGCTGAATGAGTTAAAGGAGCCCTCACGCCGCTCCTAAAGTCCAGTGAATGTCTGCACCATTGTGCGTGATAAGTGAGTCACCACAATACCGTCTTTATTTATTATACTACAACTCTGTACATACAGCTGATGAGCACTACACTTAGTACTAATTTGCATATTTTGTACCCAGTTTAATCACCTGTACATTGTATATTGCTGCTATTGCACTCTGGTTGGACGCCAGACTTCTTTTTGTTGTCCTGTACTTGTGCTGCATGATGACAATAAATGTGAATCTAATCTAATCAACACAGTGCTTCCTCTCTCTTGTACCTGAAGATGATGTTTCCGGCCTTGTCTGCCTTCCAGGCCTTGACCAGAGCGAAGTCTCCAGTGATGGCTTTCTCCATGATGTAGTGTCTGCCGTTAAACTCACGGACCTGCGGATGGGGACAACGTGGAGAACACCGGTTAGTGAGGCGAGGGGCGACACGTCGTCATGGTAATGCACTCGGTAACGCACTCCGTTCCTGGTTCAACCAGAACGATTTGGGCTTATTGCACATAAAGCGTCCTATGTCGCTATCTATGGAAAAAGACTGGATTCTTTCGGAAATAATAATAATAATAATTTAGGACCTGCTCAGAGGTCATCAATCGGCACACATGCGATGCATGCATGCAATTCGTATCTGCGATTAACCCATCCCGTCGTCCTTCCCCCCCAAGGGCAGCCGGGAGCAGACAGGCGTCAACGTGAGCCGCGCCAGGGGACCAATCCAAGTGCTCCTGTCCGTCTTCGTCAAGGACGCCACAGCGTTAGCGATCTATTGTTGTGCATGTTTTTCCATTGGGTTTATCTTATCGGGGGGGAAACCCTTGCTAGCACGGGGAGAACATGCAAACTCCACACAGAAAGGCCTGGGAGATACCCCACCTGGGTAACTGGCATCATGGAAACCTGGTCCCCAAGCGGGAATCGAACCCTGGACCTTCTTGCTGTGAGGCGACAGTGTTAACCACTACACCACAGTGCCGCATGGGCGAACCGTGCCGAAATGGGCGATGTTCAGCGTGTAATAAACTACAAACTACAGTGTGTAGAAACAAACGCCTTTTTACATGTTGTACTGCAAATAGTCTGTCAAATGAGCCATACCATTTTCCCCATAGCTATAATATAGAATATACAAATAGCTCCGCAAAGATCATGAATTATCGCGAAAACAGTCACGAAAAGCTGGCCTACTGACCGCAGGATGCGCGGCCAGTGTAGCAGACAAAGAGTTAAGAGGTTAAATTTGTAATACTTTTTAATACCCCGTAGATACCCTGAATAAGTAAGAGGTCTCTAATGGAGTCAGTCTTAATCATTTTTGTCCGATCACTCCAAACTAATGGTCTAAGTCTATACCGTTTGGTAAAACGTATCGATTGAACTTGGGGAAATGGGTATCGGCAGTGAAAAAGTGGTATGGGTGCGCCCCCTAGTGGCGGCTGACGCGGTGTGCAGGCGGCTGAGTTCTCACCTCTCTCTCCTCGCTGGCGATGGCGATGGTGCCGTCTTTGTTGTACTTGATGGGCGAGCCGCCCTCCTGGATCAGAGTACCGTAGCCCGTGGCCGTGAAGAAGGCTGGGACGCCGGCGCCGCCCGCCCGGATCCTCTCTGCCAGGGTGCCCTAGAGGGAGAGGCCACGCCCACAGGTCAGAGGTCAGGACGCAAGAGACTAACTAAACCATCATCTCTGCCAGGGTGCCCTAGAGGGAGAGGCCACGCCCACAGGTCATAGGTCAGGATGCAAGAGACTAACTAAACCATCATCTCTGCCAGGGTGCCCTAGAGGGAGAGGCCACGCCCACAGGTCATAGGTCAGGATGCAAGAGACTAACTAAACCATCCTCTCTGCCAGGGTGCCCTAGAGGAAGAGGCCACGCCCACAGGTCTGGCTGGGGCTAGCCATGGCCAGGTTTGGTATGGTTGGGATTGCGTCTCCATTGTGTTTCTTGTAAACTCTCTGGTTGCTAGGCAAGGAAACCTTTCAAAATCCACACCACAACTGTGGTACACAAGCTAAACCATGATGACAACAGTCTCAGCCAGGTCTGGCCAGGTAGTGAAAGGTGTCTGTCTCAGCCAGGTCTGGGCAGGTAGTGAAAGGTGTCTGTCTCAGCCAGGTCTGGCCAGGTGGTGAAAGGTGTCTGTCTCAGCCAGGTCTGGCCAGGTAGTGAAAGGTGTCTGTCTCAGCCAGGTCTGGCCAGGTAGTGAAAGGTGTCTGTCTCAGCCAGGTCTGGCCAGGTAGTGAAAGGTGTCTCTCTCAGCCAGGTCTGGCCAGGTAGTGAAAGGTGTCCGTCTCAGCCAGGGTCCAGCCAGGTCTGGCCAGGTGGTGAAAGGTGTCTCTCTCAGGCCATGGTTACACAGGGGGTTTTTGTTTTTGTTTTGTTGCTGAATGATTACGTTTGCTGTCCCAGTTAAATAGAAATGCCGTTTTGGCAGGATAACATGTTGCCCTACTGACAACGCTGAAATTGTGTTTCAGTTTTGGATACTCGCCAAAACTCGCCGACAACGTGTCATGTAATCTGCACAGAGCCGTTGTTGCTCAACGCCCATGCGCAGTAGATACCGACATCTGCGTGCCCTCACCAACGTCCGGTGACGACAAGACAGCAGAGCTGTCCCAAATAGCTGCAGCTACCATGTGTTGTCAAGTTATTGAGACAGTTAAGGAAGTTCAGAGTATCTGGGAAGATACTCCAGTCCTTCTACTCCGGAGCTGTAGAGAGCATCTTGACTGGAAACATCACTGCCTGGTATGGAAACAGCACGGCACAGGACAAGAAGGCCCTACAGAGAGTGGTGCGCTCAGCCGAGCGTACCACGGGTATTGCACTACCTCCCCTGCAGGTTCTATACAACAAGAAGTGCAAATCCAGAGCCTGCAGAATAATGAAAGACCCTCACCACCCCAACAACAGCCTGTTCCAGCTGCTGAGGTCAGGCAGACGCCTGCGAACCCCAGCTACTAGGACAGAGAGGCTTCTGCTCAGCTTCTTCCCCCAGGCCATCAGAGCCTTGAACACTGAGTGCCACAGAACACTGAACTCTTCACACACAAGCACACATGAGCACACACACGACACGCACACTGTACACGCTCGCACACTAGCAGCCACTTTAACTTATGTACAAATATCGATATGCCCTACTATGTTACCTGTTTATTGCACAATGTTGTTTTATTGGATTCTATTATATGTCGTTACTACTGTATTGCACATCGTTGCGGGCAAGACCACCCGCATTTCATTGTATACTTGTATGCCGTGACAAATAAAACTCTTGACTTGACTTGTTATAAGGAGCCCAGTCCAAGCTACAACAGTCTGCATTCCCTTAACAATTGTTTGTATTGAGCCGTATTGTACCCATTCTGCAATCTGTTAAATAAAGTTTACATCCATTCATTCTGCTAGCATTAACGATTGCATGAGCAGCTGGCTAACATGAGCTAACGTTAGCTACCTGCCGTAGCTACCAGACCCTGTTAGCTCAGAGCTCCTCTTTCAATCTTAACAAGCATTAAACAAAATGGCCCAGTCATCTATTCACCTTTGTTTAATACATGAGGCGTTGTCTAATGTTATCTAGCTACTGATAGCTCCTGATATCATCAGTTTGGTGCTGGCTGGCTAACGTGAGCTAACGTTAGCTGCTAGCCACAATGCTATACTGCTATAATGGCATATCCCTATCACGTTAGCACGTAAGCTAACAAAATCGGCGACGATGAGACTAAACTCCGCTCTTGGTGGTCAATTGTGTTGATGTTAGTTTCGTTTCATCAACAAATGAGAGGCAGAACACACAGTGAATGTATCCGTTTAGTTTATTGCACTTTCTTTGCTGAAAAATAAATGCTGTTGGCTAAATGGCTCACACGAGCCATTTAAAGATGGTGGTTTGTTGTTTTTTTGCAGGAAGTGTATTGGCACATTCAAGTTGTCTGATTGGTTGAAAATTGCCTTCATGTTCGCCACCTACTGCCACCTACTGCTTTGGCATTGTACTACATCACTGTGCTCAGGTAGCAAAAAAAATAACTCGCCTGCCATTACTTTGCGTTCTGGAAAGCGAAACTGACCTTGAAAACTAAACGAAAATACCCTTGTGTGTAACCGACGCCTCAGCCAGGTCTGGCCAGGTTGTGAAAGGTGTCTCTCTCAGCCAGGTCTGGCCAGGTGGTGAAAGGTGTCTCTCTCAGCCAGGTCTGGCCAGGTGGTGAAAGGTGTTTGTCTGAGCCAGGTCTGGCCAGGTTGTGAAAGGTGTCTCTCTCAGGCTGCGGTTACACACAGGGGTATTTTCGTTTCGTTTTCAGGGTCAGTTTTGCTTTTGAGAACGCAACGTAATGGCAGGCTGCATGTTAGACATTGGTTTTGCCTCCTGAGCACAGTGATGTAGTACAATGCCAAAGCAGTAGGTGGCGAACATGAAGGCAATTTTCAACCAATCAGAAGTTGAATGTGCCAATACACTTCCTGAAAAAAAATTAAAAATAAAAACATCTTTAAATGCCTCGCGTGAGCCATTTAGCCAATGTAGCATTTATTTTTCAGCAAAGAAAGTGCAATAAAAGTGCAATAAACAAAACGGATACATACACTGTGTGTTCTGCCTCATTTGTTGATGAAACAAAACCAACATCAACACAATTGACCACCAAGAGCGGATAGTTTAGTCTCACAAAAAGATCTCCGATGTTGTTAGCTACATGCTAACGTGAATGGAATATGCCAGTACAAAAGTATAGCATTGTGGCTAGCAGCTAACGCTAGCTCACGTTAGCCAGCCAGCACCAAACTGATGATATCAGGAGCTATCAGTAGCTAGATAACATTAGACAACGCCTCATGTAATAAACAAAGGTAAATAGATGACTGTGCCATTTTGTTTAATGCTTGTTAAGATTGAAAGAGGAGCTCTGAGCTAACAGGGTCTGGTAGCTAGGTAGCTACGGCAGGTAGCTAACGTTAGCTCACGTTAGCCAGCTGCTCATGCAATCGTTAATGCTAGCAGAATGAATGGATGTAAACTTTATTTAGCAGATTGCAGAATGGATACAATACAATACGGCTCAATACAAACAATTGTTAAGGGAATGCAGACTGTTGTAGCTTGGACTGGGCTCCTTATAACAATAACTTGACAACACATGGTAGCTGCAGCTATTTGGAACAGCTCTGCTATCTGTCATCACCGGACGTTGGTGAGGGCACGCAGATGTCGATATCTACTGCGCATGGGCGTTGAGCAACAACGGCTCCGCACAGATTACATGACATGTTATCGCAGAGTTTTGGAGAGTATCCAAAACGGAAACACAATTTCAGCGTTGTCAGTAGGGCAACGCGTTATCCTGCCAAAACGGCATTTCTATTTAACTAGGACAGTAATCATTCAGCAACAAAACAAAAAACCCCAGTGTAACCATGGCCTCAGCCAGGTCTGGCCAGGTGGTGAAAGGTCTCTCTCTCAGCCAGGTCTGGCCAGGTTGTGAAAGGTCTCTCTCTCAGCCAGGTCTGGCCAGGTTGTGAAAGGTGTCTCTCTCAGCCAGGTCTGGCCAGGTGGTGAAAGGTGTCTCTCTCAGCCAGGTCTGGCCAGGTGGTGAAAGGTGTCTCTCTCAGCCAGGTCTGGCCAGGTAGTGAAAGGTGTCTCTCTCAGCCAGGTCTGGCCAGGTGGTGAAAGGTGTCTCTCTCAGCCAGGTCTGGCCAGGTAGTGAAAGGTGTCTCTCTCAGCCAGGTCTGGCCAGGTGGTGAAAGGTGTCTCTCTCAGCCAGGTCTGGCCAGGTGGTGAAAGGTGTCTCTCTCAGCCAGGTCTGGCCAGGTGGTGAAAGGTGTCTCTCTCAGCCAGGTCTGGCCAGGTGGTGAAAGGTGTCTCTCTCAGCCAGGTCTGGCCAGGTGGTGAAAGGTGTCTCTCTCAGCCAGGTTTGGCCAGGTGGTGAAAGGTGTCCGTCTCACAGGTTGGTCCAGGTTCTAAAGACAATGGAGATGCTCACTGTGTGCCAGACAGGCCACAGCACGACTAAACCCTGGCTAGTGGAGACAAGGCATTAGTGTTTCATGTAGTCTTCATAGATTTGTGATGCTAGATCTGTCATCAAACTATTACCAGTGCTTATTAGATATTTTAACTGATTTATTTCAGTTTGATTTATTTGAATCGTTTAATTGTTTGACTTTTCCGTTTTTATATTGTTTTTGTATTATACATTTACATTTACATTTAGTAATTTAGCTGACGCTTTTATCCAAAGCAACTTACAGGTTCTGTACAACAAGTCAGCAGGAAGGGTACAACTCTTTCAGCTGAGTAACAATGTTCATCAAACAGTGTTGAAACTTGGGTGCTGCAGTGTTGAGTGCATCGTAGTAGATACATAATAGTATAGTAGGAAGTAATATAGACATGGGAGATTAATTAGTAGAAGACAGTACTTTTCACCCCCTCTTCATTTCAGATATTGATTGAAGTAGTGTGTTTTTAGTCGACAGCAAAAGATTGGTCAGTCAGCCAGCGACTGCTATTCAAATGCACTAGGACGTTTATTTGTTTACATTTGGTGTTTTGAATGTCAAGGACAAGGCCTGAAGGAATGCTGTATCAGATATCTGTGCCCGTTTCTCACTTCATGCCTGTGGTTTTCTGTGTGTGTGTGCGTGGGTGGGTGCGTGCGTGCGCGTGAGACCAACCTGAGGCGTGAGCTCCACCTCCAGCTCCCCGGACAGGTACTGCCTCTCAAACTCCACGTTCTCCCCGACGTAGGAGGAGATCATCCTCTTGATCTGCTTGGTCTGGAGCAGCAGACCTAGGCCGAAGTTGTCCACTCTGCAGGAGGAAGGGCAGGTCGTTAATCTCTCAATTCAATTAAAAAAACGTTATTAGTCCCGCAAGGGGCAATTTAGAGCATGATATGGCAAACGGCTGCATTTCTACACATTCAAGACAAAACAGGGACAAGAGACATACATGACACTTCAAAGCACAAGAGACATGACACTGCCAGAACGGGATCCCTACATTGTTTTTTTTTTGTAAATGTTTTTATTTTCTCTTTTTCAAAACATACATAGAACAAGACATCACAATACAATAGATTTACGGTAATAATAATAATAGAGACACTAACAACAATAACACTAACAATAATAACAACAGAAATGATAGTAAGAATAATAAAGACATAATATAAACTATAAAAGTATATTATCAGACATGACAAAAGACAAACAACAAAGACATGGCTCAAATATTCACATGCACACTGTATATACAGCAGAAGTGGCGATTAGGGAGTCAGCTCCTGGTCAACGATAGCACCCAGTGTACTGATAAGCTGTGTGTGTGGAGTGTGTACGTTTATTTTGTATATGTGTGTTTTATATGTGTGCGTTTAGTATGGATGTGTGTTTTATGTGTGCATGTTTTATATGTGTGAGTGCACGTGTGTGTGTGTGTGTGTGTGTGTGTGCGAACAGGCATGTACTTCTAAATACATTATGATATCCTCTGCAACGGCCCAAAGCATCTACATACAAGACATTAGTGATCTCTAGGGAGGCTAAGAGTAATGGGGAAATCCGCAGAGTACAGTGGTGGATAGCGCAGGTCCAATATGAGATAGATATGGGTCCCATATTTCATAAAAAGTGTCCAACTTGGAGTGCAGCATACATGTGATGTATTCACAAGGAATACAGTCCATAATAATGTTGTGCCATGACCTCTTTGATGGGACCTCGTCCTTGATCCAGAACAACAGAATGTTGTTTTTCCTAGCAGCAAATGTCAACAAATTGAACAGTCTCCTATGTTTGAAATTGGCAATATGAATATCTGGGAGGCCTAGTAAGAGGCAGAGGGGATCCAGTTCGATGGGGGTCGGGAATATATCAGATAGTTCCTCTACGATGTCGAACCAATAGCTCTGGAGCTTTACACAGGACCAAAAGCAGTGGACGTGGTTTCCAATCTCTATCTTGCATTTAAAGCAGAGTGGGGATGCATTGGGATCCATTTTACTCTTAAGGGCAGGGGTAATATGAATGCGGTGTAATATTCTAACTTGGATAGACTTGGTGCGCTTGCCAACAGAGATTTTTTTTGCATAGGTCCATGCATCCTGCCAGTCCTCGTCCGTGATCTCTATGTCCAAATCTTTTTCCCAGGACTGTTTAGTGACAAGGGAAGATAAAGATGAATTAAGGTTTAGAGTACTATAGAAAATAGATATTTGTTTTTTAGGAATCTGCAAGGAGAGGGCTTTCTCCACCTGCGAGGTGGAACTGTTAATTACCAGTGAGGTGTCCTTGGTGATAAACTGCCTAATTTGTAAGTATTTAAAAAATTCCGTTTTCAATAGACCATATCGCTGCTGCAGCTGTAGAAAGGACATTAGCGTCTGGCCATCAAACAAGTGGCCAAGGTTAGTTATTCCCTGCGTATGCCAGGTCTTGAAGCCGCCGCCAATTTGGTCTGGCTTAAAGTCAGGATTGCCTACGATCGGGGTAAGAGGAGAGGTCAGCTTAGCTCGGCCCTCCACCTTACGGACAGTCTTCCAGGCATTGACGGAGCATAGTGTGATGGGGTTAGAGCATATTTTCCTAACAGACTTAAAGTCTTTAAATAGTAGGTTCCACAGGGGGGGACTTAGATTGCGAGGATTCAATGTCTAGCCAGATTGATAGTGGGTCTGATCTGAACCAACCGACAAGTACCCTAAGATGTGCTGCTAGTTGGTAATGTCTTATATTAGGTAGGTCTAGACCCCCATCTTCACCATCCATCTGTAATTTGGCCATTTTCAGACGCGGTTTCTTCCCATTCCAAATGAATGAGCTTAGCCAGCCTTCTAGCACCTTGATAACCTTGTTTGTCAGCAGCACTGGAATCATTTGGAGAGGGTATAATAGTCTGGGGAGTACGTTCATTTTGACAAGGGCTATCCTACCCAGCCAGGAGATTGGTAAAGGGGCCCATCTAACTAAGTCTGCCCTTATGGTGTCTAAAAGGGGGGGAAGTTGGCCTTAAACAATGTATCATAGGTGGGTGTCACAAATACTCCTAAGTAAACAAAGCCGGAGGGCGACCAGCGAAATGGAAAGGGCTCGGGCAGGATCGGAATGGATTTAAGTGTCCCAAGTGGCATTGCTTCGGATTTGGAAAAGTTAATTTTGTACCCCGAGAAGGTTCCAAATGTGGAAATCATGCGGGTTAGACATGGAATGGAAGAGTGAGGTGTAGATATAAAGATCAGTATGTCGTCCGCATAAAGAGTGATTTTGTGCTCCCTCTCGCCCACCCTAATACCTGAGATCGCTGCTGACTGCCTTAAGGCCTGAGAGAGTGGTTCTATGGCCATGTCAAATAGTAAAGGGCTAAGAGGGTCCCCCTGGGGGTTCCCTCGTTGTAGAGGAAAGTTGTTAGACCTAAGCCCGTTAGTCAGAACCGCCGTCAATGTCATCCTTGAGTTGTAAAGAACCTTGACCCAGTCAATAAAAGTGTTTCCTAGGGACTTCCGGTATGAGAGCAGACGGGTAACACACGTGCGAAAGAGCTCCTGGTCAAATGAGTGAAAAAACGGATAAAAAAAGACCCGAAAAGTAATTAAAAAGGAAAATGCTCACGAGAAGTAAGGAAGAGACAACGATTGTGAAGGAAATAGAAATGGAGAACATACGAGAAGGAGAGAATCCGAAGAAACAGAATCCCCGGAGCGAAGCCGAGAAAAGCCAGGCGAAAGAAGGGGGAGGTACCGCTGAGGCAGACACGGTAATGCCAGGATGGGCCGTGAACATGCAGGCCGGGATACTGGAGAACATAACAGCGGCGATAAAACTGAACACGGACACGATAAGGAATGATATTGGGAAGCTACGGGAGGAATTGAGGAAGGAACAGGAGGACTTCAGAGGTGAAATGAATACAGAAATCAAAAGGGTGGAGGAGAAGATGGCGGAACAGAACAGAAACGTGATCGAGTTACAGACTAGGACGGCTCACGCGGAGGAATGGAACACGGAGATACACGAGGTATTAACATGTGTGATTCAGAAACAAGAACAGATGGAGACAAAGATGTCGGACATGGAGGGGAGGTCACGGAGAAATAACATCAGAATATGGGGACTGAAAGAAGGAGTCGAAGGGGAATCGGTGACCCTATATGTGGAAAAACGTATCAAAGAACAAATGAAGGAAACGGGACTGGAAAAAATGGAGATACAGAGGGCCCACAGGGCGTTGGCTCCGAGACCACAACCGGACAGACCTCCGAGGGCGGTGATTATTAACTTTCTGAGATTCGAGGTTAAGGAATTGGTACTCAGAACCGCGTGGACCAAGAAGATTGAAATCGAAGGGAAAAGACTATCATTTGATCACGACTACTCGACAGCGGTAGCGATAACACGCAGGTCCTACGCGGGACTGAAGAAAACCCTGAAAGAAAACGGAATGAGATTCCAGTCACCCATGACCTCGCTAAGGATTCACTGGGAGGAAGGAGCGGCGATGTACGCGACGGCACGAGAAGCGGAGCGAGAGATGAGACGGCGAGGGATGAGGATGTCGGAGGACGGAGAAGGAAGGAGGTGGGAGGAACAGACGCGGAGCCTGCAGCAGAGATTGGAGGGAGCACGCAGGTGGATCAGAGTGGGAGACCGAAACAGGAGGGAGGAGAGAGGAGGAGGCGGAGGTGAAACGTGACGGAGCGAGGACGGAGACGGATGAGGAGGCCAGACGGAGAGGAGGCGGGAGGAGGCGAACGGATGAGTACACACACAAGAGATTGAAAAAACTATTCAAATAGAGACAAAGTATAGAAACTGAAATAACATATGCATAAGCACACATTCCCAGGTAGAGGCAGGATATAGAAATGAACGTAACGTATACATGGACACATAATACACAAGCTGATGGAGGAAATAAATGGAAATATAACTAGGTTTGATAGGCGAGACACAGACCATACTGAAACAGATACATAGAAACACGCTGTGAGTAACACAGTTGGGAGGGATTAAGGGGATAAATGGACATCACATAGAAAATAGAGGAGAGGAAAAGAAAATAATAAGGGGTACACGGTAGACACCGCACACGGATATGGGAGGAAGGAGGGACAATGAAACATATGAGTCACATTGAGAGGGAACAAGAAAAGAGGGTCTTTGATCAAAAGGAAGGTCAGAGCGCTTTTGACCAGGAGCTCGAAAGCAAAAAAAAAAACAGTAAGAAAGCTGGACAAATATGACGAGCGATTGGGGGCAAGGGTTTCAAACCCCCAAGCCGTCAGGAGGGGGCCCCTCGCTAGGAGGGCAATTACCCCTCACCCACCAGCAGGGGACAGGGGGGGACACAGGGACCCCCCGAACGCCTTGGGAGCACTTTATGTAAAGTTTATGTTTTTTATTTATGTTAATCATTATGTATTCGGTGAAGAGAGCGGAGGCTCCAACCGGAGGGGGGAATGAGTGTGACATGGGGGGGACTGACAGACGAAAGAAGAAGAAAGATGACAAGGGTTAAAGGTATAAAAATGATGTCGTTAAACGTTAATGGAATGAATAATGCGATAAAAAGGGGCAAAGTGATGTTGAAATGTAAAAAAAGTGAGATGGAAGTGATTTTTCTGCAGGAGACACATTTGGTAGCACAGGGTCATGAGAAACTGAAGAGATTTGGATATGAAAATGCATACTATAGTTCCTTTGAACAAAACCCGAGGAGAGGAGTAATCACGTTAATCAAAAACACAGTCAAATTTGAATTGATCAAGGAAGTAAGAGACAAGGAGGGAAGGTTTGTTTTGGTGAAGGGGAAAATGGAGGGCCAAATGGTTACGTTAGTAAATGTTTATGCACCCCCAGAGAGTGAGAGGGATTTATATGAGACCATTTTTGACATGATAGTGATGGAACTAGAAGGGATATTGATATGTACGGGAGATTTTAACGTAGTACTGAATCACGACCTAGACACCACGAGTACTAGAAAAGGACGGGCGCTTATCAGTAGATATATGAATATTCAGATGACGGAAATGGGAATTACAGACGTTTGGAGGGAGATGCACGCCATGGACAGGGAATACACACATTACTCACACCCACACGTGACGTATGCGAGAATAGACTACTTTTTGATGACGACGGGGGACAGTTACAGGGCACGGGAGAGCAGTATAGGAGTGGCGGACATATCGGATCACAGTGCCATATATCTGACAGTAGATCTAGAAGGGAGACGGAGGAACACGATTTGGAGACTAAATGTAGGAATATTAAATAACAAAGGGGTGGTGAGTCAGATCAAGGAGGAGATAGCCAGATATAAGGAAGAAAATGACAACGGGGCGGTAGACCCGAACATTCTATGGGACACACTGAAGGTAGTGATAAGGGGGAAATTGATGGAAAAAACAGCAATGCTGAAGAAGGCCAGAACGGAGACATATCACAATCTGATAGGGAAGCTAAAGAAGCTAGAGGGGAGACACCAGATATCAAAAGAACAGGAAACGCTCGGAGAAATCAAAGAAGTAAAGGCCAGGATAAATAGGGAATTATTGACGGAAATAGAAAAGAAAGCGAGGTTCATGAAACAAACGTACTATGAAGGGGGACCAAAAGCGACCAGACTGTTGGCTAGGAGAATTAGAACGCAACAGAAGTTGAACACGATACACACAATAAGGGATACAAAGACTAATGAAATATTGAGGGACCCAGCTGAAATAGAGAGGACATTTAGAGAATACTATGAGAAATTACACAGCCAAAAGCAGCGGGAGAAGAGGAAATAGAAACATATCTGGAGAAGCTAGAGTTACCATCGATAGGGAAAGAACAGAATGAAGAGTTAAATAAAATAATTACGGAACAAGAACTGGAAGATGCAATTAGTAGAGCTAAAAACAACAAGTCTCCGGGGAGCGACGGATTCCCATCGGAATTCTACAAGACATTTAGAACTGAATTAGCACCCATGTTAGGGGCGGCGTTCAGACACACGATGGAAGAGGGGAAAATGCCCCCCTCGTGGAAGGAAGCCATAATCACCACGATACCGAAGGAAGGGAAGGATAGGGAATTATGTAGTAGTTTCAGACCTGTGTCCATACTCAACGTAGATTACAAGATGTATACATCGATAATATCAAAAAGATTTGAGACGTTTATGCCAGACATTATAGATGAAGATCAAACTGGATTTATTAAAGGGAGACAGACACAGGACAACGTGAGAAAGACATTACACATAGTAGAGGAGATACAAAAACAAGGGGGTAGCGCGGTACTGATTAGCCTAGATGCAGAAAAAGCGTTCGACAGTGTGAGCTGGACATTTTTATATAAAACATTGATGAGGTTCGGACTGAACGGGAGGGCGATGAAGATGATCAAGGCGCTATATCAAGAGCCGACAGCGAGGGTTAAGGTGAATGATGATGATGGCGCCGCCCCGTTCGGCTGCCTTCATGTTCGCTCCGTCGAGACTGTGTTTACTTTTGTTAATATTTATAGTTTTTAGAGTTTTGTGCGTACCAACTGTTGGTGCATTTAATGTATATGACCGTCAGTCACTCATAGACATTGGATTACGGGAAACTTACCAACTGGATTACTCGCTGGATCAGCTCTCCGAGCCACATCAATGGCCTGAGGAGATCCTCCGGAGACTGGGACCGGACCCTTTGTTCCCAGAGCCCAGGAAAAGACGTCGAGGAAAGAGAGCTGGGATCCGAAACAGGCTGAGATCCAGACGACACCGTACACCACTTCCCAGTATATTGCTAGCCAATGTACAATCAATAGACAATAAACTGGATGACATCCGAGCAAGGATTCAATATCAAAGAGACGTTAGGGACTGCAATGTCCTTTGCTTCACCGAAACATGGCTAACACCGGAGGTTCCAGATCACGCGATTCAACCAGCGGATCACTTCTTTATCCATAGGAAGGATCGGACACAATCAGAGTCCGGTAAACAACGTGGTGGAGGTATTGCCTTCATGTTTAACAAAAATTGGAGTGATCCAACGAATGTGAAGGAATTATCCAACCACTGCTCCCCAGAACTGGAATATATAACCATCAAGTGTCGTCCTTTCTTCCTCCCGAGGGAGTTAACGGCGATCGTCCTGGTCGGAGTGTATATTCCACCGCAAGCCAACAACAACGCCGCGCTCTCCAGACTCCACGACGAGGTAAATAGTATACAAGCGACGAACGTTAACGCCGCCATTTTAGTACTGGGAGATTTCAATAGCGCCAATCTGAGAAAGGTATTGCCTGATTTCTACCAGCATGTGACTTGCAACACCAGAGGCGGTAACATCCTAGATCACTGTTACACGCAATTTAAAGGTGGCTACAAGGCTCATTCTGATAGTGGCTTTGGCAAGTCAGATCACGCATCCATTTTCCTTACACCAAAGTACAGACAAAGAATTAAAAGTACTCCCGTGGTCTCGCGAGAGGTGCAGAAATGGGATGTGACGTCAGAGGATACGATCCGGTCAGTGTTTCACAACACAGACTGGATTGTGTTCCGCGACACAGATAACATTAATGCCTACACGGAGACAGTGCTGGACTATGTCTGTACTAGGGTGAAAGAAACAATCCCCACTACCAAAATGAAAGTTTACCCAAATCAAAAACCCTGGGTAGACAAATCCGTCCGTGAAGCTCTGAGAGAGCGCACCAAAGCATACAATGACGGCCTAGTGGCAGGCAACATGAATGACCACAAGGTGGCGCGACACAACGTAAGGAGGACAGTGTCAGAGGCCAAACGGCGCTACAGGGATAAAATTGAACTCCAGTTTGAACAAGCTGACTCTAGAGCTATGTGGCAGGGGCTCAAAACGATGACAGACTACAAAGGCGCCTCCCTCAAACTGAACAGTGACATCTCCTTAGCAAACGACCTCAATACCTTCTATGCGAGGTTTGATGCTGGTAATAACAACACCAGCTCACAAGCCTCGGCAATGGGGGGGGGGGGGGTCGGCTGCTGATGGAGGCGCAGTGTTCAGGGTAACAGAGCATGAGGTGAGGCAGACCTTTAAAAAAGTGAATATCAGGAAGGCAGCAGGTCCGGACGGCATCCCCGGCCGCGTCCTAAAAGTCTGTGCCGACCAACTGGCCCCAGTATTCACTGACATATTTAACCTGTCCTTAGAACAGGCTGTCATCCCCACCTGCCTGAAGAAGTCCACTATTATCCCTGTACCCAAAAAATCCAAGCCTGCTTGCCTCAACGACTACCGCCCTGTAGCTCTCACCTCCATAGCCATGAAGTGCTTTGAGAAGCTAGTAAAGGGCTACATCTGCTCCTCCCTCCCCATCAACATGGACCCCCTGCAATTTGCATACCGCCCCAACAGGTCCACGGAGGACGCCATATCCCATGTGCTGCACACAGCAGCATCACACCTGGACAAGAGGCAGGGGAACTATGTGAGAATGCTATTCATCGACTACAGCTCGGCATTCAATACCATAGTCCCCTCCATACTCATAGCCAAGCTCAGGGACCTGGGCTTGGGCTATGACCTCTGCCAGTGGGTCTTGGACTTCCTGACTGGCAGACCCCAGGTGGTGAGAGCAGGCAACTGCACCTCCTCATCCATCACCCTCAACATAGGGGCCCCCCAGGGCTGTGTTCTGAGTCCCCTCCTCTACTCCCTGTACACACACGACTGTGTGGCTCAGCGGAGTAGCAATACAATCGTCAAATTTGCTGACGACACAGTGGTGGTGGGCCTGATCTCTGCCAACGACGAGAGGGCCTACCTGGAAGAGGTCAAGGTCCTGGCGGGATGGTGCCAGGAAAACAGCCTCTCCCTGAACGTCAGCAAAACAAAGGAGATGATTGTGGACTTCAGGAGGTCGGGGGTCAAGGACTACAGCCCCCTCAGCATCGACGGGGCACCGGTTGAGAGAGTCAACAGCTTCAAGTACCTCGGAGCCTACATATCCGAGGACTTGACATGGACCACACACATTAACAGTGTGGTGAAGAAGGCACGACAACGCCTCTACTTCCTCAGGCGCCTAAGGAAGTTCCAAGTCAGCCAGAAGATCCTTAAGAACTTCTACTCATGTACAATAGAGAGCATCTTGACCGGCAACATCACCTCCTGGTTTGGGAATAGCACTGCAAAAGACCAAAGCAGACTACAAAGAGTGACACGTGCAGCCGAACGCACAATTGGAGGGGGGCTCCCCACCCTCCAGAACATTTACTACAAGCGTTGCAAGGGGAAGGCTAAGAGAATTATTAAGGACTCGAGCCACCCGAACAACTGCCTCTTTGAACTGCTGCCGTCAGGCAAGCGATACAGGAGTCTCAAGGCGAGCACAGAAAGACTCAGAAGTAGCTTCTATCCCCAGGCCATCAGGCTGCTAAACGAACAATGAATGAACACTACACAACAACAACCACCAAACACACATAGCACACACATCCACACGCACACACTCACTTTAAACAAACACACTGTAGCACCCACTACACACACTTTATAGCACACACCCACTTTAAACAAACACACTGTAGCACCCACTCCCCACACTTTATATTTATGGATGAAGGATTGCACTACAACTCGTACACCTTACTGTAAATTGTACCTAAAATTGTACCTCATCCCATTTCTGCTTTGCACTAGATAGTACTGTACATTAGTACACTGCATAGTATTGTGTATTGTATATTATATGGTAACTCAGAACATTGTACATATGTCTATACCGAACAACTGTGACCTCATTTTCTTCTTCTAAATTCATGCTATATTATGTTATTATGTTATTTGATACTATCTTGTCTAGCACAGTCTCTGGAGCGTAACAGTAAGAAGCATTTTGTATGAAAGTATTCTGTACTTCTGTATGACAACTATTAAAGAACTTGAACTTGAATGGCAGCTTGACGGATAGAATCAGATTAGAGAGGGCTACCAGACAGGGATGTTGTCTCTCACCGACGCTCTTCGCCGTTTTCATAGAACCACTGGCACAACTGATCAGGCAGACCGAGGACATCAAGGGAGTAAGGATAAAGGGAACGGAATATAAACTAGGCTTATTTGCAGACGACGTGATAGTATACATGAGGCAACCAGAAAAGAGCTTCCCGGCACTGATGGATCTACTGAAGGAATATGGTCACTACTCAGGATACAAACTAAACGTGACAAAGACACAGACCTTAGCATGGAACTACTCTCCAACGACGGAAATTAGAGAACAGTACGGGATAAGATGGGACATGGACAAGATTAAATACTTAGGGGTGAACATCACGAGAGGGGTGGAGAAACTGTTTGAGGCGAATTATACACAGATAAATCAGAACATCAAGAGAGACCTAGAGAGATGGACAGTAATGCCCTTGGACTTCAATTCAAGAATAGAGGTCATTAAAATGAACATACTATCAAGGTTACTGTACCTATTCCAGTCACTACCGATACAAATACCACAGAATCAATTCAGGGAGTGGGACAGACTGATATCGAGGTTCATATGGGCGGGGAGAAGACCACGGGTCAGATATAAAACACTACAACTACCAAAGGAAGAGGGAGGGATGGCAGTACCCAGCCTACAAGATTATTACTATGCAGCACAACTGAGAGCAGTGACGTGCTGGTGTAACGACAGATATGAGGCAAGATGGAAAGACATTGAAAAAGAAGGGGAGGGATACAAGGTACAAGGTACAAGCTCTGGTGGGGGATAGGGAACTATTTAAAGAAAAAGAGGGACTATTAGATCCAATCACCAAATACACCTTGACCATATGGAACAGAGTAGTAAAAACACACAAATTGGAGAAGCAGTCAGGGGTCCTGAGATGGGTAGCACATGACAAGAGATTCAAACCAGGGAGGTTAGACCATGGATTCAGAAGGTGGGAGAGGGGGGGGGGGCAACAGCAATATGCAAAATGATAGAGAAGGGAGAAATGCAGACACTACAAAAATTTAAGGAGAAATTTGGACTAGAAAACAGGGACCACTTCAGATATCTACAGGTTAGAGACTACTACAACAAAGAAATAAGGGGGGCCAAAGACGAGGAACAGAATGGAATAATAAAGATGATAGTATGGGCATACGAAGGGGGGCAAGGAAGAGTAATATCAGCAATATACCGGGCTATAATGACCAGCAAGGGACACACGACCGATTACATAAGGGAGAAATGGGAGAGAGAGCTAGAGATAGAAATAACAGGGAAGGAATGGGGGAACATATGCGAGGTGCAACATTCAACAACAGGATCGAGGATATGGAAAGAGTTTGGATGGAAAAACATAATCAGATTCTTTATAACCCCAGAGCTGAAGGGAAAATATGCACCAACACAAAAAGCATGCTGGAGGATGTGTGGGAAGGAGGGGGCAAATCACACGCACATATTCTGTGGATGTCAGAAGCTGAAGGGGTATTGGGAGGAGATAGGGGAAGCAATGATCAGAATATTAGGATACGGGATACCACAAACAGGACTGGTGCTTTACTTAGGAGACCTGACACACGAGGGAATACAAGGGGGGGACAAATATTTAATAAAGATAATGTTGATAGCGGCCAGAAAAGCAATAACGAGACTGTGGTATAAGGAAGACCCACCGACAATAGCAAAATGGGTAGGAATAGTGGAAGAAATACAGGATATGGAAAGGATAACACACATGCTGAGGTTACAGGAAGAGAAATTTGGGGAAAGATGGGGAAAGTGGGAGGATTATAAAAGAAACGAGAACGACATCACAGAGGAAGAACCAAATGCAACACAAGAGAGCGAAGGGTAAAGGAGGAAAGATGTTCAAGCAGGGTCTATGAACCCATGTCACACACCTGTACTTTAGTTAATATTATCTATTTTGTTTTTGGGATATTACAAGTGCTGAATGCTTTTATACCTTATTATTTATGTCTGTTTAACGGTGTGATATTAAATATTCAGGGATGATGTGGTTTGTGTATGGGTGAAACAAAAGGCAAAGTGAAAGTTAATAAACAAGAGAAAAAAAAAGAAAGGACGAAGGAGAAGGGAAGTAAGAAACTCAAGGAGGGTCTCTGGACCCAGATCACACATACAAACCTTAGTCAGCATTTATTGTCTTTGAGTAGGAATTACCTGTTTATGCCTGTTTAAGGGAGATACACAATCAGCCTTTGTATCAAATACCTAGAAAACAACAGTAGGGGAACCAGACAACTAACCATGTGATACCCATGTAAATATTTATGTGCACTGTTTTTTCTTTTTGTTTTTACTGTGATACTAGTCTCTTCATTTTTTATTATTTATTTTTTGTAAGTGCTGTCTGTCTAAATAAATGTTAATAAAAAATGTAAGTTTAAAAAAAAAAAAAAACGTGTTTCCTAGGCCAAATTCAGCGAGGGTTAGAAACAAATACGGCCATTCTACACGGTCGAATGCCTTCTCCGCGTCGAGAGACAGACCGCGGGGTGGTCTATCTCACGAGTCATTTGGATGATATTAACACTTTGAATGCCCATCACGAGAATTCGTTTTTTTTTTTTTTATTAGCGATCTGAATTCATATTTCATCAACCAAGTCTACCGTTGGTAAACCTGCCCCGCCAGGCGCTCAGATGTGAAAAAAGCGCCCCCCATCGTCTCCCAGATGGTAATGCACCCTTTTGGATTGGACTCAATGAAAATGGATGAGAAAAAAAAACTCCGGAATCCACATTTTACTTCTCACGCATGTAACCGGAGCCGATCAGATTCATTCTGGACCCTCAGCACAGCATGTAATATGTGTTTTACAGTATACGTGTTGGATCAATAAAAGGATAAATTTTTGGAATGGCGATCAGGAATTGGAATAATCCATTTGGATACCATCTGATCTCAGGTAAGGAATCTATTTTACCAGTCTTAGGATAATCAGACACGTTTTCACAGAGATATAAGCTTTTCCCCTATATGTGATATGGCTGTTTGACTGTAAGAGCGATCAGGAACTAAGAGAATCGATTTTCAGCTCATGGCACCAGCGTGCATACGTACACATATACTATCGATAATCTAGCGTTTATTTTAAAACTATTCATGAATAGGCCGAAAAATGACAACGTTCTAGAATATTACAGTACAGGGCAATTATCACGGAATATTTTTTTTTCTTCTTGAAAACTAGGGCTTTTCAAAATGCTATAAAACGGAAATGAACTGATAAAAAAACAATCCGCTTCGACAATGTTGACTGGAAATGAGTCATTGATAAGCGACGGGCAGATTAGACACATAGCCATAATTTAAAACATAGATTAGGCGATATTAACGTTAACATTGAAGTGGATGGTGGGCATTCAAGCACTAAATGTGCGCCCCCTGCTGGGCACTGAAAGTGTTAAGGAGCAGTCTCATGTTGTCGGTAGAGTTCCTACCCTTAATAAAACCAGTCTGATCTTCGTTAATAATGAAAGGGAGCACTTTTTCTAGGCGCATGGACAGGATCTTGGAGAGCAATTTTTTGTCCGAATTAAGTAGGGCTATAGGCCTATAGGAGGCGTACTTTTCAGGGCATTTACCCTTTTTAAGGAGAAGGCAAATATTAGCCTCCCGTAGGGACTGGGGTAATATCCCAACCTCAGAGGAATGATTAAGCAAACATTACAAACATCTCAAAACAAACTGGTCAGACTACTGCTTGACCTTACTCCTAGAACCCACCTCACCCCTGCCCACTTTGACAACCTAGGATGGCTTAGAGTAGACGACAGAGTACAGCAACTTGCAATGGGCCTGGTCTACAAGATACACTACACAACCAAGGTACCCATGTACATGTCAAAATACTTCCCAAAGGTCAGTGAATACCACGATCACAACACCAGAGGGAGCTCCACAAATCATGTTAAACCCAGATTCGGCTCAAACAAGGGACTAAACACGTTTCGCAATTATGCCACATCAATGTGGAACGCCCTACCCAAAGCTGTAAAGGAATGTGAATCGCTACCCACTTTCAAAAACACTCTCAAAAAACACCTAAGGGAGACTGCAACTCGAAACTGGCCCCTGTAAATGTCCGAACACAACCCCCTCCAATGTACAGTAAATTACCAAGTATGGTCTTGTCAATAATCCAATGTACAGTTTTGTTTGTACAGTTGTACAGTGTCGCCCACCCACCCCCCACATGACAACATGATACGTTGTCTACTGATGGCGCATAATATCAACAGCTGATTCGTTGTAACGTTACAGGCAGCTATCAGCTAACGTTAGCTACTGCTAGCCGTTAGCTCCCTTAGCTTAGCTGGCCACCGTTATAATTACTGCATGGAAACGGAGTAACGTTAACGTTTAAACGTTATGTCGAGGTCATACAATACTACAGTCGACATAAGGTTAACGTTACCCCGTTTCCATCAAGTGTTGAAATAGCAGCAATCTTGTTGAAAATGTAACGTTACTAAAATGCTCCGAGCATAGCCTCTCTCTCTCTCTCTCTCTCTCTCGCTCTCTCGCTCTCTCTCGCTCTCTCGCTCTCTCTCTCTCTCGCTCTCTCTCTCTCTCGCTCTCTCTCTCGCTCTCTCTCTCTCGCTCTCTCTCGCTCTCTCTCTCTCGCTCTCTCTCTCGCTCTCTCTCTCGCTCGCTCTCTCTCGCTCTCTCGCTCTCTCTCTCTCTCGCTCGCTCGCTCTCGTTATCTTTAAATAAAAATCGAAACTGTTACTAACTGTAATACAAACAGTTCAGTTTGTCAGGTACATGCAACACAGATTACAGTGTTTACATCTGTCTGCTTGAGAAAATACCATGTTCTGCATTTGCAATAAAAATGATTGAAGTGAGATGAACAGTTATTTTTAAATGTGTGATCTAAAGATAAACAAAGGGTTTTAAAAGTGTTATATTTATCTTCTCTTATAGTACCAGAGAGAAGCTGAGGAGAATCAACCAGCAACAAAAGCTAAATTTGTTTAAAAAAAATATATATATATTATATATATATATATATATATTTTTTTTTTTTTTTGGTATCGAAATGGTATCGAAGTATCGATACTTTTCAAGGTATCGTATCGAAGTCGAAATTCCAGTATTGTGACAACACTACTCTCTATACAGTATGTCTTTCTCTCTCTCTATACAGTATGTCTTTCTCTCTTGCTCTCTCTCTACAGTATGTCTTTCTCTCTCTCTCTCTCTAGTATGTCTTTATCTCGCTCTCTTGCTCTCCCTCTCTCCCTCTACAGTATGTCTTTCTCTCGCTTTCTCTCCCTCTCTCTACAGTATGTATTTCTCTCTCTCTCTCTCTCTCTCTACAGTATGTCTTTCTCTCTCTCTCTCCAGTATGTCTTTATCTCGCTCTCTCTCTCTACAGTATGTCTTTATCTCGCTCTCTCGCTCTCTCTCTCTACAGTATGTATTTTTCTCTCTCCAGTATGTCTTTCTCTCTCTCTCTTTACAGTATCTCTCTCTCTCTCTCTCTCTCTCTCTCTCTCTCTCTCAATTCAATTCAATTCAATTCAAGTGGCTTTATTGGCATGACGCAGCTTGTACATGTTGCCAAAGCAAATGGTTGATAACATAAGCATGGATTACAAAACACATATTAATGTCATAGTATATACAAACATTTTCATCATAAAATAGAATATAAAATATTACGGCATAAACATGTCAGGTGACTGTCACTCACTGTACCTCAGTTTGTGGCAGGCAGCAACATAGGCTGCTGCTAGCTCACAGCTTGTTGAGTCCTCCCCTAGTAGGACTGGTAGTTTTCCTGTATCTGGTAGTGCAAGAAAACCTTTTGTTATTAGTTCAAATTTTTTTAAATGCGTTTCTCTAATATCTTTATATTTTTCACATTTGGTGAGGAAGTGCAACTCAGTTTCAGGCTCACTGAGGATGCAATGACTGCATAGCCTTTGCTCTGCAGGGAGCCAGGTTTTCCTGTGCCTCCCCTTTTCAACAGCGAGGCTGTGCTCACTCAGTCTGTATTTTGTCAAGGTTCTTTTTAGTTGTTGATCAGTCACCATGCTCAAGTAATCTGCTATGGTGTACTGTCGATTTAGAGCCAGATAGCACTGCATTTTGCTCTGTGCTTTTGTTTGTGTTTTCCAATAGGTGATGTAGTTTTGTTTTAGCTGTGTAGTAATTTGATTTATTCTGATTGGTGACGTGTTCTGTTCCTGAGGTGTGTTAAGAGAGCAGGTTTGTGGACTCAGCCTCAGGACCAGCTGGGTAAGGGGGTTCCTGATGCTCCTCAGCTCTTGGCACTGCAGGGCTTGATAATGGTACGAGAGGGGGTCACTTCGTTTTAGGTGTGTCCAAAAGTTAATTGCTCTTTTTTGTATTTTTAGTATTAGTGGGTAACGGCCTAATTCTGCCCTGCATGCATTGTTTGTAGTTTTCCTCTGGACATGTAGGATAATCTTACAGAACTCTGCATGCAGGGTCTCATTGGGGTGTTTGTCCCATTGGGTAAAGTCTTGTTTTGTAAGTGGACCCCACACCTCACTGCCATAGAGTGCAATTGGTTCAATAACACATTCAATTAATTTTAACCAGATTCAAATTGGTATTTCTGTTTGTATATTTCTTTTTATGGCGTAGAAAGCCTGGCGTGCTTTCCCTCTCAGCTCATTGACTGCTTCCTTAAAATGTCCAGTTGAACTTAGTTTTAGGCCTAAATAGGTGTAATGTGTGCAGTACTCTACATGTTTTGTACCAATTGAGAACTTTGGTAGGACGTCCTGAGATCTGGATCTTTTTTGGAATATCATTATTTTGGTCTTTTTGGGGTTTACTGCCAGGGCCCAGGTCTGACAGTAATGCTCTAGCAGGTCCAGGCTCTGCTGTAGGCCGTCTGCTGTGGGGGACAACACAACCAGGTCATCTGCAAAGAGCAGGCATTTCACTTCCCGATTGTGGAGACTTACACCAGGGGCAGAGGACTTTTCTAGTATATTAGCCAATTCATTAATATAGATATTGAAGAGTGCCGGGCTGAGGTTGCAGCCCTGACGAACGCCTCGCCCTTGGGTAAAGAAATCTGTTCTTTTTTTGCCAATTTTTAAACTGCACATATTACCAGAGTACATTGATTTAATAATATCATATGTTTTACCCCCTACACCACTCTCTATAACTTTATAGAACAGTCCTGTGTGCCAAATAGAATCAAAAGCCTTTTGGAAGTCAATAAAACCCTCTCTCTCTCTCCCTCTCTCTCTACAGTATGTCTTTATCTCACTCTCTCGATCTCTCTCTACAGTATGTATTTCTCTCCCTCTCTCTACAGTATGTCTTTCTCTCTCTCTCTCTACAGTATGTCTTTCTCTCTCTCTCTCCAGTATGTCTTTCTCTCTCCCTCTCTCTACAGTATGTCTTTCTCTCTCTCTCTCCAGTATGTATTTATCTCGCTCTCTCGCTCTCTCTCTCTACAGTATGTCTTTCTCTCTCTCTCCAGTATATCTTTCTCTCTCTCTACGGTATGTCTCTCTCTCTCTCTCTACAGTATGTCTTTATCTCACTATCTCGCTCTCTCTCTACAGTATGTATTTCTCTCCCTCTCTCTACAGTATATCTTTCTCTCTCTCTCTCTCTCTACAGTATGTATTTCTCTCGCTCTCTCTCTCTACAGTATGTATTTCTCTCTCTCTCTACAGTATGTCTTTCTCTCTCTCTCTCTCTCTCTACACAGTATATCTTTCTTTCTCTCTCTCTCTACAGTATGTCTTGCTCTCGCTCTCTCTCTCTACAGTATGTATTTCTCTCTCTCTACAGTATGTCTTTATCTCGCTCTCTTGCTCCCTCTCTCTCTACAGTATGTTTCTCTCTCTCTAGTATGTATTTATCTCGCTCTCTTGCTCTCTCTCTACAGTATGTATTTCTCTCCCTCTCTACAGTATGTCTTTCTCTCTCTCTCTACAGTATGTCTTTCTCTCTCTCTCTCCAGTATGTCTTTCTCTCTCTCTATTTACAGTATGTCTCTCTCTCTCTCTCTCTCTCTCTCTCTCTCTCTCTCTACAGTATGTATTTCTCTCGCTCTCTCTCTCTACAGTATGTATTTCTCTCTCTCTCTACAGTATGTCTTTCTCTCTCTCTCTCTCTCTACACAGTATATCTTTCTTTCTCTCTCTCTCTACAGTATGTCTTGCTCTCGCTCTCTCTCTCTACAGTATGCATTTCTCTCTCTCTACAGTATGTCTTTATCTCGCTCTCTTGCTCCCTCTCTCTCTACAGTATGTTTCTCTCTCTCTAGTATGTATTTATCTCGCTCTCTTGCTCTCTCTCTACAGTATGTATTTCTCTCCCTCTCTACAGTATGTCTTTCTCTCTCTCTCTACAGTATGTCTTTCTCTCTCTCTCTCCAGTATGTCTTTCTCTCTCTCTATTTACAGTATGTGTCTCTCTCTCTCTCTCTCTCTCTCTCTCTACAGTATGTCTTTATCTCACTCTCTCAATCTCTCTCTACAGTATGTATTTCTCTCCCTCTCTCTACAGTATGTCTTTCTCTCTCTCTCTCTAGTCTACAGTATGTCTTTCTCTCTCTCTCTCCAGTATGTCTTTCTCTCTCCCTCTCTCTACAGTATGTCTCTCTCTCTCTCTCTCTCTCTCTCTCTCTCTCTCTCTCTCCAGTATGTATTTATCTCGCTCTCTCTCTCTACAGTATGTCTTTATCTCGCTCTCTCTCTCTACAGTATGTCTTTCTCTCTCTCTCCAGTATGTCTTTCTCTCTCTCTACGGTATGTCTCTCTCTCTCTCTCTCTCTACAGTATGTCTTTATCTCACTATCTCGCTCTCTCTCTCTACAGTATGTATTTCTCTCCCTCTCTCTACAGTATATATTTCTCTCTCTACAGTATGTATTTCTCTCGCTCTCTCTCTCTACAGTATGTATTTCTCTCTCTCTCTACAGTATGTCTTTCTCTCTCTCTACAGTATATCTTTCTTTCTCTCTCTCTCTCTACAGTATGTCTTGCTCTCGCTCTCTCTCTCTACAGTATGTATTTCTCTCTCTCTACAGTATGTCTTTATCTCGCTCTCTTGCTCCCTCTCTCTCTACAGTATGTCTCTCTCTCTCTAGTATGTATTTATCTCGCTCTCTTGCTCTCTCTCTAGTATGTCTTTATCTCGCTCTCTTGCTCGCTCTCTCTCTCTACAGTACTGTATGTCTTTCTCTCTCTCTCTACAGTATGTCTTTCTCTCCCTCTCTCTCCCCCTCACTTTTACCTTTTCTCTCTCTCTCTCTCTCACTCTCTGTGGAGTGATACATATAGTTAAAAGTCATGAATGCACTCATGAATGCCTCTTGTCCGATCAAATGACTTGGTTGGAACCAACTTCTGTATAAATACCATGTATAATGACCAACCCCTGGCTTCTTAAAGTCCTTCTTTACTTGCACAGTTACTTAGGAAGCGGTGATGGTACGAATGTAAAGCTCCAGGGGGTAACCGTCCTCTCAGAGAGCTCAGTGATCAACTGTCACCACAGACGCTCATCTCCTGTTACATGACAGACCCTGCTGTGTCAGAGAGAAGGAGCTGCTCTCAAGTTACAGCAGCTTGGACAGAATGAACCGTCTGATAACTGTGATCTGTCTGATAACTGTGATATCTGTCTGATAACTGATCTGAGTGATAACTGTGATCCGTTTGATAACAGTGTGCGAGTAATAGCTTTGCGTAGTGGGCATGTCAAATTGTCATTTCATAAATAGACAAAGCAGCGAGGACCTTAAATTTTAGAAGCAATGGCATTTAGCTATTCAGCCCTGCGACAACTTATCTCGCAAGTCGTGCTGTTTCTATGTGCAATGAAAACTCTGCAAGCAACGGGTCCAATGTTCTAACATGCGGCGCCATTCCTGTATGCCCACGTTGCGCTAAAACCTTAACCTCTTAACTGGCACCGACTCTGCCCCGGGATGTTTTGAGGACGATTTGCCCACCGGCGCGACACGCCACTTTGGCGACCTCTAGCAGCTCGGTGTGCATATTTTTTAATACAATATATAGATAGAATTAAATCCCTATTTGTCGCCTGTCGATTGCCATTTGAGGCGACAGAATCCGTTCAGCGGTTCTCGAGTTACATGCCGATATGTGAGGCGTGCGCTAAAGTACACTGCAGACTTAAAAAAAAAATTAATACCACCCGCGACTCCCAAGGCTCTAGCTCCGTCAATCATTTGGCGATCTCGAAACATTTTGGACAGGGTTGTAACCAATGAGTAGGGCTTTCCAATGATACCCCACGTGGGGATGAGTGAATCAGGGATCTAGGTGAAAAGTTACGAGCGAAAACGGGAAGTAAAAGATGCGCCGAATGCATTGGATTCTATGAGAAAACTGAAACGTGCAGAGCTTTTTTTTCACATTTTACCAAAATCGCTCCTAATCACTCATTTCTGAACGGATCTTTATGAAATCTGGACATGTACTATACAAGACTTCAGGCTATGGACTTTCAGCCATAGACATTTTTGGGGAAATATACTTTTGGATATTGCAACTACTACAGAAAAACGTGAGTACACAAGTTCAAATTCAAAAGAAAGATATTGATGGACATTATCTATAGTATATAGCTCAGCAGCTGTAACAGAATAATTGTATTATTTTAGATTATTTACGTTTCACCAGCGTCAAAATATTAATTTTAATTATAATTATACAAATAAAGTTTATTATAAAGAATTTGTTAAGTCATCTAATAATTCCATTACCTTTCCTATCGGTATCGAAGTCAAAATGTTGGTATCATGACAACACTACAACATACAAAAGCAGCTGGACAACAGATATCCTTTGGGTCTAGTAGGCAATAGGCAATTGGGCCAATGTGTATTTTTGGTGGTATGTGCTATTGCACAGATGTGTGTCCCTTAGTATGCACAGTTGCACACGCATGCACACACACACGCAAGGTATAATATGCATGAAATAAATAGTTTGTTAATAAACTCTGTTACTTGAACATTTTTCACTGTGCTCCTACATTTCTTTGTGTGCTCCTACATTTCTTTGTGTGCCCCTAAATTTGTTCATTTAGGAGTACATGTACTCCTTGGGGGAAAAGTTAGCGTAGAGCCCTGGAATGTAACAACAAAGTGCAATAGTAACATACAATGTACAGGAGATTAAACTGGATATAAAACATATAAATTAGTACTACTGAGTAATAGTGCTAATCGGATGTATGTACAGAGTTGTACCATCGATATGTAACAGTGATACAGGTATAAAGACCAAAACTAGTCAACTAGTTGACTCTGGTTTCAGTGCGAGCAGCAGCAGAGGGATCTGCATTCCAAAATGAAACATTACATAACCATACTTTCCTCTCCAGCAGTTGCTATCCTGGAGAACCCCTCCCACTCTGAGGAGTTAGCCAAGAGGAGGAGCACGTCCCGTCCCGTCCCCCCCCACAAACCCACTAACCTCCTCGGCCAGTCCTTCAAGTTTCTAGGGCTGAGCCCAAACGTTCAAACCTTCGTTCGTTACGTTGGCATTCAAATTCTAAAATTCGAATTTCTTATTTTTTATTAAAAAGATTTCTTTTTCTTTTTTCTATATTTTTTTTCTATTCATTCTGTTTAAACCAATGGGGTTTTTCTTCACAGTTGCAGATGAAGATTAGGCTACACTAATATTATAGTAGAAGAAACTGATGAGTTATATTCATTAGAAAGTTGATTTAATTGATTAGTTGGGCTGGGGCTTCTCCCTGGGCTGGGTCTGGGGCTGGAACGTTGATTTAATAAAAGAAAAAGACTAATTTAATCAGATTAATAACTTTATTCAAATTGAGGATTTAGTTAGGATATTAAAAATTATATATATATATATATTTTTTTTTTTTATTATTAAAATCGAAGGTTCAAACATCAGTTCGAAAAACCCTGACGAAGTTCGAATCCCAAAAACAGGCTTCGGGGACAGTCTTACAAGTTTCAAGTTTTGTTTTATTTGTCACATATAAGGTACATGTACATTACAGTGAAATGCTTGGTTCAGTATGAGCCTCCTAAGATTCAATAACCAAACACTATTCAAAATATACTATATACAAAACTAAAGTACAAATGCAACTAACTGCAAACATTTGGTAGAGATGTAGTGCAAATCATTTAGTAATAAATAGATCAAATATGGTGTAGTGTTAAAAAGTCTGTAAAGTGTCTTTGACTATTCTCTTAACCTTGGCCCTGCAACGCCTGGTGTAATTATCCTGGAGAGTGGGAAGCCCACCTCCAATTGTGCGTTCGACTCTCTGTAGTCTGCTGCGGTCGTGTGTGCTGTGCTATTCCCAAACCAGGAGGTGATGTTACCAGTCAGGATAGGGCTGGGCGATATAACGATAACGATAAATATCGCGATATATTTTAATAATCGATATCGAATATCGAAATAAAAAAAAAAAGATTTTTTTTTTCTATTAAATTTAATTAAAAAAAAAAAGTTGTGACCTGCAACAGGGCAGTTTTAAAACCAGAGACAGTGGACAGACTTACCATAATTCCTCTAATAGTAACCCCGGCTTGTATTTGTTTAAACTGTAGCGGATACCAGGCTTGTATTAGGAGGAGGCATGTATAAGAGAGAGGCCTATATTTCAAATTTTCAAACGGATCATAATGAATAAATCAACATTTTGTGTCAGTTTGAACCCAGTAAAATGTACTGGGTTAATTTATTGAAACCAAGTACTGTATGAAATACGGTAGTAAACAGTGCAATTACAGGTGGTCAAAAAAAGTTAAATAAAGTAAAATAATGCAATCACAATACTGGTATAATAATAATAATAACTTTGTTTTATACAATTCTGAGGTAGGCTTACTCTCTTGGTAAACATTAACACCATACCATTATATGGTATTTACTGCACAGCCAGGCCAGCATATAACAACAATAACAAAATATACCCGGCTTGTATTAGGAGGCCGGCTTATAATTACTTAGCTCAACAGCGCACCCGGTCATTAATAGAGACCCGGTTTTTAATTGAATACCGGTTACTATTAGAGGAATTACGGTATCTTTCTTGCCTGCAACTTAAAGTAATGGCTTTGCTTGTCCAAATGACAATACTGACCAAATTGAGATTTATTTTTCTCTTGTCCATTTATTTTGTTTGCTTTCTAATTTAAAATACAGTTTGAAACCGTCTGTACACAGTAGGCTATGTGTGCTAGCAGAGCTAGACTCCAGTCACGAGTCACAGTGCACATGTGCGGTGGTTTGTCCACCAAAAAAGCGCCAAAAGATCGAAAATAAACTAGCAGAGCCAGAACTGTTCAACTCCCCTGGAGCCACAGCCAGCAGAGAAGCCGGTTTACTTTCGCTTTTAAACCAGCTGCAGCCTGAGAACTGGAGTGTGAGGGGATGTAACACTAAAGATGGCGGCAACGACAAAGAATTGCTGCAAAATAAACATACATCTGTTGTAAAAAATAAAATAAAAAAATTAATACTTATAACAATTTCGATAATTATCGATATAGAGAAATATGATAACATTATCATATCGTTATCGCGATATGATTTTTTTCCATATCGCCCCGGGCCCTAAGTCAGGATGCTCTCTATTGTGCATGAGTAGAAATTCTTTAAAATCTTCTGACTCATTTTGAACTTAGCCCGTAGCCACCAGGGTCCACAACCAGCATGGCATGGACTGCTGCCAGCAGCTGGAGAACGGCGGCAGAACTTGAGAACTATACATCCCCTCCCCCCTCCCCCCTCCTCCATGCTGCTATCACGCCTGAATTTATCAATACAAAATTATTTCTCTCTCTTATGTGTGTCTGTGTACACAAAATGCAGGCGTCATAGCAGCATGGAGGAGGGGGGAGGGGGGAGGGGATGTATAGTTCTCAAGTTCTGCCGCCGTTCTCCAGCTGCTGGCATCATCTTCAAAAGGATCATCTTATCCTATGAGACTAGGATGCAGCAGAGGTCCAGGAGTGTCATAGCATATGATATCTGGATGAAGATATTTGATCTCTGCTATAGCCATGTACTGCTGAGACAGCAAATATATATATAGAGCCTTCCTGCCCTTGTTGCAATTTCTTGGGTAAAGAATGTGTATTGCCCTTATTTGCATATATCAACAAAATTATATATAACTTAATATTGAATGAGGTTGAGGGTAGTTGTAGAAGAGAGAGCGTACAGAGATTTGATGAAGATGATTTGTTAGACTGAGCTTTCTAGGAACTGATTCCAAAACGGAACTGGCCAACAAGACACCAACCACTGTACTGGTGTCTAGTTCACAGTCAAAGTAGAGACTAAGCAACAGGATTGCAGTGGCGAATATTCAAGGAAAAATATAAACAGTAAAAACAAATTTAAGAAAAATCGAAATAATAAAAATAAAAATAATTTTTTAATAGTTTACAATAATAAAAAAAAAATTTATTTTTCATCTGTGTTATAATAATTTTCTCCCTCCTGGAGAAATTAACCGAACGAGCGAAACTGCGCCCACTCTCTAACACTGTCACTGTCTGCCAGCCTGGTACCATTATTTTTATTGACATTTGGAGGCTTTTTGGACGGTAGGCCAAATGAGCACCAGCGTCCACTTCCCTGTTTATGTCCTGGGCGATCTGCCGATCGGCCACCAGATGGCGCTCTTGAACCGTTAGAGAGTTGACAGGGGCTCACCAGTACATATAATGTCTCCGGGGGAGAAATATGATTTCGATCACAGATTTTTTGAAATATTGATATCAATGACGCTGTACAGCGTCATCGGCAGAATAAGCATGGCGGGGAATGACGCTGCAAAGCGTCAACGGCGTTTAAAGGGTTAATTATTAGCCAATAAGATTCGAGCTGGGTTGGGCTTAGCGCCAAAGCCTCAACACGGCCCAGCTTGGTTCTAGGTAAGGGGGAATATATTCAAATTTTGCTTCATCCCCCCCCCCCCCGGCCAATCAAATCACATTGAAAGCTAAACGTGACAAAACGCCATCGCCTCGCTGTAGTACTGTAGATAGCGTTGCAATCATGGAGGAAGGAGATATTGTCGACTAGCTTGCTTGCTAGCTAACATTATGTTGTAACGTTACGTTATGCGAGTCTTGTTAATGTCTAAACAAACGGCATTGTTTGATTGAAAACTTTATTAACGACGCAATGAAGCATACAACAAGCACTACATTGGCCAGGTAATACTGTGTTATTATTTGACGGGCCGCCAAGCCATACTGTACATGGTGACTGCTTGGTTTGATACTGTAATAACTGTATACTGTATGTTCTACCATGTCAGCAATATCTTGACATTGTAGTGGCTACTGGGACATAATTCACGGCATTCTAGCCTATTGTGGTGTTTACTACATCTCCTGTGACCCTTAGCGGGGGATGACGTAGTTAGGGATGGGTACCGAATTCGGTACTTTTGAGGTACCGAACCGAAACACGTCGGTACTACCGAGCAGTGGCGTCGTTAGCCCTGGGCTTCCGGGGCTTTAGCCCCGGATGTTTTTCTCCTAGCCCCGGATCTAAAAAAAAAAAAAAAAAAAATTGTTTACATTTTTTTTTTTTTTACTTTTTTTTTTTTTTTGGTCAGCATCCCCATTGTCTGTGCTGAATGTTTGTTAGTGTTTGGTATTTTTTGTTGGTTTTTAGTACTTTTAAACATTTTTAGTAAGTAGTTTTCATTTGATCCTATAATTCTTTCATTCACCGATTTGTGGACTTTTTTTTTAGTGTCCTGAAAGGCGCCTTATAAATCAAATGCATTATTATTATTATTATCATCCAGGAGGGAAAAGACACTTTGGATAGTAGGGACTGCATCTCTGCCTGTCCTGACCAGGAAACACTTTGCAACTGTGATCTCCTCTGGCAAATAGTTGGATATTGTAATGTGTGGCGAGGGGTTGCAGCAATTCCACTGAGAGAAACTGGTCTGAGGCTGGATAACATGCCTGTATGCCTCTCATAAGTTGTTATCCAACTCATGAGAACCTGCTCTCAAGCTCTTGCAGTATTCTGTCGACGACTGGATAGAACAGTCTCTGTCTCAGCTGATCTCCTGAGCTGAGGTCTGAGCTTGTGCCACAAGATGACTCAACTACATACTCGCCCATCCTTTTCTGCTTCCTCCTTTGGCTGGTAGTATGTTCCTCAATCCAAAGGCCATTACATATGGCCTTTGTCCTGTCATACATGTCCACTGCCATCTCTGAGGTGCGATAACCTTTGAGTGTGTCCTGCACTGTGCTTTTAAATAGTACAGATATTAAAGATGTGCACTTTAACGCAGCAGCACCTGGAGCCATCCATACCCATGTCCAGTGTCCTATAATAAGCTTTAATCGAACCTCGGATAGTCCGGTTGGTTTGGGGTGGTGTGAAAGCTCATTCACTCTTGCAAGTGAACCCTGCTGCGGTTCATTTGAGATGTGAATGCAAAGCGGACCAAAGGCAGGAAAAGACCCAAAAATCGAATCTTTTTTTTATGAGAAGACTGAAACATATGTATATAATGAAACACACAATAGTTTTTTTCGATTGCCTAAGCATGATTTTGAAAACGGGGCCCGGTGTTTCAAAACACACAATTAGCACAACCACACACACAATTATCAGAACACCTCAGATCCTTTGCTAAATTAAACACTTGTCAAAACCATACACTAATTGTGTTACCATATGAAACACACATTTCATAATGACTTAATTCTGTTTGAACCAGTTACACACACTGCTGTGCTTAACCTAAAACACATTTAGCAATTCTACTTCTCAGTGATTAGAGTACTGTAAGTGAAGTACGCAGAGAATGTGCAAATATACAATACATTCACCAAACACTACACAAGACCAATGCTGTAGACTGATGAAAATATAATTTATTTATCTACATATACCCAAATCAATGATGCAGACTGATGAAAAAAATAACATTTTCTCTCCATATACCCAAATCAATGATGCAGACTGATGAAAATATAAATGTTCTCTCCATATAACCAAATCAGTCAACATTTCAACATGGAGAATCACAACAATACATGTCCCAGTTTTCATGCTACTATGTGCATAACACTGTAAGCTCAGCAAATATCAGACAAACGTAAAATACTGTATCCAGTAGGCCTACAGGTTAAAATTACAGTAATACAATTTATTTTTGAAAAAATCTAAACAGAAAATACTAGACATTATCTCTTTGCCTAGCTGGATCTGGCAAGATAATTTTTTGTTGTGATTCTCCATGTTGACATGTTGACTGATTTGGGAAAATGGGAGAAAATTTATATTTTCATCAGTCTGCATCATTGGTTGTCTTGTGTAGTGTTTGGTGAATGTATTGTATATTTTCACGTTCTCTGTGTACAGTACTTCACTCTCCTTCCATTTTGGTTGAAGACAGGTGAACTCACCTGCTGCATTTTTATAGTGCTTAAACCTGATTGTGTATCTACAATTAAGCAATGGTGTGTTTGTGCATCTGATGGCTGTGTTAACCAATTGGCTCATATGTGTGGTAATTTGACATTCTGTGTCTAATGTAATGCAAGTGTGTTTAGTGTTTTGCAAATCACTGTGTGTATTGTTTTGCAAAAAGTGAGGCTGACATTGTAGGGGTGCAAATCTGGGCCTATATTTTGCTCCTTGAGTGTAAGGTTTTGATAATTGTGTAATACTTTTGATTTGAGTGTTTATGCAATTGTAAAAAATGTATATATGTATATTTGTAATCATGTAGGGGCTTCTTGGACCAGATCAATGTTTAATCTGGCTAAATAAATAAATAAGAAACTGATGATTTGGTCCTGTTAACTTTGAATTTTCTATGGGGACTGCCCAGATCCCTCTCATGGACCTGGACCTCACTTTGAGAACCTCTAATGATTCTAGTTATTCAGTATTCATCTCTAATTACTCTAAAATTGCGTATTTCTGTGCTTAAAAAAATGTTGAAGCCCCCAATGTTTTCTAACCCTAAAAACGCCCCTGCTACCGAGTATCGATTCAAGTGAGATACAAAAAAAAATAAATAAAAAAAAATAAAAGAAAATTACCTTTTTTCTTTTCATGTGGAGTGCGTAATAAAATAGTATTTTTGCATCGGAACACGGCTCCGTTTTCACCATCATTACCGCATTCCTACATTGGTGACCCTGGTTTTCTCTTGGACGTATTTCGGAGATTACATCGAACATGTCAACTGAACAACAGAACGCAGATCGCAGATCTTTGAACGCCGTTTCACTCAAGCTGCCAGAGTTTTGAGAGCAGAGTGCCAACGCTTGGTTTGCGCAAGCTGAAGCCCAATTAGCTCTCAGGGACATTACCGCGGACGCCACCAAGTACTACTATGTGGTAGCAGCCCTTACGAACTCAACTGCGGTGAGAGTGGTGAGTTTGCTGGAAAACCCACCTACACATGACAAATATGTTGCTATAAAAACACACTTTAAAGAGGCTTTCGGTCTATCTAAATCTGACCGTCAGGGCTCTACAGTGTGACCATATTGCTCGCATATGCCCCTAAAAATATGTGTGTGCGAACCTGAAAAAAGAGTGCAGATTACAGCCTCAGTCGTTCTTTTTATTTCTCCGCTGAGAATCGTTAAAAAACTACAAGTCCCACATTGCACTCAAGCCAACGGTCCAATTACAGTAGAGTGACGTGACTGGTTTCATGGGAAATAAAGCACATGACCAATCGGAAGCTCTCATTTTGCTTGTTTACTTCCTGCAAGTCTGCCATTGCGATATGCGAGCGTTTTCTGAGCAGCAGAACTCCGTGGAGTCCAGTCCGAGTACAGTCCACTCGACAGCCTCGACTATGGGAGCACCTTTATTATAGTCTTACCAATAGCAATAGATTTTAGAACACCTAGATTTAGCGATAGCAATAGTAATATAACGTTAATGCAACAAAACGAATGCCTTGCTTTGTTAATCATAACGTTGATGCAGTAGCGTATGTCGTTGTGTTGACTGTAACGGACATGATAACAACATAACACTATGTACACATTCAAATTGCGATAATCGATTCTAACATTTTCAAATCGATGCAGTTGAATTTTCCCCTTAGGATCGATGCATTGTTACACCCCTACACCAAAGTAACTGGCCCACTGTGCATGTGTGTACAGCTAACTTGGCTAGCGTTATCAACAACAGAGGTGGGCAATAGGGTCCAGCTGCAGCGCCGGACGGCCGGAGTGTACAGTATTTCAATAGGCAACCCTGAAAGGATTATTTTTCTAGAAGAGCAACACAGCCAAAACATAGGCATTGTATGCATAAAAGGAGTAAAAGCTAAAGTTAAGTGACTGTTACTTTTGTAGCTGTAGTTTGATTTGATAGTTTATTTGATAGGGACAGCACATGTTAATGAACATCAAGTACAAAATACAAAATGTAAACATGCAGGGTTGTAGCAAGAGCTAATTTACACCAGGAGACAGCAAAACTCTTTCAATAAATAAATAGCCTGCTTAGGGTAAAAGCATGGTGACAATCAATGATAAAAACAAGAAACAAGTTACATAAACTAAATCAGATAAAAAATGATCACAGTTCTGGTTTGCCTTAAGAGTTTTTTATGTGACACGGGTGCCCAGGTGAGCGTGTTGCCGGCGTCCACTCAGGATTTCCACTCAGCGAGACGGGGCCCCACCCTTGAAGCTGCCAATGGCAGTGCGATCCCTACATTTGGCAAACGCACCGTGGCATTATGTTTAGCTGACCAGCGTTTCACCTGGGATTTCGTGTTGGCCAAGGTGTCCACTCCCCTCCTAGGCGCTGACTTTCTCTGCGCCAACAGTCTCTTGGTAGACGTGGGGAATCGCCGGCTCGTCAATGCTGAGACTTTTGGCTCCTTAGCATGTGAGCGCAGTGACACGGCCACAATGACACTGTCCAGCGCCGTCGCGCCCACTGATGATTTCTCCCGCCTCCTGTTGGAGTTCTCGGACATCACAGCACCCACCTTCTCGTCCGCGGCCACTAAGCATGGAGTCGTTCATTACATCTCCACGGAAGGCCCACCAGTACATGCTAGGGCTCGTCGTCTCGACCCACACAAGCTCACCATCGCTAAGAATGAGTTTTTGCCTCCATGGAGGCACTGGGCATCGTTCGTCGTTCCGACAGTCCTTGGGCCTCGCCTCTCCATCTCGTTCCAAAGGCTAACGGCGGCTGGCGTCCGTGTGGCGACTACCGGCGCCTTAATGACGCCACTACACCTGATCGTTACCCGGTTCCACACATACAAGATTATTCAGCCCACCTAGCTGGCGCGTCTGTTTTTTCGAAGGTGGATCTGGTGAGAGGATACCACCAGGTGCCGGTTAGCCCTCAGGACATCCCCAAGACGGCAGTTATAACCCCATTCGGACTCTTTGAATTTCTGAGGATGCCTTTTGGCCTCAAAAATGCTGCTCAGACCTTTCAGAGGTTAATGGACGCCATGCTGCGCAACCTGTCTTTCGTGTTCGTCTACCTGGACGATATCCTGGTAGCCAGCACGTCCAAGGCAGAACACCTAACACACCTCCGGCTCCTTTTCAGTCGCCTCAGAGAGCATGGATTAATCATCAACCCAGCAAAGTGTCAGTTTGGACTGCCTGCCATGGACTTCCTTGGCCACCACATCACTACTGCTGGGGCGGGTCCCATTACCAGTAAAGGTGGAAGCGGTGCTGCGGCTCCCACGGCCTAGCACGGTTAGGGCCTTGCAGGAGTTCCTGGGGATGGTGAATTTCTATCATCGGTTCATCCCTCAGGCTGCCCACCTAATGCGCCCCCTGTATGGGGCTCTCAAGGGCAAGACTCCCAAGCATGCCATCGCCTGGTCCGACGACATGTCAAAGACGTTCTCGGATACCAAGGAGGCCCTTGCGAGCGCAACCATGCTGATGCACCCCGTGCCTGAGGATCCTGTGGCGTTGACAACTGATGCCTCGGATTATGCCGTTGGAGCAGTTTACGAGCAGTTGGTCAAGGGCATTTGGCAACCCCTGGCGTTCTTCAGCCGACAACTCCGTTCCAGCGAACAGAAGTACAGCACCTTTGACCGTGAGCTCCTCGCCCTGTACTTGGCAGTCAGACATTTCCGTTTCTTGCTGGAGGCTCGCCCTTTCACTGTTTTTGTAGACCACAAACCATTGATTTTTGCTATGGCGAAGGTGTCTGAACCGTGGTCTGCCAGGCAACAACGCCATCTGGCTTTCATCTCCGAGTTCACCACTGACATCCGGCATGTGGCGGGGAAGGACAACCCCGTGGCTGACTGTCTCTCTCGGGCCGCCATCGGTGCTGTCCACCTGGGCATTGATTATGCCCGTATGGCTGCGGATCAGGTTTCAGACCCAGACATCCAGGCATGCAGGACGCCGGTTACTGGCCTCCGGTTGGCGGACGTCCCCTTCTTTGATGATGGCACGACGCTGCTATGTGACATATCTATGGCGCAGCCAAGGCCAGTGGTTCCACGTGCATGGAGACGACAAGTTTTCGAGGCTGTCCATGGCCTCTCGCACCCGGGCAGGAAACCAACACAGCGCCTAATGGCAGCCAAATTCGTCTGGCCCAGGATGAAGGTTGACATTGGGGGTTGGGTCAAGACCTGCATGGCATGCCAACGCGCGAAGGTCCATCGGCATGTTAAAGCCCAGTTGGAGCGGTTCAATGTCCCTGAGAGGCGTTTTGACGTTTTGACCAGATCAACGTGGATCTGGTGGGACCCCTTCCTCCCTCCAGGCGGTACACTCACCTTCTGACGATGGTAGACAGGACCACCCGTTGGCCGGAGGCTGTCCCACTCTCTGCGACTACTACAGCTGACGTGGCCCGCGCATTCATCAATACCTGGGTCGCCCGGTTCGGTGTTCCCTCTGATCTTTCCTCTGACCGAGGGGCCCAATTCACTTCCGCGTTATGGACTTCCATTACCCAGCAGTTGGGTGTCATCATCAAACCTTTATTTGAATAGGCAGGTTAATTAAGAACAAGTTCTTATTTTCAATAACGGCCTATTTGGGGGTAAAAAGCCCCCTAGGGGAAAGGGGATGGGGGATAAAATCAAATAAATAAAAATAAAACACAAAGGAACATTATTAAAAAGGCAGGACATACATACAGAGCAACAACTGAACTGAACAACAACTGGAGGACAACAGAACAATAGTGGCAGCATGGTGTTAGCACATGGAGAAACATCTACATGAGTGCTCTAGGGAGTTTGTTAAAGTTTCCTTAAACAATCGAATTGAAATAAACGTTTCCATATTTAAGGCTTTTTGTAGTGTGTTCCAGCTATCAGCTGCTGCGTACTGAAAGGAGGAACGGCCTTGTGAGGAGTTGGCATGGGGGGCGTTTACCAGGATATGTGTGGCTGACCGGGTGTGGTAATTTGGGAGTGGACGAGGGTGGACTAGGCGAGTAAGGTAAGGGGGATTACGGCCTAGAAGTGTTTTATATACAAAGGCCAGCCAGTGGATGTTGCGTCTAATCTCCAGGGAGGGCCAGTTTACTAGGGAGCTACAATGGTGCCAGTCTGGGAGGTACCCTTGTGGCCGAACCACATAACTTTGGTCTTGCTGGTGTTTAGGACCAGGCAAAGGGCGGAGAAACCAGCTTGGATTTTTAGAAAGCTCTCCTGGAGAGTTTTCAGGACAGCATCCGGGGAGGGACCAGAGGTGTACAGGACTGTGTCATCAGCATAGAGGTGAATTAGGGAGTCTCCAGCGAACTGGCCTATGTTGTTTATATAGATGGAGAAGAGGATTGGAGCTAGTAAGGAGCCTTGGGGGACCCCCTTAGAGATGGATAGGGACTGGGTTAATAGGTTGTCGGTTTTTATTGACCGAGTGCGATCAGAGAGGTAGTTCTCGAACCATGCTACACTGTGATTAGTGACACCAATGTCTCTCAGCCGCTCCAAAAGCTGTTCATGATCCACAGTGTCAAAGGCCTTGGCCAGATCTATAAAGGCAGCAGCACAGTAGAGTTTGGAGTCAAGGGCATTGAGGACATCATTGAGGACTTTCATCGTAGCAGTCTCACATCCATGCCCTGAGCGGAAGCCAGATTGGTTTTCCGAAAGTATGTTGTAGGTTTCTAGAAAGCTTGTGAGTTGTTTGCAAACTAGTCTCTCTAGCACTTTTGCTATACAGGGTCAAATTGAAATTGGGCGGTAGCAGTTGGGGTCAGTATTGTTTCCTCCTTTGAACAGGGGCCGTACCAAGGCTGCTTTCCAAGCAGAGGGCAGTTCTTCTGTATGCAGGGATAGGTTACATAGATGGGAAATAGGTTCAGCAATGATGGGGGCTGCAGTTCTGTAGAAAAAGGGGTCTAACCCGTCAAGGCCAGGAGGTTTCTTGGGGTCGAGTTTGCTGAGTACTTCTAAAACGTCCTTCTCAGTACATTCCTGCAGTGCAAAACTGTGATGCGTGGCTGGATTAGGGGCACAAAGGTTGGATGGTGAGGCAGGTGGCACTGTAGGGCTGAGGGGCAAGGGGTTGGATGGTGGGGCAGGGGGTGCCATGGACTCAAACAGGCTCCCAGCTTTAATAAAGTGATTATTAAAGGCCTCTGCCACACGCTCATTTCCAGTAATTACCATATCCCCAGTTACTAGGGAGGTGGGCAGCTGGGAGGATGAGGGTTTGTTCTCCATCTCTTTAACTGTTTTCCAAAACCTGCTTGGGTTTGAGCTACTGAGTCTAAACTGCTCTTGAAAGTAACCAGTCTTGGTTTTGCGGATAGCCTGGGTGCATTTATTTCTTATTTGTCGAAAGGATAACCAGTCTTCATGAGATTTTGACTGACGAGCTTTACGCCAGATGGTGTTTTTGAGGCGAAGTTGTTCTGCTAGGTTGTCGTCGAACCATGGGCTGCATCTGTTTTTGATCCTCATTCTCTTCATAGGGGCATGTTTGTTGACTATTTTGCTGAATGAGTCATTAAAGAGGGACCATGCATTGTCAATATCAGGGATTAGACTTATTCTGTCCCATTTAACATTAGCTAGGTCATGGAGGAAAGCTTGCTCATCAAACTTTTTCAGTAGTCGTCTGTGGGTGAACCAGGCTGTTTAGCTGTACTGCCATTTCGGATGCAGGCAGTGAAACAGTGGTCACTCATATCGCTACAGAAAACACCAGATGTGTATCTATCAGGGTTATTTGTCAGAATGACATCAATAAGTGTGGCCTTTTCTATTATTTCTGGGTTTTTGGTGTTGTATCTGGTGGGCTTGGTGATAATTTGTGTGAGATTGAGGGAGTCCCATTGACGGAGGACTTGGGCAGGGGGTTTGAACATGTCCCAGTTTAGGTCACCCATTAGCACAAGCTCCGACTTGGTATAAGGGACCAGGAGGGCGCTGATAGCAGGTAGCGCACTAGCAGGGGCAGAGGGGGGGCGGTAGCAGCCAGCAACCGACAGTGTGGAATTTTGGGTCAGCTGGATAGTGAGAATAAGAAGATCGAACTGTTTAGGAACAGATTTCCTGGTGGCGATGGAGCATTGGCGGTGTTCTTTGGTGAAGATAGCAACTCCACCAGATCTAGATGACCTATCTTGTCTAAAGACATTATACCCTGCAATGGCAATGGCAGAATCTGGCACGCTTTTCTTCAACCAAGATTCAGAAATTACCAATACCTGAGGTTCGGAACTGTGTACCCATACCTTTATCTGATCCATTTTGAGCCGTAGGCTTCTAGCATTTACATGTAGGAAACCCATAGCTTTGCGAGAGCAAAAATCAGAGAAGGTCAGATTGTTCAACCCAGCGTTGGTATCAGGACATTGGTCCACAGCAGCAGCACATGAAACAGAGCTTGTGGGGCTAGACACAGGACATGGACCTGGATGAACATGAATATTACCAGACATCATTAATAATAGTAGGATCAAAGTACGGCAGGGAGTTAACTGAGAAATGTGATGTTTGCTCATAGCATGCACATTTTTATCAGATGGTAGCAGAATCATTGCATGTAACAATTTCATGATATGGCATGACAGCAGTGGCAGGGTAAAGTAGTTCATATTGTTATGGGTCAGTCCAAAAGTTCTGGTTATCATTAGTGCGTCATTGTCTCTATTCTGTGCATAGGTACTGGCTGTTTCCCTGCTGGGTACCAGACAGGTAAGTAACATTGCACAGTGTTCACGCACAAGTGGGGAGAATGTTGCACAGTGTTCACGCGCAAGAGGGGAGAGCGCAATGAAAAGTGCAATGAAAAGACAGGCTTTAGCCATGGTTGGACCGGTAGAGTAAAGAAATGTCACTCACCCAGATGTTGATAGACCTCAGCAACTGAGCGAGATAGCTAGGAGTGTCACTCACTCAGATGTCGACAGACTTCAGCGCCCAGTGGAGCTGTAGGCTCAGGTAGAGCAGGCTGGAGGCCTAGGTGAAACAGGCTGTAGGCTCAGGTAGAGCAGGCTGGAGGCCTAGGTGAAACAGGCTGTAGGCTCAGGTAGAGCAGGCTGGAGGCCTAGGTGAAACAGGCTGTAGGCTCAGGTAGAGCAGGCTGGAGGCCTAGGTGAAACAGGCTGTAGGCTCAGGTAGAGCAGGCTGGAGGCCTAGGTGAAACAGGCTGTAGGCTCAGGTAGAGCAGGCTGGAGGCCTAGGTGAAACAGGCTGTAGGCTCAGGTAGAGCAGGCTGGAGGCCTACGTGAAACAGGCTGTAGGCTCAGGTAGAGCAGGCTGGAGGCCCAGGTAGAGCAGGCTGGAGGCCCAGGTAGAGCTAATAGCCTGGGGCTGGCCTGGTGGTGATGGCTGGTGGCTGGTAGCCTGGGGCTGGCCTGGTGGTGGTAGCTGGTAGCCTGAGGCTGGCCTGGTGGTGGTAGCTGGTAGCCTGAGGCTGGCCTGGTGGTGGTAGCTGGTAGCTGGTAGCTGGTAGCTGGTAGCTGGTGCAGGGCTGGTGGGAACTCAGCTACAGGCCACAGTCCACAGAGCAAGTAAAAGCTCAAAAAGTCCACAAATTCTGTGAATGGAAAAGATCAAATGATGACTACTACTTACTAAAGGTAAAAAGGTTTTAAAAATGGGTGTTTAAAAGTACTAAAAACCAACAACAAAATATGAAACACTAACAAACATTCAGCACAGACAATGTGGATGCCGCCATTTTGGAATTAAGCTGAGTACAGCTGTTTGATTGTTGATTGTTTGATTGTGTCTCCCTCCACCGCACTATGGCCTACCATCCACAGGCCAACGGCCAATCTCCGGGGCGACAGCTGGGTCGACAGGCTTCCTTGGGTGATGCTGGGACTCCGTACTGCACCTAAGGAGGACCTTCTTTCATCTTCGGCTGAGCTGGTATACGGCCAACCCCTCCGCGTCCCAGGGGATTTTCTTCCCTGTGTTACGGCCTCCTGGTCAGCACTGGAACAGCGGGATGCTCTGCTGGACAAGGCCAAGTCTTTCTTGCCCATCCCTACCTCGTGCCACGGTGTTCCGAAGGTGCGTGTCCCGCCTGATCTGCAAGCAGCGGGGTACGTGTTTATCCACTGCGACGCCCATCGAGGCCCCCTACAGCCACCCTACGACGGTCCTTACCGGGTTGTGAAGGCAGGCGATAAGACCTTTGTCATTGACATGGGGGGGGGGGGGAGTGAAGAACGTATCTTGGTGGATCGCCTGAAGCCTGCTCACCTGGATTTGGACCGCCCCATTGAGTTGGCCCAACCGCTCCGCTGCGGTCGCCCCCCTGGTAGGGCAGTCCCGACGCCTACTCTAGCTACGGCGGACCCCCGGACCTGCCGTCCGAGGCCTGTTCAGTGTCAGCCTACTGTTTTACAACTGCCTCGGTTTCCTGTGCCTGCCCAGGGGTACCGGAGTCGTTTTGGGCGGGTTGTCAGAGCCCCTGGACGTTTTTTGGGGCCAGTTCTTGTGAATTCTGGGGGGACGTGTGTAGTGGCTACTGGGACATAATTCACGGCATTCTAGCCTATTGTGGTGTTTACTACATCTCCCGTGACCCTTAGCGGGGGATGACGTAGTTAAAGAGAGACGAGTGAGAGATTAATGGAAGTGTTGTTTGTGCGACTGTGGAGTGCGTAATAAAATAGTCTTTTTGCATCGGAACACGGCTCCGTTTTCACTATCATTACCGCATTCCTACAACATATTCATTTTTCCAGCGATGTCAAGCTCGCGGCGGCGACCCTACAAGCTAACTGACGTTAGCTCCCTCCTCCCATCACCACCATGTAACCCAGTGGCTTAGCGTAGGCTAGCTAACGGCTAACGTTAGCTCCCTCCTCCATGTAACCCAGTGGCTTAGCGTAGGCTAGCTAACGGCTAACGTTAGCTCCCTCCTCCATGTAAACCAGTGGCTTAGCCTAGGCTAGCTAACGGCTACCGTTAGCTCCCTCCATATAACCCGGTGGGTTAGCCTAGGCTAGCTAACGGCTAAGGTTAGCTCGAATGACGGGGATTCGGGGGGAAGCCATATTGCACTGCGGAGACACGTTGTGAGCGTGTTTGTTTACAGTCTCTGTATGCACTATGCAGTACACTACTGGCAAGTATTTCATATCTTAACCAACATTGCAAGACGCTTATAATGGGAGGGAGGAAGGAAAGAGGGGGAGAATGAGAGACAGAGAGCATGGGACATACTAGGAGAGAGAGAGAGAGAGAGAGAGAGAGAGAGAGAGAGAGAGAGAGAGAGAGAGAGAGAGAGAGAGAGAGAGAGAGAGAACGAGAATTCATCGTTCACCTTATGTAAACAAGACTAAGAATTTTTCTGGTCTGCATCCTATTAGCAGTTGTTTGTATTGAGCCATACTGTATTGTACCCATTCTTTGTGTTTGTATAGTATATAGACAGTGCCGTCTTGGAGAAATGCGAGGCCCTGTGCGAGATTTAAACGCGAGGCCCCCCTCTAAAAGGTTAAAAAAAATATATATATTTGCATACAGTCAACGTATTCTTAAATAATAGCGCTGCCCGAGGCTGGGCATACAGTCAGCGTAGTCACAATGCTTTGCACAAAAGTAAACGGGTCATTGAATGAAACCAATAGTATATCTGCAGAGCTGCAGAGCCCGGAACACTATTCTACAAACGTGTCTAATGTGAAATATATAAGCATGTAAGCAAAACTAGATTTTAGGTCTGTGATGGAATTCTATTTATTTATATATATTTTTTTTAAATTTAAATTAAAATAAAAAATTAAACAAATTAAAATTAAACGTTTTTTTTTAGGTCCCCCTTCTCGCGAGGCCCTGTGCGACTGCACTGCTCGCACGCCACTAGCGGCGGCCCAGTATATAGAACACATTGCTTAGCAGAGTTCAGTGATGTGAATGCAAATTAATGGAAACTGTCAAGTTGATCGACAGATTTGGATTGTAAGAATCTGTAAGGGCAGATAACCAAAGTAACCTAGAGACGGTGATACATGCCTTTGTCACCACTCGCCTCGACTATTGCAATTCCCTTTACACGGGCATCGACAAATCCCTGCTTCGCCGCCTACAACTGGTGCAGAATGCAGCCGCGCGCCTCCTCACCAAAACAAAAAAAACATGAACACATCAGCCCAGTTTTGGCCTCGCTCCACTGGCTGCCTGTTCGCTTTAGGATCATTTTAAATTAGCCCTAAATGTTTTTAAATCACTAAATGGCACGGCTCCTCCCTATCTGTCCAAGCTCTTGCACCGCCACACCCCCCACCGATCCCTCAGATCAGCTGCTATTGGTGGTGCCTAAAACTAGGCTCAAGACTAGGGGAGACAGAGCTTTCTCCACCGCAGCGCCTAGATTGTGGAACAGCCTCCCCCTCAGCGTACGGACCGCCCAGACTAAAAACCTACCCATAGCTGGGCGGCTACGTGGCGTAGTGGGCAAGGCGCTCGCCACGAATGCGGAGACGCTGGGATCGCCTGTTCGATCCCAGCGCTCCACATTGCTTTCAGTTTAGCTGGTCGTTCATACTAATACACATTGGCCGTATTAGGGGGTGGGAAACTGATGGGTGGGGATCGGGCGTTGTGGACAGCGACTCCTACAGGTCGGTTGGTGCGCCTGCGCAGTAGAATCAGGAAGTGTCGGGGGCAGCGTGAGCCTCCCACGCGTTACTCCTCGCCACTGAGAGATCGAGCTGCGCAGGTGAAAAGATGCGACTGCTGTTACCTCAAGTACCAGAGGGGACTTGTGCTATGTATGACTTAGTCCACATTGCAGCCGGCTTGTGGGAGGCAAGAAACAGCGTTTGTGACAGGGGAGGGTTGAATTGGATGATACAAAAATTGGGATGGGAGAAAATATAGAAAATGGGAGAAAAAGTGGATAAAAAAAAAAAAAAAAAACTACCCATAACTGTCAACCCTACCGTTTTTCCCGGGATTCTCCTGTTTTTTCAACCCTCTTCACGCCCTGTTCACGGTTCACGTATTGGCACGTATTTTGTACTTATTAATTTTTACAAAATGGCTGCAATTCCCCTCCGTGACGACAGGTGGCAGCAGTGTAGATTAGAACGTTATCACAGGAAGTCAGACCGTTGCGACCCGAAGAAGAACAGCGAGCGGATTTGCTCAGAGCTCAGGGGAGAGACTGATGCACCGAGGGTGTCAAATCAACTTAGCCAGTGTCTCTTGATTGCCCACTCTGTGGCTTTTGTCTCTGGAACAAAAGGTTTGCAAATCTTCTGTGGATAAAACAATACAAAGTTACTGTATGTGATGCAGGAATGTGTAAATGTGTTGGAACTTGGTGAACAGCCGTTTGCTCTGCTCGTCCCCTAAGGTTCACGCGTCCCCTCCTCCCATTCCTCCACGGAGAGCATGCCTTCACTCACTGACGCCCAATTTCCTGAATGCGATTTATATTTGGTATGACAAATACAGTTACTGGTAACTCACAGACATTGCAGAGATATTGAGGAAAAACACAAAATCGCATTGGCTTTTTTTCTATCTCACGTTTCTCTGTAGACACACACACTGTTCCAAAAATGATATTCCCACTGCTAAATTAATGACCATAGGTATTTTTTATAGCTTTAATGAGTTGTAGTATTAATATGTAGCCTAGAGTGATGAAGGTATAAAGACACTATGGTAATACATTGATTGATTGCTAAATTTAACAGATTGCAGAATGGGTACAATACAGTATTGCGCAATACACAATTGTTATGGGGATGCAGACCAGAGAAGGACTTCCCCCATTTTCAATTCATAACATTTACAGTCAAATCAAATACATTTACAGATTACAACCTTTATTTAATGGTTAATATTTTGATCAAATGTAATTTACTGTATTTTTATAGCATTTACACTTTATAATATTTTATTTTCAGCTTTTATAGTTTCACAAACACATCAAGACAAATCACAAACACAAAGAAAAAAGAAATAAAAAGAACAATAGTATGTTGCCAGACACTGTCACATCAATGAACAAACATACACCATGTCATATGCTATACACTAAGGACGCAAGGGGCTGATTCTCTGACATATATACACACATTACATATACACATACACACATATATATATATATATATATATAATATATACACCAGCGCCGCCAATAGATAAAAAAAAATTAACTAATCAATCTCACAATTTTCTGTAATCAATCTAGATGAATCTAGATTAAAAACAGCATTTTTCTACATAAAACCGAAGCTTGTAACAGATATTTACTTGAGTAAAATCATGGAATTAATGTAAAATCAACACAAAGAAAGTATATTTAGATTCAAAGACTATTTTAATAGCTTTCTTTCAGTTTCTCTCCTGTGAAATACAAATGTTCAACAAAACCATAATTTACATAGCATTTACACTTAAAGTAGGAAAAGTTTACCCTACAACGAATGGCTGGGTACATACAGGTTTTGACCAGCAGATGGCAGCGACGAGGCAGCTCCATTGGGAGGGGGTGGGGCCGGGTGGGAGGGGGCCGGGGAAAGGGGCGGGGCTAAATGTACACGTTTTGTCTCCTGCCAATGTTGACAGCTATGAACCTACCTGTTCTCCTTGGCCTTCCCCCCCACTTAATCACCACTAGACCCCTGGCCCTTCTATCCTCTTTGTTTTACTGTGTCATACCTGTTTTTATTACTTTCATTGCTTTACTATGTTTTTAATCTTATATCTTGCATCATATTATTTAGTTTTTATTACTTTCATTGCTTTACTATGTTTTTAATCTTATATCTTGCATCACATTATTTTGTTTTTATCAACCTGCCTGTGAAGCACTTTGGTGCCAGCTGCCGCTGCCTGGAAATGTGCTATATAAATAAAATGTACTTGACTTGACTAATGGGAGCAATTAAATATATATATATTTTTTAAGTAACTAAATAGTTACTTTTCACAGTCACGCATTACTTTTGGGTGTAAGTAACTAGTAAAGTAACTGAATTACTATTTTCAGTAACTAGCACAACACTTGCCGATATCTGGTCTGGCCCATGGACTATAGTAGCTATAGCTGTATCTATTGTTTACACTTGAAATGTGTATTTTTATTTAGTGTGGATTTTTATTTAGTCACAATATTATTTGGCTTAAATATAAAAAATTTAAATTAAAATATATTAATAATCTTTTTTAATAAAAAAAAATTTAATAACTTTTTTTTGTGGCATCCTCTGTTATTTTACCCATGCGACGCCACTGCAGAATTGGTTACATTAGAGTGTCCACTAACCAGTCACTATTAATAACCTCTGGGTTCACATTACAGGTACCGCGAGAGGGCAGGAACTCAGCGGTGGATGTTCAGGGGGGATGAACCTGCTGTTAAGCAAACATTGTGACCACTAGTCCCCACAATCGATATGGTAAAGTCCATGTGAAGAAAGCCTTGTGGGCGGGTAGCCTCTCACAAAACTAGAGACTGAATTGACAGGCTGTTGGTATACTGGTCCATAGAAGTCTACTAACAAATGTCTGATAACTGCGATATCTGTCGGATAACTGTGATCTGCGTTGGGTCCTACTAATCACCATCAAGTACCACAAAGAAAGACAAAGTACCCCAAAGTACCACAAAGTACAGAATGTAAGCTTTCAAACGATGTGTCATACATGAACATATTTGAACAAGATATGCTTATTTGAGTCTTGTTAAACCTCTAGTCTCAGAGCAGAGAAAAACAGAGAAAAGACTAAAGTTAAAGACTAAAGTTAAAGACTAAAGTTAAAGACTAAAGTTAAATACTAAAGTTAAAGTAAATCTAAAGTTTGGCTGCATTCTTAACACCTTGGCAGTCAGGTACTAGGTGTGAACAATAATGTCCTTATGTCCACCCCTAACCACTCGCCTAACCACTCCTATCAGATTCCCAGCGATGACCAAACTCCATTAGGACACCGGCCTCGTGGCGTCACGTCACCTCCTATCAGATTCCCAGCGATGACCAATTTCCATCAGGACACTAGTGTTTGGTGTCTACTGTATTTCAGCCTCAGTGAAAAAGAATACTTTACCAAATGGACACGGAGCACAGTTTACTCAAGCGTGAAACTGGATCACCTGAGGTCATGGTGTCGATTGACTTGATCATTATGATGGAGTCATTGCGATATCGCTCGAGGTCTCGAGACGCGAGAGGGTTTAAAAGTAAAACTGAACATTTCTAAACTCGAGCGACGCAAGGTTAATAAATTTTCTCTGGACTTTGTTTGTCGTCACAAAATCGGTACAGGGCTGCATCAACATGATATCGAGCCCAGAGGCGACATCTCACCGAGTGAGAGTGAAGAGGAAGATAAGGACCCTGGTCCTTCTGCATCCGCTGGACCCTGTGCAACCCTGGACTAGAGCTGTCCCCGAAGCCTGTTTTTGGGCTTCGAACTTCGTCAGGGTTTTTCGAACGGACGTTCGAACGTTCGTTTTTAAATTACTTTTTCTTTTTCTTTTTTTTTTATAAAATATCCTCAAACTAAATCCTCAATTTGAATAAAGTGATTAATCTGATTAAATGCGTCTTTCTTTTTTTTATTAAATCAACTTTCTTTAACACATTCTGTGCCACGCAGTATACCCATCTTATACCACTCTCTGCCAGTGCTGTAACCCTATGGAGTGGTTCACCTTCTTTGCAGGGCTATAACTTTTTAAATATTATAGCTATATCGACATTACTATGGCCCATTCAACATCGGGTATCTATCTTTCCGGATGTGGGAACGTTATATTTTTCCATTCATACATTGTCATGTTAGTACCGTCGTGAATATAAGTATGTTTTTAGAGTGTATAGCAGTAATTCCTAGAACGCGAGTTATAGGCCCCGACGCGTATTATACATAATCGATTGGCGTTTCGTTCCTTTACACGCTATATAAAAAAATTCAAATGCATATGATCGCTATACATTATGCTCCATCATGCGTGAAGGAAAGGGGGGGGGGGGGGTCGTTTATGATTCCTTGATTGTCACTAACGGCTTTCTTTAGTACGACACCATACGTTGATCGGATAGATTGCAATGAAATAAATGGACAATCGAGCTGGAATTAACGTTAGATTCCTTTTACCTGTGGCCGATGCGTCTGAAGATTTTTTTTTCCAATTATTTGATGTCGATCTGCTAGATCCATTTTCCGTTTGTATGACGCAATAAACGCCGAAAGCATATTGATTCTTGCGTCTCGAAAGCGATCCCATGCACTCGAGTGTGTATCTTGATCCACGTTACAAGATATCTCTGCCGGAGGATTTTCCCCGATGCACAGAGCGCCACATCCGGTTTAGAGTGGAGTGCAACTCGCCCGAAATCCACCAGGCGGCGGTATTGAGGCGTTGAAATATCAGACAGGGTCCAGCTAGCTCCCGGAGCCTTCCTGGATGAATTATGAATGCCAATAGCGAATAAAGGAAATAACGATCATAAAAACAAGTAAACTCGTTGTTGGCGCTATTCGATTGGCGGGCAATAACGAGTAAACTCGTTTTTTGGCGCAAGATGTGTTAATGAATATAACTCGTCAGTTTCGTCAACATATATAATCCAATAAGGGCACGGTTGGTACGAAAGTGATGGTGACGTCTTGATGACGAGTCATATACTATAATAGTATAATATTAGTGTAGCGTATAGCCTAATCTTTATCTGCAACTGTGAAGAAAAACCCCATTGGTTTAAACAGAATGAATAGACATAAAAAATATATCGGTCAAATAATAAATTATAGAACATTTAAAACTCAAATGTTGATTAAGAATTCGAACGTCAACTTAACGAACGAAGATCCGAACGTTCAAACGTTTGGGCTCAGCCCTACTCTAGACCCCATCAGACTCGCTCTGGTGATCGGCTTGCACTGAATTAGGAGAATCTGCTTTTAGCTCCTGTGCCCCCGACACATGGAATGTTTTGCAAAGCACCTTAAAACTCAATACTTTTTGATTCATTGGTCTCTGACACTACTGGATGTCATCTATATGGACATCTCTACTGCACATGTAATTGGGGTGGGACAGGCCAGCATTGAGCTATGGGTCTCAGCGGCCAAAGAGGTTAAGGTCACTATCTAGCAGCGGAGCGGGGTTGGGGTGTTGGTCCTGGGGGGTTGGAGGAAATGTCTAATGTATTTTGTGGTGTTTGTGATAATATAATCTTTTTTTATTTTTAGGTTCTGTATTTATTATTTGTATTACTTTTGTTATTCTACTGTTATTCTATTGTGATTATTGTTATTATTATTATTATTGTCTGGTGTTGTTCTGTTTATTATTATTATGCCTGTATTGTGTGCCGTCATGTTTTGTTTTATATTCCATGTAATTTTTTTTTTTTTTTAAAGAAATAAAAAAAGAATTGCATCAAAAGAAATAATAACTCAATACTTTAGTATCCATTGGTCAGTTTAAATCTATAACGGCCAACCATTTCCCCCCCAGTCTGTAACTGTTTTGATTGCCTTTTCCGTTTCTATATTGTTTTTGTATTGTGTTTTGTTCCTCTCGACGTCATTGTAAATGAGAGCCTGCTCTCAATGATCTTTGTAGATTAAATACAAACCTTCCTCTGACTGACCGATAATCCACCTTTGTCATTGCTCACTTGGCATCTCAAAACACTCCTATTATTAATGAAGTGACACTCCACTTGAGTGCTATACCGTCATGTCCCACTTCTTAGAGAGCTACACAGGCCACACAAATCTGCTTCACGGTTCTTGACCTTGGCATACGGTCAACTCTGCCCCAGTGTCTGAGGGAACCCAGCCAGAGCAGAGCCTCGTGCTCCACCACTGATTACACATCAGAAGGACCTGTGGGGAACCCAGCCAGAGCAGCCTGGTGCTCCACCACCGATTACACAACAGAGGGAGCTGTGAGGAACCCAGCCAGAGCAGAGCTTGGCCCCTGTTAACCGGCTGTCGTGTGGCAGTGAAAGGGTTAACCGTTTGGTAGCGCGGCAGTGAAAGGGTTAAACCGGTACAGTCTAGGTCACAGACCTCCATGACGACACACAGCAGTCTAAATAAAGGCACAGTCAGGGCCCCTAAACAAAGACACGAGGGCGCGGCGAGAGGAGAGCGATCCGATTGGCTGCGGTGGAGGATAGCCACCACACACCCCTCTGTGACAGTCACAGATGGCAAAGCTGGAATTGGACATCGTAAAAAAAAAAATTTACGATTGTTTGTTTGTTTGTTTGTTTATTAACCCTTTCCCCACCAAAAACGTCATACAACGGGTTTCAAGTTCATGCGAATTCTGCCAATAACGGCGTACGACGTGATTCTGATCATAATTTAATATTTTCGCTATGGTATTCATATTTCACTCACAGAGCCTCGTCAGATGCTGCGGGACTCAGCACAACTCTGCAACGCTTCAATACTGCCACGGCAAGTTGCCAAACCGGAAATGCCCGTTGCAGCGTGGTCCGTCCCCTAATTCCGTCCGGCCACTTGTTTATCGTCGCGGGACTCAATACACACACTGTGGATATGGATCTTTGCCATAACTCAATAATCTACATGATTTGGGCGTGTATTAGTAATATACAAACCGGAAATGGATCGCCTAGATCCCCACCACATAACTGGGATATGTTTGCTCCACTCTCATCGCCCAACGGTACGAGGAGACTGACGTGAGTTTCAGCGTTTTTGTTTATCATTTTCGATACAAACTGCTCTGATCAATATATCACCCATACTACATGAAGCATCTAACGACTATCACGGAATTATAAACGACCCCCCACCCCTCCGTTCACCCGCGCATGATCAGTCATAACCCTTAGGACGATGTACAGTTGAAATTTTTAATATAGCGTCGATCGGTATCAAACTGCATTTGATGATCTAATATATGCATTTGTGCCTATATCTCACGTTCTGTGAAATACTGCAGAAAACGATAAAAACATATTTATACTCTAGACGGTATTTTCGTATGAATGTGTGAATGAAAAAGTTAAACGTTCCTACATCCTGAACGATAGGTAATCGATGTTGAATGGGCCATAGTAATGTCAATTTAGCAATACAATTAAAAAAGTTATAGCCCTGCAAAGAAGGTGAACATCTCCATAGACTTACAGTACTGGCAGAGATCAAACAGCGATGGATATAAGCATGGCAGAGAATGGGTTAACACAGTTAAACAGAAGTAAAAACAATCCATAATAAGTTATAACGATTGTGAAGGAGAAGTTAGAAGCCTAGAGGCTTATCAAGAACTTCCCCCGTTTTATAAAATCAAACATACAAAAATATGCATTATAAAATACCAGAATACATTCAAAAGATACGTGTTAATACAAACATACATACACACAGTACATACATGTATATACTGTATACTGCGTACATAATAATATATAACAACCCACCCACCTGCCTACAAACCTACCCACCCACATAACCAAATGCATACCTACATGTATGACCTATTTATCTATCTACTACTTTTGGATATGAGCATTTTTTTGTAGTTTGCTTTAAAAATAAGCAGAGATGGAGATTTCCTCCGCATAGGATCAGCTGCATTCCAAAGATTGGACCCTCTATACCTCACTGAGAACTGCTGAAGTACCACAATAAGGTATATGCAGGTCCCTGGACTGACGTGTAACATATGAATGAACATCTGAATTAAAAGGAAAAAAAACTATTAAAACTAGGGATGTCCGATATTATCGGCCTACCGATATTATCGGCCGATATCGGCATTAAAATGTGATATCGGAAAATATCGGTATCGGTTTAATTTTTTTTATATTTTTTACATTTCTATAACCTTTATTTACCCAGGCAAGCAAGTAAGAACAAATTCAGATTTTATTTATTGTCAGAAGTATGCATAATGTTGTGCTAATTCCACAACAAGAGATATATGTAATGTTAATTACCTGAAATTATTCATGCATATATCGGTATCGGTTGGTATCGGTTGATATCGGTATCGGAAATTAAGAGTTGGACAATATCGGTATATCGGTATCGGTAAAAAAGCCAATATCGAGCATCCCTAATTAAAACCATTTGGTAGATTGTGATCATGAATGCATTTGTACACAAATATACATTCGGTAAGTCCGATCACGCCGCCATTTTTCTTTTGCCAAAATATAAACAAAGTCACTTGTTAATGATGAAGACACTTGTTAATTAATGAATAGGCTTCACTTTAGATTGGCCCCCACGATAGCATCTGCAAATGATTTATAGATGTTTTATGAATGTCTTAACAAATCATTTGTTGAACATGAAAAATAAATGGAGTATAGTCGTTTTTTCATATCCATTTTTCAAAGCATCTACAAATGTGTTACTACACATTAAACAACATTATTTAATGATGAACAAATCAAGTACAAACAATGTTGATAATGAGTTATAAATAATGTAGAACTAATCTGTAAATGTTATACAAATATAGTTATAAATGATTTAATAATCATTTATGAATGTATATAAATGGTTTGTTCATGATTAGTTCATTATCCACTAATGCGTTATAAATACTTTGTAAATGGTATACAAATATAGTTATAAATGATTTAATAATCATTTATGAATGTATATAAATGGTTTGTTCATGATTAGTTCATTATCTACAAATACCTTATAAATGTATTATAACAGGGTGTTATTATAAAGTGCTACCGAAAATTGCTTATTGTCTAGTGCATCTGTGATTCTATCTATAAACTGTAAGAGAGCCATGTACGTAGAGTGTTTTTGTCTGAAACCGTATTGATGTTCATATAATATATTATTGTCATTAAGATGTTTAAAAATTCTGGTATAAACCAGCATCTCCAATATTTTAGACATGGACGGTAATAACGAAATCGGACGGTAATTGGAAAATAAGGATGATTTAAACAGAGGTATAACTTTTGCCACTTTCAAGTCTATTGAACAACACCTGTTTCCGGGGAGAGTGAAACAAAGTGGTTCAATGACTCAATTATTGAAGGTAATACCTCTTTAAGCAGACTACTTTTAATATTATCATAACCTGCTTCAGAGTTTTTTTAAATTTTAAATAATATTTTGTATTTCTTCCGAGGTAGGTGGTTCAAATATAGACATAGATGGGTACTGACCTTGAATCTTGTCAAGTGGACAGTTATTTGTGCTCTTAATATTTCTAGCCAAGGAAATTCCAATGTTTACAAAATAATTATTGAAACCATTTGCAATCTCTAATTTATTTTTGAATTTTTTGTAAACATCTGAATTTAAAAGGGGTCGGGCTAGTCACAAACTGTTTGTATAATTTGTTTTTCTTCTTTGCAGATTTCAGCAAGCCAGAAGTAAACCATGGTTTGCATTCCTTTTTGACTGATGTCCCTTTATTATACCCTATGAATATGACTGCAACCATGTGTGCAGCCAAAAACAAACACACAAAAGATAAGACTAAGATAAGACGAAGATAAGTCTCCACGTCTGCAGATAAGCAGCAGCAACAGCGTTTGTGGTAGTGAAAGGTTAACTGTCTGTAGTGTGATAGTAAAGGGTTAACATTCTGTAGTGTGGTAGTGAAAGGGTTAAGGATGGGCATGAGTAATGTCTTCCCAGATCCAAGTACTCGCATGAATTACTCAAGTACTCAATTATTTTTGTATGCGTGTGTGTGCATGTTTCCTATGTGTGTCGCCCAGCGCTTGTGTGTGTCGCTGCATGACCAGGTTGAAATGTGTGCTACGAATAAAGACTTCTTCTTCGAGTCCAGTTTAATCTTTAATCCAGCCAGCCAGTGTAACAAACATCTCCTCTTTCAACTCATTTACTGGTGAAATTAGGGCTGTACCTGAATGTCTTTTTATTTTATTTTTTTACAATCGAAGCTTCTATTGAAGTTTTCGAATGAAGCTTCGAATGTAGGTCATCATATTTTATGACGTAATCATAAAATGCACGTGGCGTCATTAGCGTGCGTGCAACCAGTGTTGATATGAGCAACACAACACTGTACGAAAGTGATGGTGACGTCTTGATGGAGTGCCGAGCGCCAAGCGGATGCAGATAGGCTACATCATTTATGATAAATGTTTTAAACAGAATAAATAGACAGGTACAAAAAATATATATAATAATAATGATAAATAAATAAAAATTATTCTAATGTTGATTTAGAATTCGAATGTCAAGATTCAAGTTTGTTTATTATTTGTCACAACAAAATACAGAATACTTTATGATGAAATGCTTGTTTCTGTATGAGCCCCTGAGTGTGCTACATACAAAAAAAGTAATTAAGTAGTAAGTAAAAAGTAAGTAAAGTTTGATTTGAAATCTTTATTTCGAACATGTAAATGAACACAAACAAAATAAATAACTAAACAAAAGCAAAACATAACTCAATTTAGGGCATGCGTCCACCTACCGCACATTTTCAGCTGAAAAACGCTGGCGGAGCGCTGGTAGTGCTGGGATGAAGCGCTTGCGGCGAGAAAAATAAAACGCAGCGTGCCTTTTGTAGCAAGACGACTGAGAGAAAGAAATCTAGCGACAGCCATCTTTTTATCGTATTTTACTGCCGCGGTTTTGCACATATAGCATATTTTAATACACTTTATTGTATATTAATTATATATATAGTTATTGCCTGACACCACAGTTAGCCCTTTGCTTTTTATTAGCTTTTTATTAGTGTATTCGTGTAGTTAGTGTATTTGTGCTTTGTCGTGAGTCGCAATCACCACCAACCAGCAGACGCTTGCCCTCATACTGCTCCTGGCCCGTCTCTTGTGGGTAGGCAGGCAGGCAACTCCGGTGTCAGGTTACGAATGTGTCACGAGCGCCACGGCTGTGATTGGTTGTCTGAAAAGACGCTCAGCTCATCGCTCTGAAAAGTTCAGAAGTGTTCAACTTTAAACGCCGGGTGCTGCCGCACAAAAAAACTGAAAGGCGCTGAAAAAAGAAGCCGACTGCAGCGCATTTCCTATAGGCGGCAGCATGCGGCCGCATACGCTCCCTCCCCATTGGGATCAATTGAAAAAAAGACGCTTGCGCCCATACAAATGCGGTAAATGGACGCAGGCCCTTAAATGTTCGAAAAGGAGTAGGAAGAAGTATACACTTATTTAATCCTACCCCTTTTCCACTACTCAAATGAGTGTACTAATTTAAAACATTTCAAAACAAATATATAGATGCAAAACAAAAACAAAAAAAACAATATATGTAAAACATGAAAGAAATCAAATAAAAAAGTTATGAAAGTTATGAATAAAGTTATAAAGATATGAAAAGTAAACATTATGAATGAAGCTTCGAACTATTCGGTACAGCCTCTACCAGCCAGTGTAGCGAACATCTCCTCTGTCAACCCATTTACTGTAGAAATACCAACAGTTTGAGAGGTGCTGTTGTAACTTGTTGGTCCTGACATCATTTTCAAAAGCGTGCACAGTCATGTTTTACACCACGCGGTTTATGGTTACATGCAGGCAGCAAGTCTCGTGTAAACAGTGAACCCATATGAACATGAGTCAAGCCCACATGTCACCGTAGGAAAAGATACCACACAACCACAAGCATGTATACACACAAACACATGCGCTCGCATGGCTTGCTGGTACCCGGCTGTTTACACTAACTTCATATCACATTAACGTAAGAGTGAAATGAACTTACGACCTCCCAGGCGATGGCATGCCATTTCATTACATTTTACTTACTCAGAAGCATTCTGTCTAAACATAAAATCCACTTAAAAAAAAATGACACTTAGCCCTTTCACTACCACACTACAGGTTAACCTTTCACTACCACACTACAGACGGTTAACCTTTCACTACCACACTACAGAAGGTTAACCGTTCACTACCACACTACAGAAGGTTAACCTTTCACTACCACACTACAGAAGGGTTAACCCTTTCACCACCACACTACAGAAGGTTAGCCTTTCACTACCACTACAGAAGGCCAACCTTTCACTACCACACTACAGGTTAACCCTTTCACCACCACACTACAGAAGGTTAACCTTTCACTACCACACCACAGAAGGTTAACCTTTCACTACCACACTACAGAAGGTTAACCTTTCACTACCCCTACAGAAGGTTAACCTTTCACTACCACACTACAGAAGGCTAACCTGACCTTTTGTCCTCTCGCCAGGACCTTTTGTCCTCTCGCCAGGTCCTTTTGTCCTCTCGCCAGGCCCTTTTGTCCTCTCACCAGGCCCTCTCGCCAGGCCCTTTTGTCCTCTCGCCAGGCCCTCTCACCAGGTCCTTTTGTCCTCTCACCAGGCCCTTTTGTCCTCTCGCCAGGCCCTTTTGTCCTCTCACCAGGTCCTTTTGTCCTCTCACCAGGTCCTTTTGTCCTCTCACCAGGCCCTTTTGTCCTCTCACCAGGCCCTTTTGTCCTCTCGCCAGGCCCTTTTGTCCTCTCACCAGGCCCTTTTGTCCTCTCGCCAGGCCCTTTTGTCCTCTCACCAGGTCCTTTTGTCCTCTCACCGGGTCATTGTCCTCTCACCAGGTCCTTTTGTCCTCTCACCGGGTCATTGTCCTCTCACCAGGTCCTTTTGTCCTCTCACCAGGCCCTTTGTCCTCTCGCCAGGCCCTTTTGTCCTCTCGCCAGGTCCTTTTGTCCTCTCACCAGGCCCTTTTGTCCTCTCACCAGGTCCTTTTGTCCTCTCGCCAGGACCTTTTGTCCTCTCACCAGGACCTTTTGTCCTCTCACCAGGTCCTTTTGTCCTCTCGCCAGGACCTTTTGTCCTCTCACCAGGTCCTTTTGTCCTCTCACCAGGACCTTTTGTCCTCTCACCAGGACCTTTTGTCCTCTCACCAGGTCCCTTTTGTCCTCTCACCAGGCCTTTTGTCCTCTCACCAGGTCCCTTTTGTCCTCTCACCAGGTCCCTTTTGTCCTCTCACCAGGTCCCTTTTGTCCTCTCACCAGGCCCTTTTGTCCTCTCACCAGGTCCTTTTGTCCTCTCGCCAGGACCTTTTGTCCTCTCACCAGGACCTTTTGTCCTCTCACCAGGACCTTTTGTCCTCTCACCAGGTCCCTTTTGTCCTCTCACCAGGTCCTTTTGTCCTCTCACCAGGTCCTTTTGTCCTCTCACCAGGACCTTTTGTCCTCTCACCAGGACCTTTTGTCCTCTCACCAGGTCCCTTTTGTCCTCTCACCAGGCCTTTTGTCCTCTCACCAGGTCCCTTTTGTCCTCTCACCAGGTCCCTTTTGTCCTCTCACCAGGTCCCTTTTGTCCTCTCACCAGGTCCCTTTTGTCCTCTCACCAGGTCCCTTTTGTCCTCTCACCAGGCCCTTTTGTCCTCTCACCAGGTCCTTTTGTCCTCTCGCCAGGACCTTTTGTCCTCTCGCCAGGACCTTGTCCTCTCACCAGGACCTTTTGTCCTCTCGCCGGGACCTTTTGTCCTCTCGCCAGGCCCTTTTGTCCTCTCACCAGGCCCTTTTGTCCTCTCGCAAGGCCTTTTGTCCTCTCACCAGGTCCCTTTTGTCCTCTCACCAGGTCCCTTTTGTCCTCTCACCAGGTCCTTTTGTCCTCTCACCAGGTCCTTTTGTCCTCTCACCAGGCCCTTGTCCTCTCACCGGGTCCTTTTGTCCTCTCACCGGGTCATTGTCCTCTCACCAGGTCCTTTTGTCCTCTCACCAGGCCCTTTTGTCCTCTCACCGGGTCATTGTCCTCTCACCAGGTCCTTTTGTCCTCTCACCGGGTCATTGTCCTCTCACCAGGTCCTTTTGTCCTCTCACCAGGCCCTTTGTCCTCTCGCCAGGCCCTTTTGTCCTCTCACCAGGCCCTTTTGTCCTCTCGCCAGGCCCTTTTGTCCTCTCACCAGGTCCTTTTGTCCTCTCACCAGGCCCTTTTGTCCTCTCACCAGGTCCTTTTGTCCTCTCACCGGGTCCTTTTGTCCTCTCGCCAGGACCTTTTGTCCTCTCGCCAGGACCTTTTGTCCTCTCACCAGGACCTTTTGTCCTCTCACCAGGTCCCTTTTGTCCTCTCACCAGGCCTTTTGTCCTCTCACCAGGTCCCTTTTGTCCTCTCACCAGGTCCCTTTTGTCCTCTCACCAGGTCCCTTTTGTCCTCTCACCAGGTCCCTTTTGTCCTCTCACCAGGTCCCTTTTGTCCTCTCACCAGGCCCTTTTGTCCTCTCACCAGGTCCTTTTGTCCTCTCGCCAGGACCTTTTGTCCTCTCACCAGGACCTTTTGTCCTCTCACCAGGTCCTTTTGTCCTCTCGCCAGGACCTTTTGTCCTCTCACCAGGTCCTTTTGTCCTCTCACCAGGACCTTTTGTCCTCTCACCAGGACCTTTTGTCCTCTCACCAGGTCCCTTTTGTCCTCTCACCAGGCCTTTTGTCCTCTCACCAGGTCCCTTTTGTCCTCTCACCAGGTCCCTTTTGTCCTCTCACCAGGTCCCTTTTGTCCTCTCACCAGGTCCCTTTTGTCCTCTCACCAGGTCCCTTTTGTCCTCTCACCAGGCCCTTTTGTCCTCTCACCAGGTCCTTTTGTCCTCTCGCCAGGACCTTTTGTCCTCTCGCCAGGACCTTGTCCTCTCGCCAGGACCTTTTGTCCTCTCACCAGGACCTTTTGTCCTCTCGCCAGGACCTTTTGTCCTCTCACCAGGTCCCTTTTGTCCTCTCGCCAGGACCTTTTGTCCTCTCACCAGGTCCATTTTGTCCTCTCACCAGGCCCTTTTGTCCTCTCGCCAGGCCCTTTTGTCCTCTCACCAGGTCCTTTTGTCCTCTCACCAGGCCCTTTTGTCCTCTCACCGGGTCATTGTCCTCTCACCAGGTCCTTTTGTCCTCTCACCGGGTCATTGTCCTCTCACCAGGTCCTTTTGTCCTCTCACCAGGCCCTTTGTCCTCTCGCCAGGCCCTTTTGTCCTCTCACCAGGCCCTTTTGTCCTCTCACCAGGTCCTTTTGTCCTCTCACCAGGCCCTTTGTCCTCTCGCCAGGCCCTTTTGTCCTCTCACCAGGCCCTTTTGTCCTCTCACCAGGCCCTTTTGTCCTCTCACCAGGTCCTTTTGTCCTCTCACCAGGCCCTTTTGTCCTCTCGCCAGGCCCTTTTGTCCTCTCACCGGGTCCTTTTGTCCTCTCACCAGGCCCTTTTGTCCTCTCACCAGGTCCTTTTGTCCTCTCACCAGGCCCTTTTGTCCTCTCACCAGGTCCTTTTGTCCTCTCACCGGGTCCTTTTGTCCTCTCGCCAGGACCTTTTGTCCTCTCGCCAGGACCTTTTGTCCTCTCACCAGGACCTTTTGTCCTCTCACCAGGTCCCTTTTGTCCTCTCACCAGGCCTTTTGTCCTCTCACCAGGTCCCTTTTGTCCTCTCACCAGGTCCCTTTTGTCCTCTCACCAGGTCCTTTTGTCCTCTCGCCGGGACCTTTTGTCCTCTCGCCGGGACCTTTTGTCCTCTCGCCAGGCCCTTTTGTCCTCTCACCAGGTCCCTTTTGTCCTCTCACCAGGTCCCTTTTGTCCTCTCGCCAGGCCCTCTCACCAGGTCCTTTTGTCCTCTCACCAGGTCCCTTTTGTCCTCTCACCAGGTCCCTTTTGTCCTCTCGCCAGGCCCTCTCACCAGGTCCTTTTGTCCTCTCACCAGGACCTTTTGTCCTCTCACCAGGTCCCTTTTGTCCTCTCACCAGGTCCCTTTTGTCCTCTCACCAGGTCCCTTTTGTCCTCTCACCAGGCCCTTTTGTCCTCTCACCAGGTCCTTTTGTCCTCTCGCCAGGACCTTGTCCTCTCACCAGGACCTTTTGTCCTCTCGCCGGGACCTTTTGTCCTCTCGCCAGGCCCTTTTGTCCTCTCGCCAGGCCCTCTCACCAGGTCCTTTTGTCCTCTCACCAGGTCCTTTTGTCCTCTCACCAGGACCTTTTGTCCTCTCACCAGGTCCCTTTTGTCCTCTCACCAGGCCCTTTTGTCCTCTCACCAGGTCCCTTTTGTCCTCTCACCAGGTCCCTTTTGTCCTCTCACCAGGTCCCTTTTGTCCTCTCACCAGGTCCCTTTTGTCCTCTCACCAGGTCCCTTTTGTCCTCTCACCAGGCCCTTTTGTCCTCTCACCAGGCCCTTTTGTCCTCTCACCAGGTCCTTTTGTCCTCTCGCCGGGACCTTTTGTCCTCTCGCCGGGACCTTTTGTCCTCTCGCCAGGCCCTCTCACCAGGACCTTTTGTCCTCTCGCCAGGACCTTTTGTCCTCTCGCCAGGACCTTGTCCTCTCGCCAGGACCTTTTGTCCTCTCACCAGGACCTTTTGTCCTCTCACCAGGACCTTTTGTCCTCTCACCAGGTCCTTTTCAGGGCTGTACACTGCAACAAGGTTATCGCAAATTGCCCCTTAATTTGGCCTGTGCGAGTGGAAAATAATATTTGGGGGCAACCTTGCGAGTAGTGATTTCAACCCTTCATTCGCATTTCACTCCTAAATTAATCCATACAAATTGGATAAAAAAAATTGTAAAACATTAGCCTACAACCAGGGCTGTACAGTGCGACATAATGTCACGGTGATATGAAAAAATCTGTCGGCGATGAATGAATTTACTGCATAGCCCCCCGTGCGATAATATTTGCGTGTGAAGTGAATCTGGGCTACGCTATTCTACTTGGTAGTTGTAGTCTATCGTGCGATTAAATACCATGTCCCCGTCTGCGTAGAGTCCATACACCAACACCAAATCCCATAATTCCTAGCGAACAATCGAATTGAAACTGAATGTGGGCTATTGTATCGCCAAAGAAGAACTTCCTTTCAATAAGTTTAAGCCGCTAATTTTGCTCTGCAAGAAGAACGGAGCAGATATCAGTCCATCTTATGACAACCACGTCCGATGTGGAGAGATGATAAGAGACCATAGCGGATTAAATTAAGTCGGATCTGGCAGTGATGATTGACCGGGACACACTTCTAACATTCAGCCATGCATTAGGCGAGTAGCCCACTATTAGGAAGTTTTTCAATACTTGAATACTGTCTACTTAAATTTCCCTCCGGGGGATCAATAAAGTATCAACCTACTGTATCTATCCATCTAATAATGAGACAATATGCAAATAAGATAATACTAATAATTGTCACGGTTCCCCGTATATGAAAGTGGCTTGCAACTTACTGCTGGTAAAATCACTGTTTATTTCTCGTTTTGCATAGCATTACATTCCTCTTCTATAAACAATCAAAGTCCTACCGTAAGAGCCTCATACGGGTCAATTAAACCTTTTTGATTAGAGTCTTTCCTTCGAGCTAAGTTGAACTGAACATTTCACTGTCAAAAGCGCAAACTTAAACAAGGTTGCGTCGCGACACGGTTTTCAAAATAAAGGTCACATATACACATACCGTAGTAGGCCTCTCAATTCTTATAAAAAAAAAGTCCCGGATATACATAAACATTAAGTGGCATAGATCTCTATAAACGGCCCAACACATTGACACACTGAAACCAGTAAACATTTTTTTATTTATTTATCCTTCATTTATCCAGGAATGTCCCATTGAGATACAAGATCTCTTCTTCCAGGGAGTCCTGACCAACACGGCACACAACAAGTTTCAACATAAAACAGGGCATTAAAAACAAAAAACATATAATTCAAATATAAATACAGAAGGTCATTTGTGCAGTGGCAACATCAACAATAGCATCAGGTAAAACAGTTACATGAATGAATGAATGAATGAATGAATGAATGAATGAATGAATGAATGAATGAATGAATGAATGAATGAATGAATGAATGAATGAAAACTTTATTTAACAGATTGCAGAATGGGTACAATACAGTACGGCTCAATACACACAATTGTTAAGGGGATGCAGACCTGAGAAAGACGTTTGTCTTGTTTCCATCGGGGTCCCCCATTTTCAATTCATATAGACATTTATGACATACACAACATGACATGTATGGCATTGGCATAGGGACATATAGGTATTTAGTACTGATACATTTGTGACATAAACGGTATTCAAATATACAGTACTGTTACGCCTAGATCCTGACAGAGTATATACATATGATGGGGAGGGGACTGTACATTAGGAGGGGGTGGGTGGGTGGAAATATACATATGGCGGGGAGGGAATATATACATGCGGTGGGGAGGAGACTGTCTATTAGGAGGTGGTGGGGGTTTTGGGCATTTACGGTGGCCAGTTTCGAATTGCAGCCTCCCGTAGGTGCTCTTTAAGAGCGGTTTTGAATGTGGGTAGGGATTCACATTCCTTTACAGCTTTGGGTAGGGCGTTCCACATTGATGTGGCATAATTGCGAAACGTGTTTAGTCCCTTGTTTGAGCCGAATCTGGGTTTAACATGATTTGTTGAGCTTCCTCTGGTGTAGTGGTTGTGGTATTCACTGACCTTTGGGTAGTATTTTGACATGTACATGGGTACCTTAGTCGTATAGTGTATCTTGTAGACCAGGCCCATTGCAAGTTGCTGTACTCTGTCGTCTACTCTAAGCCATCCTAGGTTATCAAAGTGGGCAGGGGTGAGGTGGGTTCTGGGGGTAAGGTCAAGTAGTAGTCTGACCAGTTTGTTTTGTGATGTTTGTAATTTTGTTTTAAGCGCCTTTGAGGTGCTTTGGTACCATGAGGTACATGTTTCGTGAAGGGCTAATCGTAGCATATCTTTAAAAGCATTTACAGTAGTAAGTGCCTCTAGACAAAGTTTTACTTGCAGCGTATTCCATAAAAAGGGAGCATGGTGGGACATCACAAATATGAAGCGGGTAATTACCCATAAAAATAATAAACCTTTCATGGGGTTATTTACAATAATAATAATTCATTTTATTTATAAAGCACTTTTCATTGTGAAACAAAGGTATGCAGAGTTTCTTGTCCTCCTGATTAATGCAATGGTGTGTGTGTTGTGATGATCTCATTCAAGGAGCACTACAAACGCGCACACAGACAATTTGTTGTTTTTGTTCCATTAGTGATTTACACACTTTCTCAGTTCATTATAAAAGATACAAACCTGAAAACAAAAGCACTTAAATGTTAAATAAAAGGACCACAGTAATGAGGCAGGAGAAACATATTTTTGTGCACTATAATGGTAAAATTGTTATTTAAAAATGTGCCCCTAAAAAATATTCTGTGCCCCTAAATTTCTCATTTAGGGGCAACTGTGCCCCTAGTGAAAAAGCTTAGCGTACAGCCCTGCTTTTGTCCTCTTGCCAGGTCATTTTGTCCTCTCACCGGGTCCTTTTGTCCTCTCACCAGGCCCGTCATTGTAAATAAGAATTGGTTAAATAAAAGATTGATAAAAAAGAAACGTACGATTGAATGACATGACAACACACACACACACACATACCCTGCATTGTTGCTGACCGCGGTGAGACTCTTGACGCCCGTCTTCAGTAAACTGTTGATGAGGTTCTCCGGGATGCCACACAACCCGAACCCTGTTCGGGGGAAAAGGAGAAATGATCGTCTTGTTATTCAGGGTTCCCACAGACATTGCAAAATGAAATTCAAGGACTTTCAACTACTTTCCCCAAGCACTATTTTTCATTTTAAAAAGGGCATTTAAAGGGATACAATTCACTTTTAAATGCAGTTTTTTATTGAAAAAAAATCTGATCAAATATTTATGCTCTTAAAACCAATTTCCGACTATTAGTTACACTTTAGATTAAAAAAAAACATATTTTTTTTATTCAGAGATTTTCTATCATGGATGAAAAAAACATTCAATGCGAATGGTTGATTTGAATTTCAATTACCTTTTAAGCACCTTGTTAAAAAATTCCAGGAATTACAGGCCTTGACTTTTTTTTCACTTCAAAAACCTTGTGCGAACCCTGGTTATTGTTATTGTACATTCTGTGCACGTCTGGTGCTTCCCGGTCCGCTCAGAACCATGCAGTGGACCAGAACTACGGTTAACCGTCTGTAGTGTGATAGTAAAGGGTTAACCTTCTGTATTTTTGCAGTGAAAGGGTTAACCATTAGGTAGTGCAGCAGTGAAAGGGTTAGTGTAAAAATAAAATGCAAACTATCACTTTCTCGGCTTACCTGTAGTGCCTTTCTATGATGTTCCTTGTATTGTTTATTATCACCATTGAATTATTATTAATATTATTATTACTACTATTATTATTATGATTACTATTATTTAGGGGTGCTCGATATTGGCTTTTTTACCAATACCGATATACCGATATTGTCCAACTCTTAATTTCCGATACCGATATCAACCGATACCGATATATGCAGGGTTTCCCCCGCACGAAAATTGAATAATTTCAGGTAATTAACATTACATATCTCTTGTTGTGGAATTAACACAACATTATGCATACTTTTGACAATAAATAAAATCAGAATTTGTTCTTACTTGCTTGCCTGGGTAAATAAAGGTTATAGAAATGTAAAAAAAAAAAAAAAAAAAAGAATGTAAACCGATACCGATATTTTCCGATATCACATTTTAAGGCCGATATCGGCCGATAATATCGGACATCCCTACTATTATTATTATTACTACTGATGTTATATTATTATTACTGCTGTTATTATTATTATTTTCTCTCTTTCCTTTTCTTATTATTACTGTTATTACTCCCTTATTGTATGTCATTTCTAAATGGGTCACTTCTACACTTATTGCTCGTCTGGTCATCCTAGCTGCAGGGATCTCTCATAGAATCGCATCTAAGGGTTCTTTCCTTGTTGTCCTGTTCAGGTCGCTTCTGTGGGAAGTTTCTCCTTTGGGGGTCTTACAACCCCAGTATGAAGTTTCTCCTTTGGGGGTCTTACAACCCCAGTATGTCAAGGGGAAGGGGTGAATAACATAAAGGATGATTGTGTTGTAATTTGTGATAAATGAACCAAAGAAAAAACAAAGCAATGCCCACAACAAGTTTAGGAGGGGAAAAAAGGTAATATATTGTGCTTTATATACACAGTGTATACAAACAAAAACACCTAAACTTATATACAATGAAAATGGTGGATTTGGGAGACAACCAAGGGGAAGAGGGGGGGAGACACAAAAGTACAAACAACATACAACAGTTACATGCTGGAACATAACACAGGGTCAAACGCAGACTGCTGCGTTCATGCCATGGAACGTGGAGCATGCGACTGTCAAGAGTGGAAACTGTCGAGCTTTAGACAAGCGTTGGTCTGGTGTGTTGGTGGCAGCCCAGGGGCTATAAATATGACCTGTTATCAGAGCCTAATGACACAGAATGAATGGGCTGGTATGGACACCATGGCGGGGTGTGTATTGTATATTACTGTATATCCTGTAAGAGATGACCGTCTGTTCTGTATAAGCTATTCCCCCTCTCTCTTGTGTGTGTGTGTAGACTATTCGAAAAAATTCTTTTGGTCAGTCATGCACATCCCCTAGTATCTGATTTAGCACCAGATATGAAAGTGTCCCAAAGCAGAATTTATAAGATCAGACTCCATGTGATTTGTGCTGTTCACACTGTCATGAAACTGTCAAATCCATCTCAACCTTCAAAAAATCCCTGAAAGAGGAACTGCTCAAATCATATCTCTAAATAGAATCCATACTTAGGAATATGAATTGTCTGTATTTATGTATCTATGTTGTATGTATGTTAGTAGGTAGGTGTGTAAGCCTACCCATGTTGTATGTTTCTGTTTGTTTATATTTGTGATCAGGCTCCCTCCAAAAGCTTTAAATAGCTTCTTGGGAGACCTGGCACACGCACACAATCTCGACGATGATGTTTTCACATGAAGATATGTACAGGTGCAGCTCAATAAATTAGAATATCGTGAAAAAGTCTATATATTTAGCTGTATTGATGCAGTAATTTGTGCAAAAGGAGCCCCAACCAAGTACTGAGTGAACATGCATGAACATACTTTTCAGAAGGCCGACATTTCTATATACAAAAGAAAAATACATCCATTTAAAAAAATGTATTGGTGATACAGAAGTTTGGGCTTTCATGAGCTCTAAGACATAAATCATCAAAATTAAAACAAATACAGGCTTGAAATATTTCACTTTGTGTAGACAATCTACAAGAGTTTCGCTTTTTGAATTGAATTACTGAAATAAAAAAACTTTTCCATGATATTCTAATTTATCGAGCTGCGCCTATTATGTAATATATCGTGTGTGTGTGTGTGTGTGTGTGTGTGTGTGTGTGTGTGTGTGTGTGTGTGTGTGTGTGTGTGTGTGTGTGTGTGTGTGTGTGTGTGTGTGTGTGTGTGTGTGTGTGTGAATAAATTCATTCATTCATTCATGAAAGAGTCAGATCCGAGTCACATATTATGAGCAGAGACAAACAGATTTGGGCCACTCTCGCCCGCAGTGTGAACATGTGACATCGCCTTCACAGTCACTCCCCCTCAGGCTCCCCGTGGCCTCAGAGTGTCGTGGTCTGAAGCCGTCATTCTTTTCTTACCTCCCACCAGCAGGGTGGCTCCACTGGGGATGTCCTTCACCGCCTCCAGGGGGTCCGTGTAGAACTTGGAACTCCTCCCACCTGAGGTGGAGAAGTAGCAGCCGCAGGTCTGTGGAGGAGAGAGAGGGAGCAGGTGTATCTCAGTCACACGTGTCACCTCCTCCATCACCCCTACCTCTCCTCCTCCATCACCCATACCTCCCCTCCTCCATCACCCCTACCTCTCCTCCTCGATCCCACCCCTACCTCTCCTCCTCCATCACCCCTACCTCTCCTCCTCCATCACCCCTACCTCTCCTCCCAGGCTCGAGACTCACACCATCCCGTCGTCCCGGGGACTATCAAATATTTATTTGGGATGAACACAAATCCTCTCCGGGACGCAGTAGGGACGAAGAGGATTTATTTGGAAAATGTCAACTGTGCCGACTGTCAGTGCGCATATCACTGCACTGGCAAACGGTGCGCGTCTTCCGAGTGCTCGCTTTGTTTTGCCACGAGAGCACTGCACAAGACCCGCGGACATATAGAATGTTTAATAAAAGTTCCCGCGGTACTAGCCATCAGTCAAGGGAGCACTCGCAAACAGATAACGTTAAACACAGCAGAAGATGGAAAACAGACAGACCGACCAACGGGGAACTGCATCCAACCCTAGTAACCTCGAGTCTAAGGGTGCTTTCTCGCTCACCATTCCGGTCCGTACCGTCCTCATTCCGGGTAGGGTGCGAACTCGGTGCAAACTCCCCCCCCCCCCCTCTCCTCCCTCTAGTTTGTGTACACACTTTAGTCTTGGTTCGCTCCGGGTTCTGTTTACGGTTTGCGTTTTGAGCGTCTAAGCTTGCCGTAGGCGATGATGTCACGCTCAAAACTGTAAACACAGGAAGACACGGCGGTGGAGACTGGATGCTGATATAAAATAAACAAATAACCAATAAATATGAAGTTATATTTGAACCTCTGTTGTCAAGCCTCGTCAATATAACCCACCCCCCTTTTCTCACAAATGGAACTGGTGTTGTGGAGTCCGCGTTTGAGCGTTTTGCAGGGTTAACGATGACGCTAAGCTAACGGCTAACGCTAGTTAACTACTAGTAACATTGCTCGCATCAATTATATTGAATGTCATTGATCTACCGGTCGATCACGGCCGACTGGTTGGGTCTATAGAAATAAATGCATTCGAACAAGAAAGTATAGTAGACATATAGCTATGGCAAAAAATGTTACCAGGCTTAATGAGAGCCAGGAAAGTCTTTACCCCCTTCCGTGACTGCTATGTGCAAGCCAGGGGCTTTATATCTGATATATTTAGAAGATATATAGAAGATATAAATATCGTTTTAGTGGGTATTGTCCAGTTGTTGCTGTGTGTTTTTATCTGCCCACAATTCAAGCAAGTAACAACGTTGTGTGTGTCACTGGCGCGCACCCAGAACCACCTATTTCAAGCGTCCCAGGTTCAGCGGGGGGGTAGTACGAATCAGCGCCGCTTCGCACCCAAAAGGGGTGTGTCCGTCTGAGTGAGAACACTCCCCCCCCGTCCCCGGGGGCGCTGATTCGACCCCGAATGGTGAGTGAGAAAGGCCCCTAAGGTAAGGACACATTTAAATCACAGAGGTGTATGTTAGTCTATTGGAACTGTATACAGTAGTTAGCTTCTATTTAGCGTTTTAGCTATATAGCTGCTAGCTAACGTTAGTCCTGTGTGTGTGTGCGTGTGCGTGTGTGTTCAAAGCAGCCCGCCCCATGTTAGCTAGGTGTATCTGTTATATTGAGGAGGCTCGACAACCGAGGTTCAAAGTTAACTTCACATTTATTGGCTGTTGGTTTACATGTCGCTACGAAAAAAAATCACGCAGCTCATATCTATGCTCTAGCTCAGTGGTTCCCAAAGTCGGGGTCGCGACCCAAAGGTGGGCCGCGAGCAGCCACGGGAGGGCCGTGAGATGATTTCCAAAAAAAAAATATTTGTCAGGCCACTGAACTTAGAAGCAGGCCAGGACAGTGTTTCTAGTTGTATTCTAAAATTCTATTCTATTGTATTCTAAAATGTGACTATATGGTTTTATATTAACTTAATAAATAAACAAAAACTAAAAATCTACTTATTTCAACAAACATTTCAAACTAAATAACAGATTATGCACATAAAACGCTGAAAACAACCGAAGCAACAATAGTATTTTAATGATGCTATTATTATTATCATTATTATTTTGCAACAAGTTAGCCCTCTCATAAATAGCACATATAAATGAATAACTAACTTGAACTAACTTAATAGGATTGAAGTGATATTTGGCTTAAAAATCGGTCGCCTGGCAAAAAATAAATAAAAAAAAGCCTGACGATGTGCATTGGGCCGCGGCTCTCTGACGCCTTATTTTCTGGGTCCCGGCCTGAAAAGTTTGGGAACCCCTGCTCTAGCTTACAAGTTACAACTGTGTGTCTTGACTTCCTGCCTGGTGTGATATCACAAAAGTACGGAATCCACGAGGCTCAAATGTCTGTTGTAATGACTATGCTGCCACCGAAGATGTTCAGTTTGGAATAAATATGGCTGAATGGACACACTTGTATTCCTTACAGTATCCATGAAATTGGACATTTTGACTCCCTTAGATATGTCAGATGATTTCTGTACTTTTCACTCCTTATCAGTCCTTAAAATAATAGTTAAAAATATCCATAATAATCTACAAGACATCATTAACACTAACAATATATATATATATATATATATATATATAAAGTATATATATTTTTTATCATAATGATTCTTGTGAAATAAGTTGCATTTTGACTAAATACATTTATTTTCTCTTTCTCTACAGAAAAAAAGACTGAGGCAACTGAGACTGAGATTTAATGCTTGCTCTCATTCATCACACTCTCACACACACACACACTATTACTGACAATAAAATAAGAAAGGTCTTTCAATATTGTTATTGCTTTGGTTGTTGTTTTGTTGTTACCTGTTGATATAATGTGCCTATTGTTCAAATAAATAATTATTTCAAATAACATTTATTATTTATTTCCTAATCATTTGAATGGTGTCTTTATGGCAATAACAACTATAGACGGAAAAAACCAAAGTAAAGATACGACATTTAGATTTTTGGGACGGTTTACATTCACTTGGGACGGTAACAATTGTATTTCGGGACGGTTCCGGGACGGTGGTGAAAAAAAGTTAGTCTGGAGCCCCGTCTCCTCCTCCATCACCCCTACCTCTCTGACTCCTCCTCCATCACCTCTACCTCTCTGACTCCTCCTCCATCACCTCTACCTCTCTGACCTCCTCCTCCATACCTCTACCTCTCTGACTCCTCCTCCATCACCCCTACCTCTCCTCCTCCATCACCTCTACCTCTCTGACCTCCTCCTCCATACCTCACCTCCTCCATCACCTCTACCTCTCCGACCTCCTCCTCCATACCTCACCTCCTCCATCACCTCTACCTCTCTGACCTCCTCCTCCATCACCCCTACCTCTCCTCCTCCATCACCTCTACCTCTCTGACCTCCTCCTCCATCACCTCTACCTCTCTGACCTCCTCCTCCATCACCCCTACCTCTCGTCCATCACCTCTACCTCTCTGACCTCCTCCTCCATACCTCACCTCCTCCATCACCTCTACCTCTCTGACCTCCTCCTCCATCACCCCTACCTCTCCTCCTCCATCACCTCTACCTCTCTGACCTCCTCCTCCATCACCCCTACCTCTCCTCCTCCATCACCTCTACCTCTCTGACCTCCTCCTCCATCACCTCTACCTCTCTGACCTCCTCCTCCATCACCCCTACCTCTCGTCCATCACCTCTACCTCTCTGACCTCCTCCATCACCCCTACCTCTCGTCCATCACCTCTACCTCTCTGACCTCCTCCATCACCCCTACCTCTCCTCCTCCATCACCTCTATCTCTCTGACCTCCTCCATCACCCCTACCTCTCCTCCTCCATCACCTCTACCTCTCTGACCTCCTCCATCACCCCTACCTCTCCTCCTCCATCGCCACACCTCTACCTGTTTTTTTGTTGTTTACACTGTAAAGCATCTTTCAGCACCTTAAATGCTTAAATAAATGTATTCATTTATTATTAAAAGTAGAAACCTGTATGAAAAGACACAGCTGCTTCTACTCTTAAATGTTTAGACAGTCCATCATTCTGCTCTCAGGTTTATTGTACCGATTACTTGTTTTTATCTTAACTTGATTTTATTGTACCGATTACTTGTTTTTATCTTTGTGTTATTCCACCTTTTTTAGTTGTATACTTGACGTCACTGTAAATGAGGGGAAACCTCATCGTCCCTCGAGTTGAAATAAAAGGTTGAATGGATGAAAGAAAGAATGGGGGAAAAAAGAGGCTGGTGCAGAAAAGGAGGCCTGGGGGGGGGGGGGGGAGCGTTCACAGTTTGTAGAGCTGATCCCATCTATCCAGGCGAGGAAGGGAACGATAGACAAAAGTGGTGAACAAATCCCACAACAAAGGCAGCAGAGGTTCTGTTCCAACGCCGCACCGGGCAAGTCAAACAGTCCCAGTGGAGTTGCTGGGCTGGCTCCCTCTGGAAGCCAGGTCCTTGCAGCTTCAGCTCAACATAGTTCACAACATTTATAATAAGAGGGCCCCCTCTTATCTTACAAATTATTTTCAGTGGAACAGGGACATGCATACCCATAACACCAGAGCCAGCATTGCCGACCTGTGTATTCCAAGGTTCAAAACAAATATGGGCAAATGTTCTTTTAAATTCTGGGGAGCCACAAATTGGAATTTGCTACCTTCACAGCTAAAATGTATTAGTAGCCGACACAATTCTAAGAAAAAAGTCAAATCATGGCTCCTCGACAATGTCAAAAACTAGATTTTAAAATGCATGAAAATGTTGTCTGATAGATTGTTGTCTGTGGCTACATTTGTACTGCATTTAAAATTTTCCACAATGGAAATAAGTCTTGACTTTTTTGTGTAGCATCCTTGAAGTTTTTCTGGAATCTTGTGTTTTTAAAAATGTCAAATCAAATCAAAATCACAGCAGAGAGATAGCAGACTATATACTATTGGGTCATAAATGAGGGTTGAACAGAGTCACGATGTGCATTAGCTACCAATGAACCAATGCCGATACACGTTACACCAATGAAGTGTTTGCCCATCGGGGTCTGCATACTTTTTGCTACTGTACTAATATCAAAGTATACTGTATACTGTCAAGGCTTAAAGGAACAACACGCCAACCGTTTGGGAAAGCTATCTGGCTGCATGTTAGCCTAGCTTAGCACAATGAATGGAAGCGGACATGGCCGGTTAGCCTTTGGGAGAGGTGGTGTTAGTTGGACAATGCCTAGTAGTGATGATAGTAAAGGGTTAATCTTCTGTAGTGTGGTAGTGAAAGGGTTAACACAACACAGGGATTCCACATCCCGATGACATCACCGGTGGCCATATTCAAACTTGTAACTGAGGGGTACAATTCCCTGACTGTATTGATAAGTATGGTATCATTAAACCACTACCGCTTGATGTACTTTAACTTCTGGCCATCCAGTACACGATATCTAAGTATGATGAACACTTTCCCACATATGAAATCAGGTCCACACAAATATAACAGCCGAAGGTTTAATATAGCAAAAGGTATATACAACATTCACTTAATTACATTTATGATTTGAATGCACTTGTAAGGCAAATGAGTATTCGTAGGCAAATCAACACTGAATGTCCAATCTCTGGTTACGCAGGAAGCAAATATACAACCCGGTTCTTTAGGGAAACTATAGCGATGGTACTTAAGGATTATAGCGGGATACTAAAGGGGTCCTGCTGGTTGTAAGTCAGTAAAGGGGGGGGGGGGTTTGGAGAGCCGTCAGCTGCATCCCATCTGGCCAACGATTCCTGGGGAAAATTCAGGTACAGAAAACAGTGCCCGCAGGATCTTGATCCACAGATGAATACACTTGGGCCCTCTTGTAGACGGTAGCTGTAGGTCCACAACGAAGGAGAAGCGAGGCGGCCTCGGTCTGGGTTGAGCGCCGTCTCACCTGGGCTCCTCTCGGGGGTAATTCCAACACTCACTGGCGTTGGCTGTTATCCGCTCCACAAATCAAAGCACCCAAAGCAAATAGATATTCCATGCCGTATAGGCTCAGCAGTCGTCCGGGTAGGTAATCCAATGTGCAGGTCCACTCGTCCTCGCCCAGAACTCCTCGGATGAAAGCACCACGCGTGGTCTGCCCAGCCTGGTTAAGACTCTAGATAACGCGAGGAACGATGGGGGTGCTGCTCACTTTAGAACTTTAACCGAACGATGCACCATACATAATAGACTATTATTACTTAATAGAAATACGTCCCACTCGACGGTACAGTGCCAAACTATGACAATTCAGCTATGAATTTACACAAGGTCTCAATGCCTATTCTGGGGCCAAAATAGGCCATACTGCACCACACGTGGGTCGTGGGTGAGGCTTCACGTCTGTTACTAGGTTGGAGGGTAAAGGACTAATGGACTAAAAGAAAGTTCTACTTTACTTGCGCCCTATTTATATGCACGGTGAACAAATAGTACCATTCGTATTTCGGTAGCCGTATTTCGGTAGCCGTATTCCTACGCGGAACCGGGGCTAGTTGGGACATGTTCGTCGGCACTATTGAACTTGACTCAAGGGGCCTGTCTGCTGGCGCCAGGTTCTTGTCCAATGAGAGAATGAACTATTATGGGCTGTAGTAGACTAAAGGGATATTCAGTGTATATGTACAAAGAATATACAAGGGATAGCAAACGATATACAAATACTATTAAATATATATCCATAAATAAATATATATATTCGGTTTAATCTGATCCTTCACAACAAAACTCATTCAACTCTCAATAACTGTCAAACTAAATTAATGTGTGCAAAACCTTTTTAGGGTTTTTGGATGCGTATGAGAGATTATGTGCAAAATGAAATCGCCGTTTTGGTGAAGTGTCCCTTTAATAGTTAACGTTTAACTGAAAGGATACTTGGCCGACTGCCACCGGGCCTCACGTTAGCCGAGGAAGGTAGTTTAACCTCATCAAGGCTTTCATTTTCAGACATTATCCCACCACTTGCTTATCCTTTAACACCTCCATCAGTAACTAATTATATCCACAGGACCACCGGATAAGGCTGGAGGGGAGTTATAGGGTCTGAAGGATTTCTAAAGCAAGTCCTCCTGAGAACAGATACTTCCTGAGAACAGATACTGAGTGAATGTGTGAGTGAATGTGGAGTGAACAGGTGAATGTGAGTGAATGGGTGAATGTGTGAGTGAACAGGTGAATGTGTGAGTGAACGGGTGAATGTGTGAGTGAACGGGTGAATGTGTGAGTGAACGGGTGAATGTGTGAGTGAACGGGTGAATGTGTGAGTGAATGTGTGAGTGAACGGGTGAATGTGTGAGTGAACGGGTGAATGTGTGAGTGAACGGGTGAATGTGTGAGTGAACAGATGAATGTGTGAGTGAATGTGTGAGTGAATGTGTGAATGTGTGAGTGAATGTGTGAGTGAATGTGTGAGTGAATGTGTGAGTGAACAGGTGAATGTGTGAGTGAACAGGTGAATGTGTGAGTGAACGGGTGAATGTGTGAGTGAACGGGTGAATGTGTGAGTGAACGGGTGAATGTGTGAGTGAGCGGGTGAATGTGTGAGTGAATGTGTGAGTGAACGGGTGAATGTGTGAGTGAACGGGTGAATGTGTGAGTGAACGGGTGAATGTGTGAGTGAACAGATGAATGTGTGAGTGAATGTGTGAGTGAATGTGTGAGTGAACAGGTGAATATGTGAGTGAACAGGTGAATGTGTGAGTGAACAGGTGAATGTGTGAGTGAACAGGTGAATGTGTGAGTGAACGGGTGAATGTGTGAGTGAACGGGTGAATGTGTGAGTGAATGGGTGAGTGAATGTGTGAGTGAATGTGTGAGTGAACAGGTGAATGTGTGAGTGAACGGGTGAATGTGTGAGTGAATGGGTGAGTGAATGTGTGAGTGAATGTGTGAGTGAACAGGTGAATGTGTGAGTGAACGGGTGAATGTGTGAGTGAACGGGTGAATGTGTGAGTGAATGGGTGAGTGAATGTGTGAGTGAATGTGTGAGTGAATGTGTGAGTGAACAGGTGAATGTGTGAGTGAATGTGTGAGTGAACAGGCGATTTTTTATTTTTTTTTATTTGATCAGCGTGAGTCCAGCGGGGGAGAATGCTGTTGTTGTTTGTTGGCGATGCGCGGCGTGTGTGTGTTGGCGACGCACGGCGTGTGTGTGTGTTGGCGACGCGTGGCATGTGTGTGTGTGTTGGCAATGCGCGGCGTGTGTGTGTGTTGGCGACTCGCGGCGTGTGTGTGTGTTGGCGATGCGCGGCATGCGTGTGTGTCTTTCCATTGGTTTCATTTGGTTAACATTATTGGGCGAACAAGAAAACGAAAAAAACTGTACAATTGTAATGACCCTGCAGGCTGCAGGACTCGGTGTGCCCGGCCATGCACGCTGTTCTCGCACGGTGTTTGCGCTGAGGCGTATTCGTCGTATGGCTGCACGTACCGCACTGTGACGGCCGTACCGTAAATTCGCGGGACGAATACACATACCGTTACACCCCTAATATATATATTAACAAATTGTTCTAAATAAATAATAATGATAATAAATAGGGCTGTCAGTTTATCACGTTAATTAGATTAATTAATTACACAGCAAATTATCGCGTTATGACAATTTATTACAAAAAATTAAAAATTAAAATAAAGATCTATTGAAATATTTTTCAGTCTCATTCATTCCATAAGAACGTAGAATACACATTTACAGACTTTTTTTATATGTCCATTTGCATGTTCTTGGTATCTGATTCTAGGGACATCTATGGATCTCAGGGAATGTATTACCAGTGTCAGAAATACTGTGTCTGTTAGGCTTGAGTAAATTGTAATGAACCAAATGAGAATATCAATAAAAAAAATAAATCTTTAACTGAATAACACCATGCAAAAATTTACCAGACCTGAAAAATCTAAGCAAATGAATAAATGGAAGATGATTAAACAGAAGGTTTTGTAGATACAGTACTGAACTCTGCCATCCGGACACATGCCATTTGAAATATGATTATAGAATATAGAATATCAGGCCTAAAATGGTTATGCGATTAAAATGCGATTAATTAGATTAATTAATTACAAATCCTGTAATTAATTAGATACATTTTTTCAATCGCCTGACAGCACTAATAATAAATAATTAGAAGTTTGGACACATTTTTTACAACTGAGGTAGGTAGATAAAACATTTTAGAGAGTAAAGTACATTAAGAATGTACCGTTGGGTACCGGTATCGATTCAAATGTGAACGGTACCCAACGCTAGTTATCGGATTGTTATGGGAATGGGATTGAGCAGAGGGAAACAGTGGTGGTATTTACTAGGCTCACTTTGTGGCGGGCCTACTCTACCACAACGTGTTAACTGTTAAACTATAGTGGAAACAGAGGGATATCCGCATGATTAACCGCTTGGTAGTGCGGCAGTGAAAGGGTTAATGTAGAGCCATATGGAATCCGCGATCACGGAATCGCGGACGGAATCGCGGAATTGAGCAATAAAAATGGAATCAACTATAAAAGAAAAATTAATTAAAAAAAATTTTTTTTCTTTTTTTTTTTACTTTTTTTTTTTTAATGTTGTGGGACTTGTACAGCACTTTGTTCAACTTTGTCAGTGCTGTAAAGTTGAAACCTTTTTAAATATTAGACAAACAAAGCACTTTGCTTTCATGAAATATTGTAAGCAGTCATTTGAGGCTTTATAAAAGCAGCACAATGAACACAAATCTGTCAGTGCCGAGTCCGACCTCATCTTAAATAACAAACAGCATTGCTTGTTGTAGTTAACAAAGAGAGGCAGAGTTGATTTTGCAAAAATATATATACCTTTTTTTTTTTTTTTTTTTTTTTTTAATAATCGAATTTTATTTTCATATTCGAATCCCATGCCCATCGAACGAAGCTTCGAAGTATTTAAGACAGCCCTATTAAATGGACTGTTATATCTTATTAAATTGTGGACATTTATTCATTCCCACTTATTAGACACTATTTCTGATGGTAAAATGAGCGTACAAAGCAAAATACAGAATTCTGAAATATTAAAACGGAAAAAACTGAATTTGGAAAAAAATAAAATGGAATTTGGAAAAAAATAAAACGGATTTCATATGGCTCTAGGTTAATGGCTGTTGACTGTTGTGACTCACCACACCTGATTTGAGTGTTTGACAGCAGTGTCGTGCGGATACTTCAACACATGATCACAGGACGCTAAACAAAGCACGGCACTGCTCCCCATAGGAGCTGCACGGATCACCAGTGAATTAACGACATACTGTACGACAGTGAAAATACTGTTTCCATTTTGGTGGCGACAGTGGCTCGGTAGGTAGAGCAGTCGTCTGGAAATTCAGGGGATCCCGGTTAGATTCCTGCTCCTCCCTGGCAGCGTGTCATAGTGTCCTTGAGCAAGACACTTGACCCCTAACTGCTCCCGATGAGCAGGTTGGCACCTTGCATGGTCGCCTCTGCCGTGAATGTGTGAGTGAACGGGTAAAATGTGAGGAACAAATTGTAAAGCGCTTTGGATAAAAGCTGTTATATAAATGCAGACATTTACCATTTATTTATTTACCATTTCAACTATGGAGCATCTTGCACAGGGTTTGGCGATAGGCTACAGTACATTCATATTTGTCGTACTGTACTTGTCTATCTGTGTTACATAGACAATCGATATCTCGTTGCCTGAATTAATGCTAAAAACCGAATATTAAGTCAAGATTTCACTTATCATATTTGGGAATGCCAATTGACAATCACAGCATACGATTGACACAGCACACAACACACTTCCCATTTCCCCCGCAGTCTAACGTGGCTGGATTATTATCCAAGATGTGATTGTACACACCATAGCAGATATTGGGATGTAGTTATATCAATATTGAAAAAAGTCCTTCTGAATGCTGAAATAAAATTTTGCCACCCAGGGCCACATGTTAGCCAGGGTTATGGATCCGTCTAGTACTGTACAGAAACAGAGTTACGGTTAGGCTTAATCATTGGGCACTATGCATGCTCTCAATGACTTTAAACTCTCCTCTAACTGTGCGTGACTGACTTGCAGTGTCCAGGTGCAGGGCAGTGAGTGCAATGGAAACATTCCCAAGCGTGCGTGTGTGTGCCGCCGTGTGTGTGGAGTGTGGCTATGCTGGTATGGGTCAACTGTTCAGGAACATACGATCCTTTGAAAGCGCTCTCAAAAGTCCACCTACGGGAGGCTTCAATTCGAAACTGGCCCCTGTAAATGTCCGTACACCCTCCCACCTACCAACCCACCCCCTCCTAATGTACATTTCCCTCCCCCTCGTATGTATATATTTACTGTTAGGATCTCTGTTTAACAGTACTGTATTATTTGCATATCTTGTATGTCACAAATGAAACAGCACTGTATCTGTATGTCATATGTCATAATTAGATTAGATTAGATGATTAGATTTTTATATCTGTATATCTGTATGTTGTGTATGTCATAATGAATTGAAAATGGGGGACCCTGATGTAAACAAGACAAACGTCTTTCTCTGGTCTGCATCCCCTTAACAATTGTGTGTATTGAGCCGTACTGTACCCATTCTGCAATCTGTTAATTAGAATTTTCAATCAATCAATCAATCAGCGCACGCACGCGCACATACACAGGAATCCCCCAATATCATCCATATACTACCCCTTGTTTCTCGGTCAGGTCAAGTAGATTGATTGAAAACTTTATTAACAGATTGCAGAATGGGTACAATACAGTACAGCTCAATACACACAATTGTTAAGGAGATGCAGACCAGAGAAAGACTTTCATCTTGTTTACATCAGGGTCCCCCATTTTCAATTCATCATAGCACATGGTTATTGACTGGACCACTTTTTTAGCAGGAATGAAACCAACATTTATACCTGGAAATATAAAGTTAGCTAGAGAGATTGTAATAAAAATAATAAAAACATGGCATATTGGCCATGGGGAACATCGTATGTAATGCATATAGCGCATTTATATTTATTTGGCGGTGCAAGCGCAGGCATTTACATTCGTGCAAGCTGTTTGCATTATTAAGCTCGTATAATAAACGTAACGTTACACTCTATGAATGAGCTCGCTTCATCATAACGTGCACGAAATGTGATAAAACTTGTTTAATAATAACTTAGGTAGGTAACGTTCACACTCATAGATATATCTATGGCCACACTTGCCACGCATCTCATCTCGTCACCGTGTGTGTGTAGTGCACTGACTTGTGTGTAGCTAACGCTCACGTTATTGATATATCTGGGCTAACGTTACTTTACATTAATAGACGCATTTTTTGGATACTGACCTTGCTCACGGAATGGGACGAAGCGACGTTTAATTTGATAGTTTTGAAGAAGATACTCTCCGCTCCTCTTGATAATAATGTGAGGGCCGCCATGTTTGCACGCTATCTGTCAGACTGGTTCCAGGGATGTGGAGAGTCAGCGGCTCGCGGGATGATGAGGAACACCTACACACCGTCTGACGTCATGCAGCTCGTGCATCATCAGAGAGACACATCCGGGTACTTTGGCATTATATTCTCGAAGACACTCTGACGTCACGAGAACGCCGCCATCTTGGTATTGGGGAAACAAACGGATTTCTACTGATCAAATAGAAATAGGTGTAATAATAGACCATAAAATCAGCTGGAAACCTCACATAAAACATGTCCAATCTAAACTGTCAAGAAGCATTTCAGTCATGAGTAAAGTAAAGCACATTCTGGATTAAAAAAATCACTCTACATTCTCTACTGTTCACTAGTTTTACCATATTTAAATGACTGTGCTGAAGTCTGGGGAAACACTTATAATTCTACACTACAACCACTTTTTATACTCCAAAAAAGGGCCATAAGGATAGTTCACATTGCAGGTTATCGTGATCACACAAACATATTATTTTGAAAGTCAAAAACATTCAAGTTAAATGATCTTGTGGAATTTAAAACGGCACAATTAATGTATAAAGCAAAATGTGTGAATGAATTAATGAAAACTTTATTTAACAGATTGCAGAATGGGTACTGTTAAAGTTAGAGGTTATATGTAGGATTGCAAGTAACTGTCTAACTGTACACAACTGTTTCCACTGACTGTACACATAACTGTTTCCACTAAGGGTGCTATAGGCGGAGCCGCTAATGCTACCACCAGGTGGAGAGTATTTAAGGAGATGTCTCCTCCCCCTCTACCTCTTTTCCACCTGCCTCTCACGGAGAGGAGAACTCGTGTACTGCTGCCTTGCCATGTAAATAATAAACCACGCAGATTAAAGGCTGAAGGTAGAAACCATGCCTCTTGACAACATTATTGTCGCCCCATAGCCAGACTCTGTCAACAGGTTATGAGCCCAGATCACGCAGGGGCGAAATAATAAGGGTAGCAAGTTTAGCCGAAGTATAGGCTAGTTTAGCACCGGGAGCACCGCGTGGCTAAAGCTAAGCTAACGGGAGCTAAAGCTACGCCTACCATCAAACAAGAGGATGGCGACCAAGGGAAGGAGCAAATGGCCCTCATTCAATGGAAAGGCAGAGGACTATGAGCTCTGGGAAGAGCGCATGTTGTGCTGCATGCACAGTGTGGGACTGAAGACGACGATCTTGATGGCCCCCACGGGAGACCTGACGGCGGAAGCACAAGCCCTGGACGACAAGCGTAATGCAGATGCATACTGTGAGTTAGCACCACTGCTCGACAACACAAGCTTGGGGCTGATATTCCGCGACACTAAAGACAAAGGCAGAGAAAGCCTGGGGGTGCTGAGAGAACATTATATCGGGCAAGGAAGACCCCGAGTCGTGGCCCTCTACATAACACTAACAGCACTGAAGAAGGGGCACACCGAGACTGTGACCTGAGCAGATCATGACGGCATTGAAGAGTGCAGGAGAAGCACCAAGCGATGGGCTAATGATGGCGATGGTGATGAGGGGACTACCGGAGCTGTACAAACCGTTCACACTCTTGGTAACACACGGTTCAGCGGACATGACGCTGGGAAAGTTCAAGGCCAAGTTACAAAATTTCGAGGCCTCAGAAGATATCCACCCAGCCGCCGCGGAGGCGGGAGAGAGGGTGCTGAAGGCCCGAGCGACGCCAAGGGAGAGGACCAGGCCCACGACGGAGCTGGCGTGTTGGCGATGCGGAGAAAAAGGCCATCGGAAAGGCGACTGCACAAAGACTGTCTGGTGTAGTTTCTGCAAATCCACGGGGCACACAGACAGAGCGTGCATGAAGAAACGCGACCAGAGCGCGCGATACGCGCATGGACAAGATGATGGCCATGGACGAGACGGCGGCTATGGACAAGATGGCGGCTGTGGACAAGATGGCGGCGACGGTCGACGTGAGACGAATCGAGACGACGCCCGGAGAGTAACGGGACAAGAAGACTTCGCCTTCGGGGCCCGCACAGCGTGCGTCGCCAGGCCGGCGCAGCTGCAGCGGGCCCAGAGGAAGGGACTGATCGTGGACACAGGTGCGTCGTCCCACGTCATCAACGACAGGAGTCGGTTCAAGAACTTTGACAACACTTTCCACCCGGAGAGACACAGCATGGAGCTGGCAGACGGGAAGCGCACCTACGGGTTGGCGCAAGAGAGAGGAGACACACAGGTATGCCTCACAGACATTGAGGGGCGCCGGTGTACAGTGACGTTAAAGAACGCTCTCTACGTACCATCGTTCCCACAAGGACTATTCTCTGTAATAGCTGCTACTGCAAACAGTGCCAAAGTATTCTTCGATGAAGGTAAAAATGTTCTTGTAGAGCCTGACGGTACACGATTTAACATAAAGGTGTACCAGAGAATGTATTATCTGCAAACAGAGTGTAATGACAACAACAAGTGTAATGATAATAATGATATGTGTAGCGTGACTGTCAGTCACGATATTCAGACATGGCATGAGATTATGGGTCATTGTAATTACGAGGATTTACTGAAACTGCAAGCAGTGACAGAAGGCATGCACATTGAAGGTGAAAAGCGTAGACCTGACAAAGAATGTGTAGTGTGCATAAGGGGGAAGTTTACTCAATCGAGAAACAGAAATCCCACAGAAAAAGTAAAGGTACCACTTGCGCTAGTTAACACAGATCTAGCCGGTCCAGTAAGCAACGAGTCCATAGGAGGCTTTAGATATGTACAGTCTTTTACAGATGTGTGCACAGGGGCAGTGTTTGTTTACTTTCTCAAAGCAAAGAGTGACACACTCCAGGCCACGGAGAAATTCCTGGCAGACGTAGCCCCTTATGGTAACGTAAGATGCTTGAGGTCCGACAACGGAACCGAGTTCACAAACAGAGAGTTCCAATCACTGTTGAGAAGGAACAAGATAAGACACGAGACGTCATGTCCATATTCCCCACACCAGAACGGAGTGGCAGAGAGGGAATGGCGCACTCTTTTTTCGAAATGGCTAGGTGTAAGCTAGTAAACAGTAACTTACCCAAGAGTCTATGGCATTATGCGGTGCAAGAAGCCGCTTACACCAGAAACAGGTGCTTTAATAAGCACACGGGCACCACCCCGTATACAGCACTGACAGGAAAGAAGTGTAATCTAGCTAGAATGCACCAATTTGGATCAGTGTGTTATGCTTACCTGCAGGACAGAGGAAAGCTCGAGTCCAGATGTGAAAAAGGACTCTTTGTAGGGCACGACAAAGGAAGCCCCGCTTTCCTAGTTTATCATCCCGGTAAAGGGAGAGTGCAGAAACACAGGCTAGTCAAGTTTGTCACAAAGACAACATGTGAGAGCGAGACACAGACAGAGGAGCCAGAGCTGGACTCCAGAGTAAGGTGTGAAGAAACAGAGACACCTCAGCCCAGTGTACTTAGCACGGTCGTGCAGACAGACCAGAGCACCCGAGGGTGACATCACGTGCCCCAAGCAGTGGGAGGTATCCCTCAAGGGAACACAAACCCCCAAAGTATCTGACAGACTATGCCCGGAGAGAAAGTGACGAGGATGACAGTACACTTACCACCATTGATTACTGCTACAGAGTAGTCAGTGGGGTACCTCAGACCTTTAAAGAGGCCATAGTGTCCCCTGAATCAAGTAAATGGGAGAGAGCAGTGGATGAGGAGATGAGGTCCCTAGAGGACAACCACACCTTTACTCTAACCAAGTTACCAGAGGGCAGACAGACAGTGGGAGGGAAATGGGTGTATTCAATCAAGGAGGGTATTGAAGGCCACGACAAGTACAAAGCGAGGTTCGTAGCTAAATGTTTAAATACTGAAGGAGGGTACTCCATGTTTAAATACGGAAGGAGGGTGGCTACATGCTTAAATGCAGGAGGAGGATACTTCAGGTTTAAATACAGGAGGAGTAGGTTCCAGGTTTAAATACCGGAGTGGATTCCATGTTTAAATACAGAAATGGATTTTATGTTTAAATACAGAAGTGGATGATTTAATTACGTGGAAAAGATCCTGAAACGTTTTGACATGCAAGAATGTAGATCAAGGGAAACACCATGTGATCAAAAACTAGACTACCAGGAGGATGCTCAGAAACTGACAGATGTAAAAATGTACAGAGAAGCTGTGGGTAGCCTCATTTATTTGACAACATGTACTCGCCCTGACCTATGTTTTGTAGTGAGCAAAAATTGTCACAGCATTTTGCTGACCCCACAGAGGAGCATTGGATTACAGCAAAACATGTTTTTTGTTATCTCAAAGGTACAGCAGATAAACAGCTGTGTTTCAGAAAGAAGCAGCCCACAGTGGCATTATCAACTTATGAAGCCGATGGCTCTAGCTATGACAATACAGGAATGTATTTATCTAGAACAACTGCTCGAAGGGATGGATACCTATGTATATAAGAAGACTGGGAACCATTGCGATTGCTAGAAACCCTGTGTGCCGGCATAGATGTAAACATGTCATTTGTCATCAGAGAAGAAAGAATGACACTGATTTATTGTCCAACAGACGACATGGTAGCAGACGCTATGACGAAACCTGCTTCCAAACTGAAATTGAAAAGATTTGCAAAGGTCATGTTTGGTGTGTAAATATTGACTGCCATATTCTTTTTGATGCTCTGAACTGTATTATTTTCTTTGTAAATTGTTTTTGAAGAAGTTATACAGTGTGCTATACAACCCTAAGTGGGAGTGTTACAGTTAGAGGTTATATGTAGGATTGCAAGTAACTGTCTAACTGTACACAACTGTTTCCACTGACTGTACATAACTGTTTCCACTAGAGGGCGCTATAGGTGGAGCCGCTAATGCTACCACCAGGTGGAGAGTATTTAAGGAGATGTCTCCTCCCCCTCTACCTCTTTTCCACCTGCCTCTCACGGAGAGGATAACTCATGTACTGCTGCCTTGCCATGTAAATAATAAACCACGCCGATTAAAGGCTGAAGGTAGAAACCATGCCTCTTGACCACATTATTGTCGCCCCATAGCCAGACTCTGTCAACAGGTACAATACAGTACGGCTCAATACACACAATTGTTAAGGGGATGCAGACCAGAGAAAGACGTTTGTCTTGTTTACATGAGGGTCCCCCATTTTCAATTCATATTGACATTTATGACATACACAACATACACAACATACATGACATTTATGGCATAGGGACATACAGGTATTTAGTACTGTTACATTTGTGACATATACGATATTCAAATATACAGTACTGTTACCCATAGATCCTGACAGAGTATACATATGATGGGGAGGGGACTGTACATTAGGAGGGGGTGGGTGGGTGGGAGAGAAATATACATACGGTGGGGAGGAGACTGTACATTTGGAGGGCGTGGGTGGGTGGGAGAGAAATATACATACGGCGTGGAGAGAATATATACATGCGGTGGGGAGGAGACTGTCTATTATGTGGGGGTGGGGGGTTTGGACATTTACGGTGGCCAGTTTCGAATGGCAGCCTCCCGTAGGTGCTCTTTAAAGGGGCTATGCACTGCTATTCCTAGCACTATTTGGGCAACTTTACACACTTCCTGTGAGTCTATGTAACACATGTGTAATTTTTATTCCAAAAATAATCATTGTTTTATATTTCTAATCTTGTACTCAAAACCAGCATTTTTCAGCCTCATGAAAGCAGGCTATTATTGGCTTGGCTCCACCCATACTTTGAGTGACAGCCACCCACCAAATAGCTCCGCCCATCTCCCCGTCATTCCATCCAGGTGGAGGTCTTAGGTTTCAGGTTACATATGTAGTAAATTCCCAAACATAGACTCATGATTAACTAATGTGTGGAAATATTTAGGCCTCAAAACAATAAGAAATATGAATGTGTGTGTGGTTACATAGAAGTGATTGCCATTGTAGGCCACACAGGTCGATTTACACATGAACTGAGTGGTCAAAAGATTCTATCTATGACCGCAACCCAAGGACCATCTGCTATGGCCGGGGACAATGGGCTCTGTAAAGATCAAACAAAGACAAAAGGTTACGTAGACATGTTATCTCGCTGGAGTATCCTGTCACACACACAGACACTCACACACACACATTTTCACATACACATCCACACACACACACACACAGACACTCACATACTCACACACACACATACACATCCACACACACACACAGTGATCAAAGCGCCCATGAAGTGTTATCTGCTTACGGCCTGGGGACACAGACAGACACACACACATAATCACACACACACATTTTCGAATACACATCCACACACACACACTCACACACACAGAGACACACACATAGTCACACACACACACCCACACATTCACACACACACACACACACTCACACAGAAGATCTCCAAACTAACTATTTCCTGGTAATTTGTTAAAATAGTAATTTGAATAAGTAAGTTAAAATATAATTAGTGTTTGGTCATACTAAAATGTCTACAATTAGTTAATGTGTCTGTGCTATTTTCAATTAATGTTCAAAATGATTAATTGATTGTTACACATTTTGTAATCTGTTAAGGTTGTTCTATATAGTATTGAAATGTATTCTATTAAGCTAACAGAATGTTTATTTGTTAGATATATGTTCTAAAAGTCAAACAGACTTAGTAATAAAGAAATATATCTGTGTTTAGGTAATCAATATATCTTGAGGTACATCAAAGTACTAACAAGTCAAGTAATGTGTTTAAGTAAAAGATATAAGGAAATGAAAATGATGCAATGTTTAAACTTTGATTAAGGTAGAGGGTTAAAGACAGCCTCTTTTTGCAGTAACTGAGAAGAGGGTTTGGCCTATAAGCCAAACCCCTATTTTTCAAATACAAGATTAGCTGGCTTGTGATTGGAGCAATTAATGTGATGATGTCATCAACTCAGAGACACTCGGCCTGGGCTATAAGAATGGTGTGTGAGGTGGGGAGAGAGGCTGAAGGAAACAACCGAAGAACACTCTGAACCACGAACCAAACCCACACAGGACAAGACCTCTCTCACCATCTCCACCATCAACCCCAAGGAGGCCAAGGCAGAACGAGAACAAAAGGACTTTTTGGAGGGAAAACCAACTTCTTTGTTTTGTCAGCCAGGACAACAAAGACCAGCAACAATTTATCTTTATACTGAAAACCAACTTCTTTGTTTTGTCAGCCAGGACAACAAAGACCAGCAACAATTTATCTTTATACTGAAAACAGACTGCTTTGTTTTGTCAGCCAGGACAACAAAGACCAGCTTTATACTGAAAACAGACTGCTTTGTTTTGTCAGCCAGGACAACAAAGACCAACTTATCAATTATCATTCTTTATACTGTAATATTAGGCTGGTTGTATCATCTTACGGCATAGTGTTTGTGATCAACAACCATAGCATCTTCTTATTGTAATTTGTATACATTCTTAAACTTTGATTAAACAACTGTTAAACTATCTTTCCTCCTTAATTCCTTCTGTCTTTCGACCTGCTCAGTCAGTTTGAAGAGAAGTGATTCCCAGCTTAAAGGTATTTAATCACAACGCAGAGTACTAAGCCAACCCGGTTCTGAAGCAGAGCAGAACCGAAACAGCCTGGGAATCCACTTCATTTTGGTGCCGTTTGACCCGTGAACCAGTGGCGGCCCTGGACGAGATTTTTTCCCTTCACTCATCAGCCTACACGCCGGTCGACGAGGAGAACAACTGGTCGATCGTCTTCAAAGTAACTGGAAGAAGTTACAGAGAGGTGAGTGTGGAAGAAGAATGGGCTGCTCAGTTCGAACAACAAGGGGTTGGGGAAAGAAACTAAAGAATTTAACCTCATGTAATCATGATGTAAGGGTAAATTAAATTGAATATTCTGGCTGGGGAGGGCGGCTCTGTAATCACCGGCGTAGTATATTTTATAGTAAAAATGTTAGCACTATGAACGGGGCGCCGTTGCCAGTCGGAACAAGTAAGGGGATAGGAACATGTCATAGATTCGTGCTCAGAGTTAAGCCGAGATAGACACCGTGCATAGTATGTCTTAAAGTAGTGACTGAAGCACGCCGATGCATAGTATTCTCTACAGTAGAAGAGTTAGCACGAGTAGGTCTGGTTTTAGCCTTGGGCACGGGCGGGCGTTCTGTAACAAAAATAGTGCTTAATGAAAGGTTTACCGGTCGCGCCGCGTGCGGCGTTCGAGAGGCGGAAATGTGCGTGAATGCTGATTTTGTATTTTTTAATTGTGTTAGGAAGCGTGTATGAATGTATGTTTGGCGAATGTTTATGGTTAGGAGTGATTGGTGGGACGTGTGAGAGTATAGTTATGTTATTGTGTAATTTAGGGCACCGATTGGCCGTAGGGAATTTTAAGAAGAACGCCGGTTTTCCGAGGCCCGTCGAACGCAGCAGCCGTTAGCTGTGGTATTAGCCTCTGGACACCGGAGCATGCGGAGCGAAAAGTAGACGTAATTCAAATGCGTAAGGTCGATCGATAGTGTCTTGAGATTACGGCGATATGTAATGCACTTAAAAGTTTTCATATTCGTGGCGGTTAAAATATTTATATACATGTTTAAGGTGATCGGGATTTTCTAAACCCGACCCGGAAGTCGTTCTAAGCTCGCCGGAAATGACGACGGAGGGCACCAACTAGTGTTTTACTATTAAGTTTTTGTGTTTCTAATTAGATCACTACACTGGCGTTTTGGGGGGAGTAGGATTCTGTTGTGGGGTATGTGGTATTATATTAACGTTGCGAGGGGACGGCCCGCGCGGCGGAACGGGTCGTTGGGGACGTTTTTATGGGATCATGGGAGAAGCTAAGCTAATGCTACCTGGCCGCGCTGAACGGCTAAAGCGGTCGCCGGATGTGACGTCGTAAGGGTGCGCGGTCTGACGGCCCGCGACGTAGCTAACGAAGCTAATATGCTAAGCTAACATGCTAAGCTAACTGTGCTGACGTCATGGCATGACGGGGCTCTCGGAATGTCTCGCGAGGGGGCGTCCATTTTAAGTAGGGGCTCCGAGCGTCCATCTTGGGAGGGTACCGAGCGTCCATCTTGGTAGGGGTGGCGAGCGTCCATTGTTAAGGGGAAGGTGGAGTTTATTGGGAATACAGTAGGGGGCAGAAGTGTACAGGATGGATATGTTTGGATTCTGCTCACGGAACGTTTTCATTGTACACTCTCTCTCCCCCTCTCTTATCTTGCTCCCTTTCTCTTTCTCCCCCTCTCTTTCTCTCTCTCTCTTACTCTCTCTCCCCCTCTCTTCTCTTTCTCCCCCTCTCTCTCTCCCTCTCTCTCTTTCTCTTTCTCTTTCTCTCTCTCTCTCTCTCTCTCTTTCTCTCTCTCTCTTATTCTCTCTCTCTCTCTTTCTCTCTCTCTCTCTCTCTCTTTTTCTCTTTCTCTCTCTCTCTCTTTCTCTTTCTCTCTCTCTCTCTCTCTCTCTCTTCCTCTTTCTCTCTCTCTCTCTCTTCCTCTTTCTTTCTCTCTCTCTCTATTTCTCTCTCTCTCTCTTCCTCTCTTTCTCCCCCTCTCTTTCTCCCCCTCTCTCTCTCCCTCTCTCTCTTTCTCTTTCTCTTTCTCTCTCTCTCTCTCTCTCTCTCTCTCCCTCTCTCTCTCTCTCTCTCTTATTCTCTCTCTTTCTCTTTCTCTTTCTCTCTCTCTCTTTCTCTTTCTCTTTCTCTCTCTCCCTCTCGCCTCCCCTCCCTCTCACCTCCCCTCTCTCTTTCTCTTTCACACCCCCCCTCTCTTTCTTTCCTTCTCTCCCCCCCCCCTCTCACCCTCCTCCCTCCCTCTCCCTTTTACCTCTCTCCCTCTCACCTCCCCCCCTCTTTCCCTCTCCCTCCCTCTCTCTCTCTCTCTTACCCCCCCCTCTCGCTCGCTCCCCTCATTTCAACACCGCCTCTCTTCCATGTGCTTCCCCCCCCTCGGCCCCCCCCCGAAACGCTTCTCTTTCTCTCCTAGGTTAGGGCCTGTATATAGAGTTTTTTATGGGTTTCAAACGCGGTGTAGTGCTAGGTATATTGTTTGTTGCTGTTTACTGTAAGGTTTCAAAGGCGGTAGGCTGAGTTTGGGACTTATTATGCGTATGTTGTTCCATATTCAGTTTTATTGTTGTTTTTAGGGAATTTCTAGTGCTGGCAGTGGTATTGCCTGCGTTGGCGCTACACTTTGTTCGACAAGGCGTTCGTACTTCTTTCCTTACATTTGGACGGGCCCCGGCTGGGGCTCAGTACCAGTTCATGTTGGTGGGCCGTAAGTTGGAGCATAATTACTCTAACTTTGCATGCAATCACACTGAAATGTATAGGCTACCGTGTCAACCTAAACGCTTTGTTCGTACTTCTTTCCTTACATTTGGACGGGCCCCGGCTGGGGCTCAGTACCAGTTCATGTTGGTGGGCCGTAAGTAGGAGCATAATTACGCTACTCGGCTGCGCCTGCGATGGGGGTGTGGGTAGACAGTTCATCGTGGCTCACTGTCTGCCTCCACGCTTTGTGCGCTGTGTGTGACTCGTCGGTGCTCGCTGTCACACTGCGCACATTTTTCATTTTACCAGGGGTACGGGGACTGCTAAACGTCGTGGCGGGGGTGGGCTCGCTGTCTGCCACCGCGCATTAACGGGGTGCGCTATGCGTGCACTCGTCAAAGGCTCGCTGCCACGCTACGCGCGTCGAATTATATTGTATGTGAGTGTATGGGTTGTGAGTGGAATAATTTTTGAGTATCCTTGAGTGGGGGCCCGGGGTGTCATGTTCCAGGTTCGAAACTGGGGGTGGTGCCGTGGGCCACAGGACGAGTTGGCCAGTGGAATCTCATTGGTCGGCAGGATTTTCAATATGGGGATGGTGTCGCCACCTGTGGTTATGAACGGGTTGTGTGACACTGTTCTAAGTGCACGGGGACTTCAGTGACATAAGGCACTGAAAATTGATTTCTGTTCCCGTGAGGAGAGCGTTATTTTAACACCTAAAGGGTTAGGTGTTACGGGGGATATATAATAACTGTGTGAGAGATTGTGAATGGAAAATATCTGTGTTACTGATATGTGTAATGTAATATGAGCGAAATACATACTAGGCTTTCACGGACAGAAATAAATATAGTTACACATACACATAGTCATTTGCAAATTAGAGTAAAAGTGAGATTATTCACCTAAATTACAATGTCCGATACTGATGTTTAGGAATGATAGGCTGTAAATAACGACTTTCTGATTGACCACCATCTCAGGAAACAGCTGATGGAAAATAAGTTCCCCGGAGTGGTTAAGGAGGATCTTGACAACAGGATTGAGAATCTGGGTTTCCAATGGAGACAACTGGAAAAAAGATTAAGGCGGTGTCATTGATAAATCAAAAACGAAAATTGCACAAATGCTCTCATATGATCATAGTCTAGGAGATGCCCGACATTCCATGCTTAAAGACAAATGATGGATTGTGAATGGCAAATGTCACTGATAATTAAGTGTATTTTTTGCTTCTCTCTTTTCACAGCTGCTCCAGGACGGATGGCCGGCGCTGACAATTCCGAACCCCAACAGGGAAATCGAAGAGACTGTTGACAGTCAGGGGGTATAGTATCACAAGACCGAAATTATCAATTCCTGTTTACACCAATATAAAAGTGTGAGTGAAATTAACTCAAGTTTGGTAAAAATAGTTTGAATACAGAGAAACTTGCTTTCCAAACGGTGACGTTACGAGTGATTGAAGGAAAGGTGAGAATGGAAAATACACAGATAGGAGCAACCGGAGGGTTAGATGCACTGACCATAGAAAGGGTGGACAATCTGTCTATTTCAACGACTGGAGATGTCACAATAAAAGTGACGAAAAGATGGCCAAAAATATTCAGGCCATTACAGAACCTTGTAGTTAAAGGAGGCCGGTGTAGAATGCGTACCCAAATCAAGATAATGCCGATAACCTCTGCAGACATTACATTGACCGAATTGGACGTTGACTTGATTGACTGGAATTTGATCGACTCCCCTTTAGTGTCCAGTGAGACGGAGGGACTGGAAATAATGTCTTTTACTCCGCCACAGGGAGTCGTTGCAGCAAGCGACCCAGAGACAGCTGTAATCCAAGCTGAAGTGTCCGTTGCAGATGACTGCCAGTTACAGACGTGCCTCCCTCTCGAAGATCACCTAGCCGAGGCTAGACGGGTAGTGGACTATCTCCAAGGCCTACTCCAGCCCACACAGCCCGGAGGGGAGACAGGTTCCAATCGCCTCTCTCCCTCTCCCTCTGGAGAACCAGATGGCCAGAGACAGGCCCAGTTGGGGCCACAACCCGTGCCGGAACAACAACAAACCCCGATAATACCACCCACGAGGTGGCAACCACGAGGAAAAGGTGTAGGCAAAGGCAGGAATCCGATTGGCTACCGTGTGCGGCAGGTGCACTGTTGGACGTGTGGGACCCTCGGACACATTGCTCGGAACTGTGCAGAGCAGGACCATATATCTCCAACAGAGCGTGTTTGTGCAGGAACAGGTGGCGGGCCCCTCCCAACCACGGGCCCCTCTCAAGGAACTGTGACTGGACCAAATAGGTACGTGGCTTTCTCCTCCGAACAGGCTCCAGGGAACCATGGCGATGATGGCATACCGCCAGGACATATACTGGGCCCGATGACCCCAGGGTCATCCGGTCACAGGCAACTGACCCACCGGGTCTCACAACCCGGGGGTGACCGCCAGTGTTGTTGGGGCTGTGGAGTGAAAGGTCATTTTCAAAGGTCATGTCTGCAGAGGCCACCGGCAGAATAAAAATATATGCAACTGACTAGGGTAGAGGTGGGATATATTGAATGATAAAACATGCTCCTAATTAGATTAGGATGAAAAGTAAATGGAGGTGTTAGGTGATTAGATTATGAATGAAAGTTACTAAAAACGAATGTATGGGTGACTGACAAATGCATGAACTAATCAGACTAACAAGAGGTCAAATTATGTTAAACAGTTAATCGATATTAGACAGTGTGATGATGTGACACTGCGGCAGCTAGTGATCAGTAAATTATCCATGCTCGGTCAACATTCAGATTGATCAAGGGGTGGACTGCATGATTAAGAAATTGAGAAGACTCATAGTTGTTTCTAGTATTTTGTAGTATTGATAGAAGCATATTAACAGTTATGAGCAATAGGATAGGTGTTTGTTTACTTTTATTTTTACTTCTCTTTTCTAGTGTGATATGAGCAATTCCTGACTTAGGCCGGGAGTGTACATTTCGTTTGTTCATTTGATTTCCCTTTTTATTTCTTAGTTAAAAATGAGCTAGAAAGCTCACAAGTTTGGTTTATTTTTTCATTTATTGATTTGGCAGCGTTTTCTTTGTGTTTTGTTTTCTGTTTTCTTTCTTTCTGTGTGTTTTTTCTTAGGATACCTGGCAAGCTGGGAGTGATCTCGACACATCAGGACGGGGTAGTATGTGTCTGTAAAATGGACTGGGAACAAAGTGAAGGAACATGAGCTAGTTATGAATTTTTGTTCTCCGCCCATTGAATACCCAGTTTTAGCGGCTGGGGGTGTGTCGTGGTTGGTGATAGTGTTGGGAAGCATGATTCTCTGTACATTAATGAAGCTCAATAGATTTGGTCGCTATTGGCCAAATTAGTATTGTGTAGGGTGTGAACATGTGCAATTGATAATTGGCTTGTGATGTGGAAAGTAGATTCAAGATTCAAGATTCAAGAGTTTTAATTGTCACGGCATACAGGTATACAATGAAATGCGGCTGGTCTTGCCCGCGACGATGTGCAATACAGTGGTACAACATATAATAGAATCCAATAAAATACAGTGGTACAACATATTAATAGAATCCAATAAAACAGTGCAATAAACAGGTACATGGTGTGCCATCTCGGTATCTGTACATTAGTATTTACAGAGCATATAGGACATGCTAGTTAGCTTTAGTAGTGCAATACACTGTTCCTGATGTTATACTATTTTAAGTGGCCTTTCCTCTGGCCATAAGTGTGCGTGTGTGCGGCATGAGTGTTAAAGTGGCTGCTAGTGTGTGAGCGTGCTCAGCGTGCGTGTCGTGTATGTACTTGTGTGTGGATAGTTCAGTTTCTGTGTCTCTCGATGTTCATTGTTCAAGGCTCTGATGGCCTGGGGGAAGAAGCTTAGCCTAAGCCTCTCCGTCTTAGTCTCTAGAATTCGCAGGCGTCTGCCTGACCTCAGCAGCTGGAACAGGCTGTTATTGGGGTGGTGGGGGTCTGTATGTGTTTAAGGCGGACTGTGATTGTTGCCATACACACAGGTTACTGGGAGAATGGATGTCAGTGCTGTCCGGTCCGGGATGCAGCTGTCCGAAACCAGAGGAAGACGGTAACGATGTTTTCATGTGTATTTCACATCGAGAGGTGGAGAGTATACTGTTTTGACAGCATAATATAATGAGAGCCATGTGAATTTTTCAGAATTTTGAAATTTAATGATCTAGAAGCCATGAAATATATAGATAAATGATTTGGAAAAGAAAGTTGTCAAAAGCTCAGACCAGTAAAGAGAGTCTGAGGGATGGAAATTATGGATTCTCAATCAATTGTTGTGGTAGAAGTGATCCCCACTGTGCCCCGGAGCGATATATTCACTACAGGATACGGAGGGGAGATTGGGGGATCCACAGTCATCAGAGAGTGGTACAAGGAAGACCGAGGACTCCATCGGTACCGTTGATCCAGGACACTGGCTAGTGTCTACCCAGCGGTTCCATGGGGAACCACAACACTGCGGAGAACCAGGAGACGCCTACCTCGGGCCGGGAGTGTCTTGGCCAACGCAGTGACCGAGTCTTGAGGCTTCAGAGGGAAACGACAGACAACCAACGAGGAGACAGGCAGCTAGGCCTCAGCAACAACTCCGGCTGTCAACAGAAGCAAGGCCTCAACTATTGACCAGGGGGTCAACAGGCGGAGGGGAGGAGACACAAACCTCTTCCACTGATCCGAGGGTCAACCAGCGAAGGGGTCGAGCAGCCAGCAACGACCTCCCCATCGCTGTGAAGAATAGAAGATACTACAGCAGGGGGCTCTACCCCCTAAGAGAGGATCTCCACGAGTCAAGATGTGCTTGACAGAAGATGGGGTGTATTAGAAAGGCAATTTGCTTTCTGAGTTGCACCCAGCAGTCGTGATATTGCACCAGCTCTGAGCAATAAAGAGGAGGCAGGGTCAAATCTAGAAAACATGACCCCCCTCCTCAAATGCTCTATTGATCTTGGTACGAGAACAAGTATTAAAGACTGCACATGATCACAAAAACTGAAATGGCTAATTTGAATTTTAGGATCTAAGTGTGACAAATCAGATATATATTTTATCCTAATATGATTTAAAATGTCTTAAGTGTTATAGAGATAGTAGTGTGTAGAGATTGATATCTATGTTTGACATATTAAGGATAGGTAAACTATCCGAGTGGGGAACTGTAGTAAATTCCCAAACATAGACTCATGATTAACTAATGTGTGGAAATATTTAGGCCTCAAAACAATAAGAAATATGAATGTGTGTGTGGTTACATAGAAGTGATTGCCATTGTAGGCCACACAGGTCGATTTACACATGAACTGAGTGGTCAAAAGATTCTATCTATGACCGCAACCCAAGGACCATCTGCTATGGCCGGGGACAATGGGCTCTGTAAAGATCAAACAAAGACAAAAGGTTACGTAGACATGTTATCTCGCTGGAGTATCCTGTCACACACACAGACACTCACACACACACATTTTCACATACACATCCACACACACACACACACAGACACTCACATACTCACACACACACATACACATCCACACACACACACAGTGATCAAAGCGCCCATGAAGTGTTATCTGCTTACGGCCTGGGGACACAGACAGACACACACACATAATCACACACACACATTTTCGAATACACATCCACACACACACACTCACACACACAGAGACACACACATAGTCACACACACACACCCACACATTCACACACACACACACACACTCACACAGAAGATCTCCAAACTAACTATTTCCTGGTAATTTGTTAAAATAGTAATTTGAATAAGTAAGTTAAAATATAATTAGTGTTTGGTCATACTAAAATGTCTACAATTAGTTAATGTGTCTGTGCTATTTTCAATTAATGTTCAAAATGATTAATTGATTGTTACACATTTTGTAATCTGTTAAGGTTGTTCTATATAGTATTGAAATGTATTCTATTAAGCTAACAGAATGTTTATTTGTTAGATATATGTTCTAAAAGTCAAACAGACTTAGTAATAAAGAAATATATCTGTGTTTAGGTAATCAATATATCTTGAGGTACATCAAAGTACTAACAAGTCAAGTAATGTGTTTAAGTAAAAGATATAAGGAAATGAAAATGATGCAATGTTTAAACTTTGATTAAGGTAGAGGGTTAAAGACAGCCTCTTTTTGCAGTAACTGAGAAGAGGGTTTGGCCTATAAGCCAAACCCCTATTTTTCAAATACAAGATTAGCTGGCTTGTGATTGGAGCAATTAATGTGATGATGTCATCAACTCAGAGACACTCGGCCTGGGCTATAAGAATGGTGTGTGAGGTGGGGAGAGAGGCTCAAGGAAACAACAGAAGAACACTCTGAACCAACCAACACCACAAGGACAAGACCTCTCTCACCATCTCCACCATCAACCCCAAGGAGGCCAAGGCAGAACGAGAACAAAAGGACTTTTTGGAGGGAAAACCAACTTCTTTGTTTTGTCAGCCAGGACAACAAAGACCAGCAACAATTTATCTTTATACTGAAAACCAACTTCTTTGTTTTGTCAGCCAGGACAACAAAGACCAGCAACAATTTATCTTTATACTGAAAACAGACTGCTTTGTTTTGTCAGCCAGGACAACAAAGACCAGCTTTATACTGAAAACAGACTGCTTTGTTTTGTCAGCCAGGACAACAAAGACCAACTTATCAATTATCATTCTTTATACTGTAATATTAGGCTGGTTGTATCATCTTACGGCATAGTGTTTGTGATCAACAACCATAGCATCTTCTTATTGTAATTTGTATACATTCTTAAACTTTGATTAAACAACTGTTAAACTATCTTTCCTCCTTAATTCCTTCTGTCTTTCGACCTGCTCAGTCAGTTTGAAGAGAAGTGATTCCCAGCTTAAAGGTATTTAATCACAACGCAGAGTACTAAGCCAACCCGGTTCTGAAGCAGAGCAGAACCGAAACAGCCTGGGAATCCACTTCACATACAAATATGGTATGTCATAAATATAGAGATGTAGCAGTACTGTCTATCTATATATATGTTACCATGAATTGAAATTGGGGGACCCTGATGTAAACAAGACGAAAGTCTTTCTCTGGTCTCCATCATAGCAGTTGTTGGTATTGAGCAGTACTGTAGCAATACAAATATGGTATGTCATAAATATAGAGATGTAGCAGTACTGTCTATCTATATATATGTTACCATGAATTGAAATTGGGGGACCCTGATGTAAACAAGACGAAAGTCTTTCTCTGGTCTCCATCATAGCAGTTGTTGGTATTTAGCAGTACTGTAGCAATACAAATATGGTATGTCATAAATATAGAGATGTAGCAGTACTGTCTATCTATATATATGTTACCACTATTTGTAAAAGCCACAACCACGTTACCATATTTGTAATAATGTAAATCATTGTGTCGTTGTACATATTGTGTATACACCGTTAGAAGCTAACATAGCTTAGCTTGGTAGCTATTGTGCTAACAACATATCCCGACGTCCGGCTCGCTGGCCGGCATGCACGCCCGACACAAAATGGTTCTCTCCTCTCTGTACACCCCCGTCCCCACGGGTACCCTGCCGGGGAGCCCATGGACGCGACAGCGGCGGCAGCCGTAGGGTGCTCGAGCCCGCCGTAACGCTAGTGGTACACAATAGCTATGAGCTAACTAACGCTACGGCCGCCGCTGTTGTCGCGTCCACAAGCTCCCCGGCAGGACACCCGCGAGAACGGGGGCACACAAGGAGGAGAGAACCACCCCAAATCGAGCACTCATGCCGGCCGACAAGCCGGACACCGCGGTTGTTGTTAGCACAATAGTAGCCCACTGTGATGCACCGAGTGGGCCACCATTGATCAACAGGCAGCGATGTGTAGCTTGCATGATGCGTGTGCAGTGCTTTGCCACACAGGTCTGAGAAGAGGACCTGCACATGATAGCAACCGGGAGCGTCGCGGAGCATTCAGCCTGCTGGCTACCTAGATCCACTTCAACCAGCCGAGCGTCGGGAGCTCCAGCAGCTTGTCGATGTGCTAATAGCCTGGAGCCAGCTACCGTTAGCTTGCAGAGGCTCCAGCACACCGACAAGCTGTGTAGCCAGCTAACGTTAGCTTGCAGAGGCTCCAGCACACCGACAAGCTGTGTAGCCAGCTACCGTTAGCTTGCAGAGGCTATTAGCACACCGACAAGCTGTGTAGCCAGCAGGCTGAATGCTCCGCGACGCTGGTTGAAGTGGATCTAGGTAGCCAGCAGGCTGAATGCTCCGCGACGCTCCCGGTTGCTAACGCCGGCCCCGGCTGGTGCTAACTAGCTAGCGATCGCTCCCGAGTCCCGAGAGCTAACGCCGGTCTGTCTGTCGAAGAATGGAGGCGGGCATTACTAAAACCACAGAGCCAATCACATCACCGTGCGCTATAAACAGCGCCCTGTGACGTGCACCAGGTCGTCAAATCAACATGACCTGATTTACTAGAGGCAAAGAGGGGATGTGCTGTAGCTGAGGAATTCGCCAATATAGTATTTAGGCCCAAAAACACATTGATACGAACTCCTATTACTATAATACAATGCTAGAGACTGAAAAATGACATTTATAATGCATAGCACCTTTAATATCACTCGGACCACCTTCAAGAGCACTCGGGAGCTCCCGCTCTTCGCAGGGTCTATATACATGATGTTCACTCTCGAGCTGCTTGGGGGTACGGGTTTCTTCTTGTTGCTGTCGTGTAGGACCTCCAAGTGGGCGCCGTCGCACTTGCTGCATTTCTTCTTTAAACGGCACTCAGCTGCCATATGGCTGCGCGCGCAGCGGAAGCAGCGGCGGTTGGCTTTGATCCACTGACTCACCTCGTCAGCGGTCATCTTCTTGAAAGTGTCACATTGAGACAGCCAATGTTCCTTTTCACAGTACTGGCATACAATCTTCCACTTCCCCTTGGTCGGGGGGGGTGCTGTGGTTCTTGTGCTGCGGCACTGACTCGGCCTGGTGCATAACGGTCACTGACCGGCGGTTATCGTTAGATCTCCGAGGTCCATCTCTTGGGCTAGATCCACTCCACACGAACGTGTCCAGTCGTAGGCTGCTAACTTCCCTTGCGAGGAAAGCGGCCAGGTCTAGGAGGGATGGCTCGGGGCCGTCGGGATCACGGTGGTCTCTCTGCCGCCGAAAACGCTCTTGGCGGGCTGGAGGGAGCTTCTCCAGTATTCGCTCCACATTTGAATTTGCATATAGTTCATATCTCCCTTTCTCCTTTTGGGACCCCAGCATCCCTACTAGGGATTGTACCTTGATAGAGAGGTCATCCAGTGCTCTATTGTCTTTGGCTGGGGGGAGGCGGTCGATATCTCTTATTTCTTGGATCACGTAGTCCCATATGCGTCCATAACGCTGGTCGAGGGCCACTAGAGCCGCGGAGTATGGGGTGCTTGAGTTGGAATATGCCAGCGCTATGTTATGCGCTCTGGGCACCTTGAGATGTTTGAGGAGGATGGCATATTTGTACGACTCGTCGGGGACGTCGGACATCATGGTCTCCAAACACATGCGTAATTCCGTGTACTGTGCTCTGTCCTCGCGCGTAAAGTCTGGGAACGTCGGTGTGCCAAGGTACGATGCCATGGATGGCTGGCACATTGGTGAGCGTAGGGGAAGAGGCCTCCTGGGCGAATCTCCCCGTACGTGTTGTCGTTGGTTAGTACTTGGTGGGTACCAGAGGCCGGGTCCCCAAGTGCTGTTCCTCGGTGCTGACTGTACGTCAAACTCACCCGTGAGTTGGGTCGGGGGTTTGTAGTGCAGTGACTCTGGGCTGAAGTCGGGGCTGTACTGGGCCTCCTGGTCCAGAGTACGTTGCTGCTGGTGGGCTTGACATTCCTCCTCTTCCTCTTCCTCTTCTAGGTCCTGGAGTCTTCTATTCAGTCTCTCGGAGACGTAGGCCGGTTCTTCCCGTTGGCTGGGTCTCGTATGGACCGGTCGGGGAGGGGGGTCGGAGACGTAGACAGGTTCCTCCTGTTGGCCGGGTCCCGGGTCGCTTTGTCGGGTAGGGGAAGGTGTTACGACCCAAGGGCCGGTCCTGCTGACCGGCAGGAGAATAACATTGGACAGTGCTCTCCTCCTGACATTGCTCCCTCTGGTGACCTAAGCCCGATGGTGCGGTCGGCCATTTTGTGTTGGTTGCACATTGTTGATTTGATTTGTAATATTATGTTATGCTGGGCCATCCCTTTCTGTGTTTGATGTTACACCCCTGTTGAGTTGTTGTGTGTCATTGCCTTAGTGTCTAGTTGTGTTTAGTGTGTCATTGCAGTAGTGTCTAGTTGTTGTTTAGTTTGTCATTGCTTTACTGTCATTGTGTATGTTGTGATTCTGTGTTGGCCAGGTGTTGTTGATTATCAATTAGTGTGGGTATATAGGTGTCTGTCTTTCCTCAATTCCTTGTGGCGACATTTCCTCCAGTATCCTGTGTGTTCCCCGTGTCGTGCCTGCCTTCCCCGTTGATGTCTAGTGAGTCCTGTATACTTCTGTCGTTTTCTTGTTTTCCGTCATTGTGTTATTAGTAGTGTTGTTTTGTATTTACGTTTGGATAAGAAGTAAACACCCTTCTTTAAGCTTCACCCCTCGCCTCTACCTCGTTTATTCTCCCTTGTCTGCTAAACTGTGTTCTCTACTTCAATAGTACACCAAGCGTTACAGAATGTCGCCACCAATCAAACGCACAGCAGGCAAGGTGGTAGATACTTTTGTTATCCTTCAAAACTTGATGGACGGTAATCTGGAGCAGTACACGCCTGCCAAGTGGGTGTTCTGGCTCCAGACGATCGACAGGGTTGCAAGAGAGAGCCCGACACAGGCGCCTGCGATGCGGGTTATGGCCGACCACGTCTCCGCCCTCATGGAAGGGTTTATGCCGATCCCTAGTACCCTACCCACCAGTCTGGTCCCGCTTGCTAGCTTTTCCCCCGCAGCTAGCCAGCCGACTAGCATTCAACTCACGGTCAGCCTAGAGCCTGTAGCTAACCGTGCGTCCCCAGCTAACGCAGCTCCGCCCGTTAGCATCTCTCCGGTAGCTAACCGTGCATCCCCAGCTAACGCAGCTCCGCCCGTTAGCATCTCTCTGGTAGCTAACCGTGCATCCCCAGCTAGCGTAGCTCCGCCCGTTAGCGTCACTCCTACAGCTTGCGTGGCTAGTGCAGCAGATGAGGCCTCCACAGCTAACCCAGGCCCTACTGTTAGCTTAGCCTCTGTAGCTAGCCAGACACTCCCAGCTGACACAGACGCTACAGCTTGCATGGCTGGTGCAGCAGATGAGGCCTCCACAGCTGACCCGGCCGTCGCTGCCAGCCTGGTTCCGCTCGGTGTAGCCCCGGCTGTCATCACTCCCCCTCCGGCTTCCACGACCAGCCCAGCCTCTACGCCACGCATCGCCGCCGAGACCGGACTGGTCTCCACGCCCAGCCCAGCCTCTACAACTGGTCCGGCTGCAACGCCGGGCTCCGGCTCCTCGACTGGTCCTGGCTTCCCGTCTGGTCCACCCCCACGCCGTGACCGGCGTCCTGGTCCTCGCCGTGGTCTTCGGCGTGGTCTTCGCCGTGGTCTTCGCCGTGGTCTACGCTGGGTCCTGCTCCGGGGGTCGCCGCCGCCGCCCCTCCGTTCCGTCTCCCCTGAACCGGTTCCTAGTCCGGCGGCTGGAGGGGCTCTCGTCCGGGATCCTGCTCCGGGGTCCAGCTCCCCTTCCCGGGCTTCGGCACCTGTTCCCACCCCCCCTCGTCGGGCCTCTGTTCCCGGGTCCAGCCCCCCTCCCCGGGTCTCGGTGCCCGTCCCCTCCCCCCCTCGTCGGGCCGCTGCTCCCTTCCCCTCCCCCCCTCTCCGGGCCGCTGCTCCCTTCCCCTCCCCCCCTCTCCGGGCCTCTGTTCCCTTTCCCTCCACCCCTCTCCGGGCATCTGCGCCCGTTTTCAGCCCCCCTGGGTGCTATGCCCCTCCTGGGGTTTTCGCTCTGTCTCCCGGCTCCTGGTCTCCGGGTCCTCTCCTTGTGCCCCCTCCGGGGTTCCGGCTTCCTCCGTCGCCTGGGTGCGGACGTTGTTCTCGGGGGTCTGGAAGCCCCCCGTTGAGAGGGGGGTACTGTTACGACCCAAGGGCCGGTCCTGCTGACCGGCAGGAGAATAACATTGGACAGTGCTCTCCTCCTGACATTGCTCCCTCTGGTGACCTAAGCCCGATGGTGCGGTCGGCCATTTTGTGTTGGTTGCACATTGTTGATTTGATTTGTAATATTATGTTATGCTGGGCCATCCCTTTCTGTGTTTGATGTTACACCCCTGTTGAGTTGTTGTGTGTCATTGCCTTAGTGTCTAGTTGTGTTTAGTGTGTCATTGCAGTAGTGTCTAGTTGTTGTTTAGTTTGTCATTGCTTTACTGTCATTGTGTATGTTGTGATTCTGTGTTGGCCAGGTGTTGTTGATTATCAATTAGTGTGGGTATATAGGTGTCTGTCTTTCCTCAATTCCTTGTGGCGACATTTCCTCCAGTATCCTGTGTGTTCCCCGTGTCGTGCCTGCCTTCCCCGTTGATGTCTAGTGAGTCCTGTATACTTCTGTCGTTTTCTTGTTTTCCGTCATTGTGTTATTAGTAGTGTTGTTTTGTATTTACGTTTGGATAAGAAGTAAACACCCTTCTTTAAGCTTCACCCCTCGCCTCTACCTCGTTTATTCTCCCTTGTCTGCTAAACTGTGTTCTCTACTTCAATAGTACACCAAGCGTTACAGGAAGGTGCCCTAGACCCTTGTCGTGATGATCTCCGGGAGCTCCGTGCGGAGAGAGGGGGTGTCGCCCTGGCAATCAATTGTTCTATCATCTGCGCCTGCAGCCGGTCGCGCTCTGCTTCGCGCTGGGCATTGGCGGCGTCGCGCTGTGCATTGGCGCGGTCTCGTTCGATGTTCTCTTCCGTCTGAAGGCGCCTCTCCTCCAGTCTTATGCGGTCGTCCTCACTCCTTTGCTGCGCCTGGAAGCGCTCTCGTTCAGTAGCAGAGTGTTCGCGCTCACTAAGGGCTTGCGCTTGGAGTTGCGCGTGAAGGCGCTCTCGTTCCGCTGCAGAGTGTTCGCGCTCGCTTAATTGTTGCGCCTGGAGGCGCTCTCGTTGTTCGCGCTCGCTCATCTGTTGAGCCTGGAGGCGCTCTCGTTCCATGGCAGAGTGTTCGCGCTCACTTAATTGTTGCGCCCGGAGGCGCTCTCGTTCCACTGCAGAGTGTTCGCGCTCACTAAGGGCTTGCGCTTGGAGTTGCGCGTGGAGGCGCTCTCTTTCCGTGGCGGAGTGTTCGCGCTCACTAAGCGTCTTTGCTTGAAGCCGGTCGCGTTCGGTGGAGGCTGTCAGTGTGGCGATCAAGGCTTGCGCCAGTATCTGGTCCGCCTCGCTGGGGGATGACACTGACGGAGGTGATCGGGTGCTGACAGGGCTCGTTGGAGATCTGTTCTCCTGGCGCGCCCCGAGGTCCATCTCCTGGGCGCGTTTCTCTTCTCTTGGTTGTGTGTCGGGTTCTATCCCTGGAGCGCTTTCTTTATCCTGGAGCGCTCCGGGGACTATCCCGGTGACGCTGTCTGGAGGTATAGTCATGTCATGTCCCACCTGGTCCCCCCGTGAGCTAAGTCAGTTTCGTTTGAACCCACTGGGGTCTCTACTGGCAGGGTCGCCAAGTCGATAGGATTTGACATGCTTTGACTATCCGCTTTATCCGTATTTAACGTCTGTTTAGATAAGCTAGGGGGTAGAACGAAAGCGAATTCCTCCAGATAGGGAGGTGGCTGACGTTTGCGCTGCGGGCGTTCTAGCTTGGGAGAGCCGCTTGGGGAGTGTTCACCGCTGGCCATGGTTAATATTAATATTATACTAAATATTACACTGATACCCTCCGGCTCGAAGGACCAATTGTAACTGAGGGGTTACAAAACCCTGACTGTATTAAAGATTGTGATATATTAAACCACTGCTAGTTATGTACTTTAATTACTGGCCAAACAGTACATCAAATATTGATGGTGAACACTCACAAGAACACGGCATTGACACAGAAATTCTATTGGAGGGTAATTTATTATTATTAGGCAACGTTAGGTTACAGATTGAGAATTAGGCTCGCGCTTGTATGGCGAAGAATATACGTAAAGTCAGTCAAGAGCATAAGTCACTAAGAATAGTAGGAATACTATGATGGGTCTAAACTGACGCCACCTGTTGTATAGTAGCAATTATATAGGGCAACACCGGTACCAACTGGAGACAATGGGTAGAGGAATGTTCGGGTACTCCGTCTGAGTCAACGAGGAATAAAGAGGCTCCAGGTACAGGAGTCGGTGCTTGTACTCCCTTGATCAGCAGACAAAAGCAATAGTTGTAATCCAAGATGCTCGACAGCATTGACGACAGCTAGCCAGCCCCTTCCACGAGGCAGTCCCGAGTGGTAATCCTCACGAGGTTGAATCCCAAACGACAGTGGAAATCAACAGTGCTCTTCTCCGGTAGTCACGGTCCCAAAGCAATATAATCCAACCAGGAATGGTTCTGCAATCGCCGGTGCCGATTCTCCTGTGTACATGTCCAACGGTTCTCGCCTAGGACTCCTCGGGTGTGGGCACGTATTTAGGCCACACAGCCTGGATAAGTGCACTAGCTAAAGACACGACGAACCGATGGGTAATGCTACACACGGAAGAACTGTGGCCGCACGATATACAATAAATGATCGACTATTACTTCACATTAGATTAAGTCGAACTCAACGTTACTGCATTAAACTCTGACACTTTAACATTCTATTCGCACGCGGTTCTCAATGCTCTATTTAGATGCAAGGTTGCTCGCTTCACTGCACGTTGACTCGTGGTGAAGGTGGGGTAAGGTAAGGTACTGCCGTTTACACCTGCGCCGTATTTATACTTAAGTGAATATCTAGTCCCAACCTCAGTCCTTGTCTCGTATTACTACGCAGACTCTGGGCATGTTCTGACATGCCTGGAGTTGTCTTTGAACTTGCCGTTGGGGGCTTGTGCGTTGGCGCCTGGGGCGCTGTCCAATAGGAGAGCGAATATTACTCTGGTCTGTACGCAGGTAAAGGGATATTCCGTGTATATATATAAATAATATACAAGGTATATCAAACGATACATATATATATTCAGTTTAATCTGGCCCTTCACAACAGGTACAGTACAGTACAGCTCAATACATACAATTGTTAAGGGGATGCAGACCAGAGAAAGACTTTCATCTTGTTTACATCAGGGTCCCCCATTTTCAATTCATCGTAACATATATGACATACATGACATACAGATAGACAGTACTGCTACATCTATACATTTATGACATACCAGATTTGCAAATACAGTACTGTTTGTGATACGAAAAGAGTCCAGAAAAAAAAGTATATACATTTGACGTAGAAACTGTACATTGGAGGAGGTTGGGTAGGTGGGGGGGGGGTGGGGGGGACTGTACGTTGGAGGTGGTTGGGGGGAGGTTGGGTAGGAGTGGGGGAGGTTGGATAGGAGGGGTGGGTGGGGGGCACTGTACCACTGTACAAGCAAAACTATACATTGGAATATTGACAAGACCATACTTGGTAATTTACTGTACATTGGAGGGGGTTGTGTTAGGACATTTACAGGGGCCAGTTTCGAATTGCAGTCTCCCGTAGGTGTTTTTTAAGAGTGTTTTTGAAAGTGGGTAGTGATTCACATTCCTTTACAGCTTTGGGTAGGGCGTTCCACATTGATGTGGCATAATTGCGAAACGTGTTTTGTCCCTTGTTTGAGCCGAATCTGGGTTTAACATGATTTGTGGAGCTCCCTCTGGTGTTGTGATCGTGGTATTCACTGACCTTTGGGAAGTATTTTGACATGTACATGGGTACCTTGGTCGTGTAGTGTATCTTGTAGACCAGGCCCATTGCAAGTTGCTGTACTCTGTCGTCTACTCTAAGCCATCCTAGGTTGTCAAAGTGGGCAGGGGTGAGGTGGGTTCTAGGAGTAAGGTCAAGCAGTAGTCTGACCAGTTTGTTTTGAGATGTTTGTAATTTTGTTTTTAGCGCCTTTGAGGTGCTTTGGTACCATGAGGTGCAAGCATAGTCGTAGTACCCTTGAATGAGTGCTCCTGCCAGAGTCTTCAGGGTATTCTTGTTTACCAGTGAGGAGATCCGGTACAAGAATCGAGTTCGTTGGTTGACTTTTTTTTATTACATTGGATGCCATTTTGTCACAGGAAAGATTTGCCTCTAGGATGGAACCCAGGTAGCGTGTATCGCTTCCGCAACGGAATTCGGTTTCCTGGTTCCTCTGATTGGCCGCGACCCCCACGTGACCCGCCCCCCTATCCACCGCTCTGCCGCTGCCGTGCGCGGCAGAGGGCGGCCGCGGACTCGCTCGCTTCCTCAATTTATACGCATGGAAGTATTGACTGAATGAATGAATGAATGAAAACTTTATTTAACAGATTGCAAAATGGGTACAATACAGTACGGCTCAATACACACAATTGTTAAGGGATGCAGACCTGAGAAAGACGTTTGTCTTGTTTACATCAGGGTCCCCCATTTTCAATTCATATAGAACGACTACGCCGTAACAAATCATTAAAAAAATATACCGTTAACTGGAATATGTTGTGCCTTTACACATATGTTGGATTATGTAATTGGTTTGTCATGACAAACAAATAAAACAACACACAGTGACTGCATGTAGTCACTGTGTGTTGATGTTGTAGCCACCTCCTCCGCGGCAGGAATACTAAGCTCCCCCTTAAACTCCAGGAGAGAGGGGAGAGGCTGAAAACCTGCAGTTCTTGCCCGCCTGATGGGAGCCGAATCCCTGCATCCGATTTGTCTGATGAATACCCCCAAACATGGAGGTCCCGAATGCATGGAAGTATTGATTGCGCCGTAACAAATCATTAAAAAAAGATACCGTTAACTGGAATATGTTGTGCCTTTACACATATGTTGGATTATGTAATTGGTTTGTCATGACAAACAAATAAAATATCGCGTCGTTCTATATGAATTGAAAATGGGGGACCCTGATGTAAACAAGATAAACGTCTTTCTCATGCCTTGAATATGTCAGAGTTGGCTGCTAGCCGTGGATGGAGTCACACTCATGCTTAATGTTGCAATAAACAATTTAACATAATCTCCTCGTCCTGAATGATTATTCTCTTTAATTGAATGAATGAATGAATGAATGAATGAATGAATGAATGAATGAATGAATGAATGAATGAATGAATGAATGAAAACTTTATTTAACAGATTGCAGAATGGGTACAATACAGTACGGCTCAATACATACAATTGTTAAGGGGATGCAGACCTGAGAAAGACGTTTGTCTTGTTTACATCAGGGTCCCCCATTTTCAATTCATATAGAACGACTACGCCGTAACAAATCATTAAAAAAATATACCGTTAACTGGAATATGTTGTGCCTTTACACATATGTTGGATTATGTAATTGGTTTGTCATGACAAACAAATAAAACAACACACAGTGACTGCATGTAGTCACTGTGTGTTGATGTTGTAGCCACCTCCTCCGCGGCAGGAATACTAAGCTCCCCCTTAAACTCCAGGAGAGAGGGGAGAGGCTGAAAACCTGCAGTTCTTGCCCGCCTGATGGGAGCCGAATCCCTGCATCCGATTTGTCTGATGAATACCCCCAAACATGGAGGTCCCGAATGCATGGAAGTATTGATTGCGCCGTAACAAATCATTAAAAAAAGATACCGTTAACTGGAATATGTTGTGCCTTTACACATATGTTGGATTATGTAATTGGTTTGTCATGACAAACAAATAAAATATCGCGTCGTTCTATATGAATTGAAAATGGGGGACCCTGATGTAAACAAGATAAACGTCTTTCTCATGCCTTGAATATGTCAGAGTTGGCTGCTAGCCGTGGATGGAGTCACACTCATGCTTAATGTTGCATGTGTAGTGATTGTTAATTGTACATAATTCACCCACGGAACTATTGTTAGGAACAAGAGTTCCGCCCGAACATTATAGGAGGTGGCACTTACTGCCACCACGGGTCAGTCGTTCTGCACGCAACCCAGAGTAGCTGGTTGTATATGGTGTATTGAATAAAAGCTGTTCGCTCTACCGAGCTACCGTCTCCGACTCCCATCTCTCGGCACTACACTGGTGACCCTGACGTTGGTCTCGCTGAAGTATCAGGGACCGAACCGAACATGGCAAACGATGCCGTTATTATTCGATTGCCGGAGTTTTGGGAGCATTCTGCGGCGGCGTGATTCGCGCAGGCCGAGGCGCAGTTCGCCCTACGAGGGGTTGACGACGACGACGCGCGATATTACCACGTCGTCTCGAGCCTCGGGAGCACTACAGCGGCGAGGACGGTAGGCTTCATAACAGCTCCGCCTGCACGGAATAAATATGGGGCGTTTAGGACGCACCTACTCAGAATATTCGAGTTGTCACAGTCAGAGCGGGCCCGACGCTTGCTGGCTTTACGAGGCTTGGGGGACAGCAAGCCTTCGGAGCACATGGAGATGATGTTAAACCTGCTGGGTGCAGAACGGCCTGATTTCCTGTTTATCGAACTGTTTCTCAGGCACTTGCCGCCACACGTGCAGACGGCACTTGCCAATACAGCGGCTACGGATCCCCGGGCTTTAGCAGAAGAGGCTGACCGCTTCTACCTGGCCACTCGACACTTTGCCCCAGGGCTAATAGCCTCGACATGCGGTTACACGCCGCAGGGGGGAGGGGCGAGGAGGATCAGGAGCAGCGCGGCCGCAGGCCTGTGTTATTACCACGCACGTTTCGGCGCGAGGGCGACAAGATGCCGTTCCCCTTGCACTTTCGGCATAACGCATAAACGCAGGCACCTGCGCCCAGTGGCAGCGGTGAGCGCAGGTATGTCGAACCGGCTGCTTTTCATTAGAGACACACTCTCCGGTTGCAAATTCCTCTGCGACACCGGAGCTCAGAGGAGCGTCCTGCCAGCTACAAAAGAGGACATCGCCGGCGATGATAGAGGTCCACGCCTGACGACCGCCAACGATACCCCTATCCGCACCTACGGTACAAGGACCGTGGAGCTGTGTTTTGGGGGCCAGCGGTTCACGTGGGACTGCATCACGGCCGACATTTCGTTCCCACTACTGGGGGCAGATTTCCTGGGTGCACACGGTCTCCTCGTGGACATTAGACATGGCCGCCTAATAAATGCACAGACACGAGCTTCGTTGGCATGTGTCCGCGATGAGGCGACATACGGCGGCCTTCTTACAGCTTTCACCGACCACGAACCCCTCACGACGTCTGAGTCAAAGGTGGCGGAGCCATGGTCGGCACGACAAGAGCTCACGTACGATTCCGAGGGCGCCGCGGGACACGTCGCCGAGAAGCCCAGCGTCGTCATCGGAGCTGTACAGCCGGACCTCGACTACGTCGACAGGGGCTCGGAACAGGCCTCCGACCACGACATCCAGGCCCTCGGGACTGCAGATTCCAGGCTACGCCTGGAGGACGTCGCGATTGGTCACGCGGGTCCGACGCTGCTGTGTGACCTGTCCACCGGACACCCTAGCCCACAGGCCCCTGAGGACTGGCGAAGGCTCGCCTTTGAGGTGGGGTACAACCACCACAAGGTTGAACCCGCCCACGTAGACATTTCCCAGCCCTTAGAGCTGGCCCTCTCCCCCCGCCGGGGCCGTCCGCCGCTACCCCGGGACCCGCCAACGACGGAGCCGCCGTTGGCCTCGTCGACGTCTGTGCCCCCGGGTGTCGGGGAGGACACGGGCGCTTGCGCCGCCCCTACCTCCCCGCCCCTGGCTTTCCGCACTCACCGTGGCCGGTTCATGCCCCCGGGCGCCGTGGAGGGCGCAATCGCTTGCACCGCGCCCCGGGTTGTCCGCTCACGCCGCGGCCGGGTCGTTGTCTCTCCCCGCCGTGGAGATTTTGACCATGGTTGAATTCTGGGGGGGCTTGTGTAGTGATTGTTAATTGTACATAATTCACCCACGGAACTATTGTTAGGAACAAGAGTTCCGCCCGAACATTATAGGAGGTGGCACTTACTGCCACCACGGGTCAGTCGTTCTGCACGCAACCCAGAGTAGCTGGTTGTATATGGTGTATTGAATAAAAGCTGTTCGCTCTACCGAGCTACCGTCTCCGACTCCCATCTCTCGGCACTACACAATAAACAATTTAACATAATCTCCTCGTCCTGAATGATTATTCTCTTTAATTGAATGAATGAATGAATGAATGAATGAATGAATGAATGAATGAATGAATGAAAACTTTATTTAACAGATTGCAGAATGGGTACAATACAGTACGGCTCAATACATACAATTGTTAAGGGGATGCAGACCTGAGAAAGACGTTTGTCTTGTTTCCATCAGGGTCCCCCAATTCGAATAAGACATGCATCCCCTTAACAATTGTGTGTATTGAGCCGTACTGTATTGTACCCATTCTGCAATCTGTTAAATAAAGTTTTCATTCATTCATTCATTCAGTCAATACTTCCATGCGTATAAATTGAGGAAGCGAGCGAGTCCGCGGCGTGGGGGTCGCGGCCAATCAGAGGAACCCGGAAACCGAATTCCGTTGCGGAAGCGATACACACTGCGACTGCGCACGTGAATAATCCGCGGGTCACGTGACACGTACATTTTTCAGTCATGGCCGACGACTGCAGGCGACAAGGGTTCGAGTTGGAGAGAAGGATCTTCGAGTTGGATAACAAGTGCGCGACCCTCACCACTGAAAAACAAGGTACCTGGGAGAGAGTATAGAGTTATACATGATTGTTTTTATGTCGAGCAAATAGGTGTCTATTATTCACAACACTGCGTGTTTGTTTGGTTGACAGCTGTGCTTAGCTAGCGAGCTAACGTTAGCAGGGTAACAGCTAGCTAACTTAGCTCGACGGTATCATAACAACAGTGATGTTATGTTCGATGTTTATGAATTTTTGTTTATTAACGCTAACTTTGCGGCACTATTTTATTCTATCGATGAACAATTGTTCATCGGTGAAAAGTAATTTGTAGCAAGGTCAATTTTGGATAAATATTAGTTAGTTACCTAACCTAGTTACGTGTTTATAAACGTTGCTGCAAAAATAATACGTTAGCTAAGCGAATCATAACGTTAGCCCGCAGAAGAATGTTTCTTGTTGACGTCTGTAATGGATACATCATAGGAAGCTAGTAACACTGGTGTTTATTATTATTAGCATTGATGTTGGCTAGCTAGAGTTAGCTACGGTCACATCTGATGTGTTAGAGTTGCCAGCTTTGCTGTTGTTTACCACATTATTCTAAAACTGGTTCGTTGGGGAAATAAATGGTGTTGCTATCGGAATATTTCCAACAACAAGCCAAATAATGGATACATCATAGGAAGCTAGTAACACTGGTGTTTATTATTATTAGCATTGATGTTGGCTAGCTAGAGTTAGCTACGGTCACATCTGATGTGTTAGAGTTGCCAGCTTTGCTGTTGTTTACCACATTATTCTAAAACTGGTTCGTTGGGGAAATAAATGGTGTTGCTATCGGAATATTTCCAACAACAAGCCAAATCTTCAAACGTCCATCGTTAGCAAAAAAAATCCACACTTGTTTTTAAATGTTGTTTATATAAACATCCAGCAGGCGACCATCATCATTATGCAGATGTGACATAACAGTTCAAATGTGTAGAGCAGGCTGCTTTCTGCAGCTTAGCCTTGTAACTGCTAACATGTCAATCTTTCCTTCTTCTAGATGATGATTATTTACAGAATGCGTCTGCCATACTAGAAAAGTTGAAAAGCTTCTACAGACAAGGAGGAGAGAGTAGCAGCCTCCCCAAGCTGCTACAGGATTACACACAGGTATGCACTTTGTTAAATGTCACTCATTGATGACGTCACCCTGCTTGGAAAGTGAATCGTAAAGCGACGATACCCCCTCCCTCCTTACCTGTAACATTGAGCCAATCAGGAGGGATGGAACGACAGGGAATTCAGCCTTTTAACTATTTCACTGCGACACTACAGAAGGTTAACCCTTTCACTGCCACACGACAAGGGGTTACCCTTTCACTACCACACTACAGAAGGTTAACCCTTTCACTACTGTAGTGAAAGGGTTAACATTATGTAGTGTGAAAGGGTTAAAGAACCCATGTTATTCACGTGTCCCTGGAAACTTCAGGCATTGTTTGTGAAGATGCACCAAATTCTTCTAAAGTTAGAAAGGGAAGAGAGAAAGAATCCTGAAATGTGTAATGTCACCAGAATGTGTAATCCAAGGCTGAGGCATGTAGGCAAAGCTATGATACAGAGCTAATTTGGGTGTGAGAGCTCGACAAACTTCATCATAGCACATAGTGTTGAGTCTGAAATCAAATGGTCTGTATACTGTCTAGAATACTGTGTGACGGCTCTGTATGATAGCATGTACAATAATGCTGTATATTAATAATAATGCTGTTAACTAATTAATGTAGATCTCTGTATTTTTTACTGTATATTTTATATTAGATTGTACATACATAACAGAGGAAATGTGAATCCCGGGCTGTAGTTTATTATTATTATGTTATTCTTAGGCTTATTTTATTCCTTATTCTTAGGCAATTTTTTGTTATTCTTATTTGTTTTGTCTACCTAAATGTTTACTGTGAGCGATTTGTAGTGCCAAATTTCCCTCTGGATGATTAAAGTATTTCTATTCTATTCTATATATATTATCTATCTATCCACATCTGTCTGTACATACCTGCATATAATTATTTGTATATATCTGTAGATACTATATCTGTACATATCCCTTACCTACTCTTACTAGTTACACTGCTGGCCACTATGACTTACTACCATAGTGTCTTTATACCTGTATCACTGTACATATTAATACTACAACTCTGTACATATTATATATCTGATTAGCACTACACTCAGACACTCAGTAGTACTAACTTATATATCTTATACCCAGTTTAATCACCTGTACATTGTATATTACTATTGCACTTTACTGTTACATTTGCACTCTGGTTGGATGCCAAACATATTTTTTTCTGTACTGTACTGTATGATGACAATACATTTTAATGTAATCTAATCTAGAATCTAGCTTTTTTTTTTTTTTTTTTTTTTTTTTTATATTATATATATAATATATATATTTTTTTAATTATTTTTTAAACATACACATAAACATAACAACATAAAATTAGATATACAAGCATTAATTAACAGTACACCTCCAATTAAATCACCATTTGAATAAATGTATTATACAAGAAATATACCTAATACTTGCTATCTAATACGCTCGCCCCCCCCCCCGGACCCCCACTTGGATAATCCATCCATTATCATTCGCTCCTTACCAGGCACTACAATTCATATGCTAGCTTTTATTCTCTGACTCCACCACTTCTAACCACATTGCAATTTTGGATTCACTGACACCTAACAACCCCCACTCCACATTACCTTAACACTTTCAGTGCCAGCCATGCGGTGCCCCGGAACCCTGTTGCGTGCCACCACCCACTTCAATGACAGAGCTCTCATATTTGCGAACACATAAATTATATCTTAAATTATGCCTATGTGTCTAATATGGCCATCGCTTATTAATGACTTGTTTGCAGTCAACATTGTCGAAACTGATTGTTTTTTAATCGGTTCATTGTTTCTTCTTTTGATTCTATTATATGTACCACTGTATTGCACATCGTTGCGGGCAAGACCACCCGCATTTCATTGTATACCTGTATGCCGTGACAATTCAAACTCTTGACTTGACCTAAAATCCTTGCTGTAGATATTTCTAGATAAATCACATCGAGATAAGTAAGAATCCAAACCTTCCTACACATTTTTTCTGGTTGAAACCATCGTGATGCTATCAGCTTTTTAGCCGCTGTGATACCTGATAAAACTAATCTCTTTAGCTGTATAGATACTGCACACTCAAGAACATCATTCAACAGTAATACAGAGGGGTGTACAGGTATATTCAGAATAAAAAAATTTGATAATTGCTGGGACACTTCTTTCCAGAATATCTTAACTGGTGGGCAATCCCAGTACATGTGCATAAATGTACCCTCATCCCCATTTGTACATAAGGAGCATCTGGAGTCTTGTTTAAGTCCCATTCTGTTCAATCTTATAGTAGTCAGGTATGTCCTATGAATATAGTTAAGATTTATTTGTTGATGGTCCGGGTTACGTGACGCAAGTCGAAAGTTTGCCCAGGCTTCTTGCCAATCAAAATGTATTTCCAGGTCTGGTATATCCCTCCTCCAGACTGAGTCTAGGGGGAGGATTTCATACGAGGACGTTAGTAATTGATGATAAAAATCTGATACAAAACCCCTCTTTTTAATTTTTTTTAAATATTTTTTTTTTAGCCTTTATCGCTTTTTACTACTGGGCAGTCCAGTAGAGAGAGAGAGAGAGAGGAGGAACGGGAGACAGAGTGGGGGGAAGACATTCGGCAAATACCAACGGGTCCGGGAATTGAACCCGGGTCGGCCGTGCCGCGACTCAGCGCGTTATGTGGTTCGCCACTGGGGCGCCCTGGAATCTAGCTTTTAACGACTAATTGTAGGCAATTATTTAGCTGAGTCAGAGCAAGTGACAGGCTGCAAGGAAGCACGCAAGTTGTCATCTGAAGCTTGTTCCTGAAACTAGGTACACCGCTCAAAGTGAAGTGCTTTGCTGTAATCCATTTATACACATTAAGCTCTGGGTGAAACTGAACAAAGTGTATTTAAGTTGCATTAGTGAAGTGTCTAGTATGTGACCTAACCGTAACCATCCCTTTTAGTCCATTATCGCCAATGTTACCAAAATCTGGACCTCTTATCGTTAATCCCAGAGGAAGCGGGGGAAAATAGTCCATTTCGATCTAACTTAAAAGTTGTAACATTCCTTTGCTCTTTAATCTGAGGCTCATCAACTTTTGGCGAGTACTGTACGTGTTGCCTTTGACAATCCTTCTTGGCCACGTGTGTGTTTATGCAGGTGTGTGTGACACATGGCCGGGTCAACATGTAATGAGTGAGAGACTAGGACTAGGTGTGTTTTATGTTTAACAATTGGACTTGTGAACAGATGCTTTCGTTGTTTCTCTCGTCCCCCCCCTGAAAGTCTAGTTAATAAGGGATGCATGAAGTAATTTGAGCTAACAACCCCCACTCCATATTACCTTAACACTTTCAGTGCCAGCCATGCGGTGCCCCGGAACCCTGTTGCGTGCCACCACCCACTTCAATGACAGAGCTCTCATATTTGCGAACACATAAATTATATCTTAAATTATGCCTATGTGTCTAATATGGCCATCGCTTATTAATGACTTGTTTGCAGTCAACATTGTCGAAACTGATTGTTTTTTAATCGGTTCATTTCCGTTTTATACCATTTTGAAAAACGCTCGTTTTTTGAAAGTTTCGGAGGGGAAAAAAAGATTCTGTGATAAACGCCCTTTACTTATTTATGAATCGTTTTCAAATGAACGCTAGATTATCGATAGTATATGTGTACTTATGCACGCTATAGAAGCGGGCTGAAAAATCGATTCTCTTATTTCCTGATCGCACACACACACACATACGGCACACGCTGATATATAGGTGAAAATAGCTCTGATTATCCCAAGACTGGTAAAATAGATTCCTTACCTCAGATCAGATGTTCTCCAAAAAGATTATTCCAATTCCTGATCGCCATTCCAAATATCGATCGCGTTTATTGATCCAACGCTGGGTACTGGAAACACACATTCTCCACTGTTCTGGTGGTGGGCGATGACTTTGATCGTCTCCGGTTACTTTATGACAAGTAAAATGTGGAAGCAGGACTTTTTTTTCTCCATGCGTTTCATTCAATCCAATCCAAAGGGGTGCAGTATCCGGAGAGACGATAGCGGGCGGTAGGGGTGGACGGTATGGTCTAAAATGTATATCACGGTATAATTTGAAGCATAGACGTAACGGTATATATCACGGTATCAGTGTTTTTGTTAGAATACATTTTTTTGCCTGATAGGCAGGCTATATAAATAATGACATCCTCAAGGCATGTAGATTTATAATATTTTAACTTAAAACTAGGCTACTTTTGCGTATAAAGTCATTATATTCCAAATAAAATAAGTCCCGAGTCGAGACTCCGTGCTGCTCCCATTGCAAACAGCGGGGCTGGATGCTGGATTTTGCTAGAAGCATAATGTAGCCGCAGAGCCAGGGGCGCTTTCAGGTCTGGTCACAGGCCCGCTCAACAGCGCCCCCCACCCAACGGCTGAATTGCCAATGGCTGAATTGGAGTATTGCACATCAAATCCACTGCTGCAGCCGTCCTTATCATAACACTACACACATATCATAATGTTTACAGCAAACTGTAGTTGATCACCAGGTATGTTTTATTAACGTAGAATAATTCATATAAGAAAAACGATAGGGAAGTCTCTTACCTTTCTCCACTGGTTAAAAATGCCAGGAACTGAAATTGAAACTTGCTGTGCGCCGCAATGATATGTGTTTATTATGAAATGACAATTGCGTGTTGACACGCCCACTGCGCGAAGCCTCCTAAATAACTTTTTCCAGTTTGCACATATCTATTATCTATGACTAATTCTATCTATTTTTAGGGGCAAATGCGATTGAAATAGTCGCGCTGTGGTTACATGACGTCATTGCTATTTTAGAGCTGCTCTACCGGTTACACGGTATAGTCAAAATCCATACCGTAGAGCAAATTAATACCGTTTATACCGTCCACCCCTAGCGGGCGGTATTTTCCCTGTTCGAGTTCAGACAGATCCCCACTGGTAACGTGAGGCTAGATTGATGGAAAAATGAATGGAAATCGATAATTAAAAAAATAACGATTAAAAACGAGATCTCTCGTCGGCTGGCACTCAACGGTTGGCATGAACTAACGAGAAATCTCTTTGTTGGCACTGAAAGTGTTAATAATGAGACCGTGTGTGTGTCTGTGTGTGTGTCAAAATAGGGATCATATGTTTCCATAGGTTTGTTTGGTATTTTGATGATGTGTCATTGTCTCCCCGTACGTCTCATCTCGTGTGCAGGTGATCTTAGACGTCACGTTTTACGAGGAGAATAAGTTGGTTGACCAGGAGTTCCCCGAGGACTGTTCACCGTTCAAAATCCAGCAACTGCTGCAGGACCTCACAGAACCCGAGGTGCTCGCAGGGAGACTGGCACCTGCACAAGAGGTCTGTCTTTGTGTGTGTCCTGACCCTGCATCACTTACATTTTCACATCTCCCTTTCTCTGTAGTATCCCCACCATGTTGTCATTGTTAAAGTCCATGTACTGTGTTTGTCCATATACCATAATGTAATGTATGTAAAGCGCTTTGAGATACCTTATGTAAGCCGCTATATAAAATAAATGTATTATTACTGCAGCACCCAAGTTTCAGCACTGTTTGATGAACATTGTTACTCAGCTGATAGAGTTGTGCCCTTCCTGATGACTTGTCGTACAGAACTTGTAAGTCGCTTTGGATAAAAGCGTTCAGCTAAATGACTAAATTGTAAAGCGATTTGGATAAAAGCTGCTATATAAATGCAGTCCATTTACCATTCACATCAAATAGTTTTCTGCCTCAAAATGTCAAAAATTATTTTCTCAAGTGCAAGTTTTGCTTTATTTGTCACATATTAAGTATTGTATAAATGTACGTTACAGTGAAATGCTTGGTTCTGTATGAGCCCCCTGAGGATGTGCTTCATACAGTAAAAAAAAGTTAAAAGAATAAAGTCTAAACACTATACAAAATATACAAACTAAAGTACAAATGACAATTGTGTGTGTACAATGAGGTACACAAATGCAATTTTTTTTAAAATGCTAAATGGGGTAGGGATGTAGTGCAAATCTTTTTGTAATAAATATATAAAATATGGTGTCTAAAAAAAACACTACATGGTATTTGTAGTTATGAAATACACAAAACATTTAATCTCACTGGATCCACATATTATTTTTACGCACAGTTATTGTTATGTTTGAAGGCTCACGGTGTTCCATTAAGGATACCAAATGTACACCACAGATACCACAAATTCTTCTATGAAAGAGAGACATCGAGAGGTTTTGTATCAGATTTTTATCATCAATTACTAACGTCCTCGTATGAAACCCTCCACCTAGACTCAGCCTGGAGGAGGGATATACCAGACCTGGAAAAAGATTTTGATTGGCAAGAAGCCTGGGCAAATGTTCGACTTGCATCAAGGAACCCGGACCATCAACAAATCAATCTTAACTATATTCATAGGACATACTTGACTCCTATAAGACTGAACAGAATGGGTCTTAAACAAGACTCCAAATGCTCCTTATGTACAAATGGGGACGAGGGGACATTTATGCACATGTACTGGGACTGCCCACCAGTTAAGATATTCTGGAAAGAAGTGACCCAGCAATTATCAAATCTCTTAACTCTGAATATACCTGTACACCCCTCTGTATTACTGCTGAATGATGTTCTTGAGTGTGCAGTATCTATACAGCTAAAGAGATTAGTTTTATCAGGTATCACAGCGGCTAAAAAGCTGATAGCATCACGATGGTTTCAACCAGAAAAAATGTGTAGGAAGGTTTGGATTCTTACTTATCTCGATGTGATTTATCTAGAAATATCTACAGCAAGGATTTTAGGTGTCAGTGAATCCAAAATGTCAATGTGGTTAGAAGTGGTGGAGAGAATAAAAGCTAGCATAATGGTAGGGTCTGGTTAGGAGCGAATGATAATGGATGGATTATCCATTGGGGGGGGGGGGGGGGGGTGCGAGCAAGAGCATATGTGTAGGGTAATAGATGGCAGGTATTGGGGGTATATCTTGTATAAGACATTTATCTAAATGGTGATTTCATTGGATGTGTGCACTGTTAATTAATGCTTGTATATCTAATCTTGTGTTGTCATGTTTGTTTATGTGTTTGTTTAAAAAAAAATAAAAAAAAAGAAAATACAAAAAGAAATATGGTGTCTAAAGTGAGTGTTAAGGTGAGTGTTTGTTTAAAGCGAGTGTGTGCAATGAATGTAGATGGATGGGTTGAGGGAAATCTTCGGGCATGGCACCCCTGCTGTCACACCGCGGCACACGCCGCTAGACAAACCCCCGGTTGGTGCCAGCAGTCTCTGTGGGCCGGGCGGTTAACTGCAGGCGCTGGTCTAACCCGGCTGTCTGTCTGGTGCCAGCACTCTGGGGGTTAACTGTGGTCTGACCTGGCTGTCTCTCTGGTGCCAGCACTCTGGGGGTTAACTGCAGGTGGTGCTCTGACCCTCTCTCTAACAGGTGCAGTCTGACCTCTGACCTCTCTAACAGGTGCACTCTGACCTCTTTCTCTAACAGGTGCAGTCTGACCTCTGACCTCTCTCTCTCTAACAGGTGCAGTCAGTGCTGGGTCTGGAGCTGCTGGAGTGCCTGTACTGGAGACGCGGCGCTCTGCTCTACATGTACTGCCACACGCTGCACCAGCGCAAGCAGTGGATCAAGAAGAACAAGGCCACGTTCCTCAAGGTAGGAGACGTGACATCACACTTTAATCATCTGGATTATTGTGACTGAAATTATCACGTTTATCACTATCATCGAGGTATTGTTGAAATGTGCTGAATAGGTTCAAGAACAACTGATGCAAACAAATCAATTCAATCAGGTTTTATATTAAACGGCAAATAAAATTGGTGTTACATTATTATAATTATTATTGGTGTTACATTATTATTATTAAAGAGTACATTTTTTCATGTATACGTTTGCGTGTTATCCATCCCGTGGTGAATATTGTATAGTTTCAGAGTGATCCGGGCTAAAGTTATGGAGCGCTATGTTCATTTTGCAAAAAGTCGTTCCTGTTGCTCGCCTGGACATGATACTATTTCCAAAGCAAAGGTATAGAATCGGTATTATGTTTCATCATGAAGGCATCAAGGGAAAGGGGAAAAAAAGAAAAAAGATGGAAAATGTACGATGTTGACAATTGTAAATGTACAAATTATTCTTCCTGCAAAAAAAAAAATTAAGGCATCAAGGGGGGGGGGGGTCGTTTTGTGATGCTCTGATCATCAGCAACGGCATACGTTTTGGAGTACGTGACATATGATCGTTGCGATCGATGTGAAATCATTGTAGGATCAAAGTAGGATTGACGTCATATAGTCCTTACCTTTGCTAGGAGGTATTCCAAAATTAATATTCCAATTGTCTGATCGTGATTTCCAGTATTGATGTCCATCGGGTCCCTGACATGAAATGGGACAAACTATGCATCAAGTGTGCTGGACGCGTTCCAAGTGGCTCGAATGAAGCATTTCACCTGCCCGGGTCCCATTCTCCGCCCAGACCATATAAAATGTAACACAGTGTGAAATAAGGTTTCAATGGGTAGGCGATACTGCTACCTAGCAGGATTCGGCCGGCATTGCAATCTCGGGGTCTCAGAATGACTCCCAATGATACACAGAGGTCTGTGAGACTGTATAGAATATTAAAATAGGAAAAAAATTACCAAAACCAGAGAAATCTCGGGTATGGCGCTCAACCGCTGGCGAGATAACCTGAGAAATGTCTGGTATGGTGCTGAATGAGTTAAGACAGCATAGTACTTGCAGGAGTCGTTGTGTTTCTCCTGCTGTAATGGTTCACGCCTGTTCAATGTTGGCATGGTGTTATTCACCATCAAAGATGAATGTTTTTTTTAATAATAATCATTTATATTCTCCTTTTGGTTCATTACAATTTACTCAAGCAGAGGCATAGTAACAGACACAATATTTCTGAAACTGGGAATACATTCCCTGAGGTCCATAGATGTCCCTAGTAGTGTTGTCAAAAATATTGAAAAATCGATACATATCGATTCTGAATATTTAAAACGGTTTCAATACTCATTTCCCGATATATCGATATTTAATTATTCATAAAACATTTTATATTTATTTTATTTTATAAGGAAGTTGCATTGTTCATTTCAATACCTGTAATAGTACAGTAGTCCATACACACACATGTGCATTCAGTTAAGTCGGAATATGACTGTAATACAAACAGTTCAGTTTGTCAGGTACATGCAACATAGATTACAGTGTTTACATCTGTCTGCTTGAGAAAATACCATGTTCTGCAATACAAATTATTGAAGTGAGATTAACAGTTATTTTTAAATGTGTGATCTAAAGATAAACAAAGGGTTTTAAAAGTGTTATATTTATCTTCTCTTATAGTACCAGAGAGAAGCCGAGGAGAATCAACCAGCAACAAAAGCAAAATTTATAAAAAAAAAAAAAAAATATATATATATATTTTTTTTACATTTTAAGATTGAACCTTTTTCCCTGTGGTATCGAAAATGATATCGATACTTTTCAAGGTATCGTATCGAAGTTCAAAATTCCAGTATCGTGACAACTAGGGATGTCCCGATCGCCTTTTTTGCTTCCGATCCGATCCCGATCATGTGATTTTAAATATCTATCGATCCGATCGTTTCCGATCTTTCACATTAGTAATCAATTTTGACGCATTTTTGTCAGAAACTGGCAGAGCGAGACAAGCCCATCTGTTGCCTATAGTCCGGGGCGCCAGAGCGGAGGCTTTTGTTATTACATTCACCCTGAGAAATGTGCTTCTGCTTCATATGAGAAATATTAAAAGTTTCAATATATGTTTGCACATTAGTATACATTCAGTGTTCGACTTACGTAATGGTCCATTCTGGTCTGAAACGCCGACGATAATCCTCAGTCACGTAACGTTATCCTCCAGGTGAAAAGTTAGTCTGAAAACTTCGCCTCCAGCCTGTCCTCCTTGCAAACATTGCAACTGGCTTGACTTTCTATTTTAAAATGCTTAGTTCCAAACCTCTGACACTAGCTGCTCAAGTCAGTGGATATTAACCGTGTTTCGGGAGCGACGTGTTGTACTGTTGTTGTGATGTGGTCGAGCGTGTAGCGTCTAAATTAAAGGGGTGTTTGTTGCAACGGTGAAAATTAAAGGGGAATGTGTTTGTTGTGGACAATTATTCTGCTCTGTGTGACAATAAATACATTAATGATGATATATTATATGTAATTTAAAACCAAAACTAAGGCCTCCGTATGAGTTTAAGACGTGGACATGGTCATGTTTGTTGAATAAAATTTTTCTTTTTTTGACTGCCGATTTTTATTATTATTTTTTCCCGATCCCCGATCCTCTGAAAAGCACGTGAACGACGCCGATCCCGATCACTTGATCTGATCGGGACATCCCTAGTGACAACACTAGTCCCTAGTGTTCACACCTGAAAGTCCGGGGATAGTCCGGACTATCCGCGGATAGTCCGGACTTTCTGGTGGACCAAATGTGAAAATGATACATTGTTTGATTTTGGTCTGCGTTCACACTACCCTTTTTGGTGCGGATCTAATTTGTAAACAAAGGACATACAGTCGCATCTATTGGACTATAGCACTCACAAATGTAAACAGTTGCCGGCAGCGTAATGAGAGAGATACTATTACGAGCACGGCGCAAGTCGACTAGAGAGTAGAGGGAGGAAGAGAGAGACTGTCCGTGCGAGTCTAGAGTAGAGAGAGAGAGAGAGGAAGAGAGAGACTGTCCGCGCGCAGCGCGAGACTAGAGAGAGAGAGAGAGAGAGAGACTGTCCACGCGCCTGTCATTCATTTGAGGTGGGTCGCGCGCAAGCTGTCACTTGGCGCTGTCAAGTTGGGTCGCACGCCAGCCGCCACTAGGCGTCTGTCACTCATTTGCTCTACATTAGGTACTATATAAAGTTTGATCGCGTTCACACCAACAGCAAACGCACCATGGTCCACATTGAAACGAACCGAGTCTCAACTTTTCAAGAGGACCATGGTTCGGTTGTTTGGTCCTCAAAATAGTTCGGTTTGTGTTCACACCTGTACAAACTAAACGGACTATTGATCTAAAGGGACCATGGTCCACTTAAAGTGGACCAAACAGGGTAGGTGTGAATGTGCCCTTAGAACATGCAAATGGACCTTGTAGAAGTGGAGCAAACATCCATTTACTTAGGTATGTACTTTTAGGCAAATCTTCTGAAAATATGCCTAGGGAATATCAGCCAAAAGAACGGTGCACTGATGCTTGTTTGGTTACTAGTCACACTGTGATTAGGCCGTATATTATACTATATAATGCTGTATAATGCTGTATAATGATTAGGGGTGGAACGGTTCGCATTCGAACCGTGCACCGTTCGATACGACCTCCACGGTTTGGGGCATGTGTGTATTTCCGCGGTTAGCTTGCGGCTAACCTAACGTTAGCCTAGCTTGCGGCTAACGTTACATTAGCCGCAAGCTAACCGCGGAAATGTTCACAGCGACGTGACTCCATGACACAAGATCCATTAGTGGGGAAGGGGGGGTATATTGACACGGCTTGACAACAGAGGTTTAATGATAACTTCACGTTTATTAGCTGTTTGTTTATATTATATCATCAGGGCTTCTCCAGGTTCCAATGCTGTGTGTTACTGTTGACTATTTACTTCCTGGTGTGATGTCACTTCAAATACGGCTAGCAAGACTCTCAAATAGCAAAAGCGAGTCAAGTTGATTAGGTACCATGCAGCGAAAAACGGCATAAGAGAATACTTCATAATGTTTCATGCAATTAAAGAGTGTATATATATTTAGTACACATGATTTATTTATTTTAAATAACACTGACTTATCCTTTTTGATAAGAAAGTCTAGTGCTTGTTGAGCATATGCATACTCTGTGCATCCCCTTAACAATTGTGTGTATTGAGCTGTACTGTATTGTACCCATTCTGCAATCTGTTAATACAATTTTCAATCAAGTCAAGTCAAGAGTTTTATTTGTCACGGCATACAGTGAAATGCGGGGGGTCATGCCCGCAGCGATTGTGCAATAATACAAGTAATAAGAATAGGAATGAGAATAAGACATTTGTGCAATAATACAAGTAATAAGAATAAGACATAACGGGTATAATGTACATAAAGTTTACAAAAAGCATGGTAAGACATGCTAAGGTCCTGCGATAGTGCAATACAATGTTAGCTACGGATGAGGCACTGGGTCTTATCTTATGTACACTACTATACAATGCTATACTATACAATCTACAGTTATACTATGCGTCATTATGCTAACTTGCTATATCCATCTATTTACTATACAAGAACCACTCCTGTTATTTTTTTTATTTTTTAAAGTGACCCTTTCATTGTGTAAGTGACCGTTGAGTGTGAGCGTGTGCAGCATGTGTGTGTGTTCATGCATCAATACTTTATGTTGATGGCCTTTGTCTATAATGTGGCCACAAAAAATTGAATTATTTTGTTTGTTTGCACTAAGTTAATACTTTGACAAATCTTGCCTATATTTTTCAGTCAGTTCGGTCTTTGTGTGCCAGTTCGGTCTTTGTATTTAAGGCAAACCGCTGTAAACCTTTTTTTTTACCAAATAAATTAGAAGCATGTTTAAATCAGCAATGCCCCTCTTGCTGTACCAACATCTCTCCTAGCTCTAACCGGTCACTGTCAAAATAATGTGCCTGATGTCAAACTGCCTCATTCTTTCAGTTTTTGCATTACTACATCCTTGAGAATAACTGAAAAGATGGGCGGCTAGGTGGTGCAGTGGGCAAGGCACTCACCTCCAATGCTGGAGACGCTGGGTTCGAACCCAGGGGGGTGGGAAACTGATGGGGTGGGGATCGGACGTTGTGGACAGCGACTCCTACAGGTCGGTTGGTGCGCCTGCGCAGTAGAATCAAGAAGCGACGGGGGCGGCGTCCCTCCAAAGCGCAGACCCCTGACGCTGAAAGATCGCACTGCGCAGGTGAAAAGATGCGACGGCTGCTACCTCGAGTATCGGAGCGGACTCGTGCTATGTATGGCTTCGTCCACATTGCAGCCGGCTTGTGGGAGGCAAGAAACGGCGTTCGAGACAGGGGAGGGTTGAATTGGACGATACGAAATTGGGGATGGGAGAAAAATAGAAAATGGGAGAAAAAGTGGATAAAAAAAAGAGAATAACTGAAAAGTTGGAAATTCTGACCACGGTTAGAGTAGTGTGGGATATGCGGTGGATGTCGTTGCAATGTATTGGGGCTGAACGGAGTATTTTAGGGTGATAGTTAGTACATTGTCATGGGATACACCGCTTGCTCTGGCTAACTGCTAACGTGCACAGACTGATGACGACATCAACTCGAGACATTCGCAGAAGCAAAACAAGTCTATTAATAGCCCGTCCATCGGCGCCGGGCATAAGAAGTTAATTAAACTTGACAGAAATTATATCGATGATAATTATCGATATCGAGTTATATGAAAATAATTTTATAATTTTATCGCAATAACGTTTTTGACCATATCGCCCAGCCCTAGTTCCACCCCTAATAATGCTATATAATGCTCTGCTGCCTCTTTGACGTGTTCTCCAGTGCATACAGGAGGGTGTGTGGTACCTGATGTATAATGATGTATAATGCTGCATGTTCTCCAGTGCATACAGGAGGGTGTGCGGTACCTGATGTATAATGATGTATAATGCTGCATGTTCTCCAGTGCATACAGGAGGGTGTGCGGTACCTGATGTATAATGATGTATAATGCTGCATGTTCTCCAGTGCATACAGGAGGGTGTGCGGTACCTGATGCGGATGCTGCAAGTGAGGAATTCGGTGAAGCTCAACGACGGTGTGGTGTTCCATGACACCGCCACAGCCAACTTCCTGTCTGAAGGTGAAGATGACATCGGTCGGGTTTCTTCACACGGGTTAAAGGGATATTTCACTTTAGTGGAACTCGTCAAGTTTCAGCAGTCTTACCTCTCATCTGACAGTCATCTACATGTGAACTAGTGACCGCTGCTGTCCCTGTTGCTGTCAACACCGCCGGTCCTCTCGGGTCCGTTTGTTTTATTAGGATCCCCGTTAGCCGTCAAATTAATGACCGCTAGTCTTCCTGGGGTCCTCACAAGAAAATAATATAACGGAATTCAAATATAGAATGTAACTAGTAATACAATTAAAATAATATAATAATATATAATAAAAAACACAAAGCATAAAGGAAATCGAAAATGTAACATTGAAGATACAATGAATGGTTGTATTCATTCACATTCCCCCAAAGAATCATATCTGAAAGGGTAACTGAAATTTAAAAAAATGAAAAGAGAAATAAAATATAAACACATTTTTACAGTCTCATTTACATAATTTTACTATTTTATATATTAAAAATGTTTATTATTATACTCATAATTTAAAAACGGCAACATTAGCTCCAAAAAAAGTACCGTTGACTTTTTCTTTTTGATCCACTTTTTCTCCTGTTTTTCTCTGATTTTCTCCCATCCCAATTTCGACGTTATGCCAATTCCCCCCTCCCCTTCCTGGTCGTTGCTCGTATGTGCCCCCCACTGGTCGGTCTAGGGAGTCCTGAAGTCTTAACAGATGCTTCCTCCGTCACATAGGAGACAGCCAGCAACCTCTTTTCACCTGCCAGCGCGGACTCTCATTGGTGAAGTGTAACGCGTGAGAGGTCACACTACCTTCAACATATCCCTTCTTTGCTGTGCAGGCGCCCTGACCGACCTGTAGAAGTCGCTGTTTACAACGACCAGAATACCACCCCACCGGCTTCCCTCCTGCTGACTGTGCCAATTGAGCCAGTATGACGGCCGGCCAAGCCGGAGGCAACGCTGACAGCCGGATTCAATACCGGTGTCTCTTGCGTTGGTGACGAGTGCTTAGACCGCTGCGCCACCCAGCCGTCCAAAGTACCTTTGACTTTGAAAATGATATTACACAGAATAATATTATTCTGTATTGTTTGTTTATAGGTATGTATGCTATTTATACTCTGTCCTCAAAAGAAATGGAAGTGAATGAGGAGCCTGACACCTGGGAGGAATGGTGGTGTTGACAGCAGACGACAGGGACAGCAGTAGGGTTGGGCATCGTTTGGATTTGAACGATTCCGATTCCCCATTTCGATTCCTGTTCTAAACGATTCTCGATTCCGATTCTTTGAGGTGCAGGTCAAAACAGGTCACAGCTTATTTCGCAGGAGAAAACATTTATTTGAAAAATCCTTTATTCTTTTCATACTATTCACATTGTCAGTTGACTTGATACAGTTTAATTTGGTTGCTGTACTGTAACTAGGGTATTAACACTTTGGATGCCACGGACGACATAACACGTGTTATCAGCCCGCCCCCTGAATGCCCACGACGACAAATATAGTTTTATTTTTTTATTAGCGATCTGAATTCATATTTCATCAACCGAGTCTACCGTTGGGAAACCAGCCCCATCAGGAGCTCGGATGTGAAAAAAGCTCCCCCTATCGTCTCCCAGATGGTAATGCACCCTTTTGGAATGGACTCAATGAAAATGGATGAGAAAAAAAAATCCGGAATCCACATTTTACTTCTCACGCATGTACCCCGAGCTGATCGGATTCATTGTGGAGCATCAGAAAAGCGTGTAATATGTGTTTACAGTATGTAACATTGGATCAATAAAAGGATCGATTTTTGGAATGGCGATCAGGAATTGGAATAATCTTTTTGGATACCATCTGATCTCGGGTAAGGAATCTATTTTACCAGTCTTAGGATAATCAGACCTGTTTTCACGGAGATATAAGCTTTTCCCCTATGTGCGATATGGCTGTTTGGCTGTGCGAGCGATCAGGAAATATATCAGAACAGATATCAGATCGCCTATATAGCGTGCATACGTACACATACTATCGATAATCTAGCGTTTATTTGAAAACGATTCATAAATAGGCCGAAAAATGACAACGTTTTTTTGTGTATTCTAGAATATTCTGTTTATTATGGAATATTTTTATTTTCCTTGAAAACGAGGGCTTTTCAAGATGCTATAAAACGGAAATTAACCGATAAAAAAACAATCCGCTTCGACAATGTTGACTGGAAAATGAGTCACAGGGCTCTACGCTAACCTTTTTCCCAAGGAGCACAAATGAAAAAATTTAGGAGCACACAAAGAAATGTAGGAGCACCCAAAAATATTTAGGAGCACAGTGAAAATATTTCAAGTAACAGAGTTTATAATTTTTTTTCAAAAATAAATGTATATTTGTACTGTGCGTGCATGTGCAAACGGGAACGGGACACACATCTGTGCAATAGCACATACCACCAAAGTCACTGGCCCACTGTGTGCGTGTGTGTATCTGCGTGTGCAAACGGGAATGGGACACAGACATTTGAACTATTAATTAAGTGATTAATGCCTACTGTGGCAAAGTTGTAGCCAACAACTAGGCCTAATAAGAAAGGCAGTGACATTGAACAAAAAGGAGACACTGGCATTACCACCAGGGCCATCAGTAGAGGGGGGAGCTAGTGTTGCTCTTCTAGAAAAATAATCCTTTCAGGGTTGCCTATTGAAATACTGTACACCTCCAGTACAGAAACATTGTTTATGAGTTTGCGTGTCAGGTGGTAGACCATTGATTGACAGTCGATTCTGACAATTACGTCACACCGCTTGCACTCTGGCCGTCCGGCGCTGCAGCTGGACCCTATTGCCCACCTCTGCGTGTTGATAACGCTAGCCAAGTTAGCTGTACACACATACACAGTGGGCCAGTTACTTTGGTGTAGGGGTGTAACAATGCATCGCAATGCATCGATCCTAAGGGGAAAATTCAACTGCATCGATTTGAAAATGTTAGAATCGATTATCGCAATTTTAATGTGTACACATTAACTTAATGTTACTTGTGTCTCAGAAAACGCTCGCATATCACAATGGCGGACTCTCGGGAAGTAAAAGAGAAAATCAGAGCTTCCGATTGGTTATTTTTATTTTTTAAACCAGTCACGTCACTCTACTGTGATTGGACCGTTGGCTTGAGTGCAATGTGGGACTTGTAGTTTTTGAACGATTATAGCGGAGAAAAAAGCACGATTGAGGCTGTAATCTTGAGTCACACACCGTGCGAGTAATTGATTTTTCCGTTTCGCACACACCTATTTCTAGGGGCATATGCGAGAAATATGGTCGCACTGTAGAGCCCTGAGTCATTGATAAGTTCAAGTTCAAGTTCTTTAATAGTTGTCATACAGAAGTACAGAATACTTTCATACAAAATGCTTCTTACTGTTACGCTCCAGAGACTGTGCTAGACAAGATAGTATCAAATAACATAATAACATAATATAGCATGAATTTAGACGGGCAGATTAGACACATAGCCATAATTTAAAACATAGATTAGGCGATATTAACGCTAACATTGAAGTGGATGATGGGCATTCAAGGGGGTAAAAAGGAAAACACGGCCGGCTCTGAAAGTCTTAATTAAAAATTAATAATAAAAATTAAATAATAATAATTAAAAATTAAATAAAATAATCTAAATGCAAACATCTTCTTAACACTTTGGGTGCCGGGAAACGCTTAAACACGTCATTCCCGGCCATGCTCAAGTTGCCGAAGACGCTTTACAGCGTCTTTGATATCAATATTTCAAAAATCTGGGATCGGATTCATATGTCCCCTCCGCTGGCCTGAGATCCACCAGGAGGACCCACTGAGCTCTCTGGCGGTTCAGGAGCGCCATCTGGTGGCCGATCGGCGCAATCGCTTAACAGGAAGTGCCGTAGAGGTTGTGCTGGACGGCCGTATTACTTCCGGGCACTCGGTCTCGTCACACTACATAGCGATCGATTGCCAATAACTCGATAAACAACATGATTTGGACGTATATAACATTATACAAGCTGGAGATGGACCGGGTAAATCTACATCCCATAATGATAAAATTTGTACTCTACGATGATCGCCCAACGGCGCACGGAGACTGAGGTGAGTTTTAGCGTGTAAAGTTACCGTCTTCGATACTAACTGCTATTATCAACATTTGACCCACATTAGATGATTGGTATAACGCTGCCCACGGAATTATAAACGCCCCCTAGCCCATCCGGTCAACATCAGATGACATGTAGTAACTTCTAGAAGTACGTCTAGTTGGTATTTTTTATATCGCGCTGATTGCCATAAAACTGTATTGCATCATCAATATAATGTATTTGGGGCTATAGATCACGTTCTGGAGAAAGCTGCAGAAAGAGATGAAAACATACTTATACATTAGACCATACTTTACTATGAATATGTGAATGAAAAAGTTTAACGTTGCTACACAATGAACAATACATATAGGACTTTGAATGGGCCCTAATAATGGCAATGTAGCAATAGAATTTAAAAAGTTATAGCCCTGCAAAGAAGGGGACTTTCTCTATAGACAAATAGAGCCGGCAACCTACGGTTGATTATGAATTTAACCCATGGCAGCCAAAGTGTTAACGGTTCCGGAAGTTAGGTTCTCGGTGCCCAACCCTAGACAGCAGTGGTCGCCAGCTTACTTGTTATGACTTTAGATAGAGGCAAGACTGCTGAAACAGTAAATTATCCCTTTAAGAACAAATATGGTGTGCCCTTTTGTTTCATTTACACGATTCACATGAGTCTACAGGGAGATCAGAGCTCAGTCTACAGGGAGATCAGAGCTCAGGGGTTGTCCACACGAGCGCTGGATTTAATATAACCATGATTGTATGTGCGCAGTTGCACTGTTCGGCCACACACAACCGGGGATTTGCTACACTGCAACCGCGGTCTTGAAAACCGGTGGCCAGGGTGAAGTTTTGCGGTTTTGCGGTTGCGTGTGGGCATAGCAACCGAGGTTATTCCCAGTGTTTACAGCAGCGCTGTCGCAATTATTTCCCATGTTCACGGCAGACCGCGGGGTAGAGAGATTAGAGCAGAGCCAGAGCCAGTGTTTACAGCAGAGCTGTCCCAAGTAGCGTTATATGAAAATGATTGTAACAAACTTTTGTTCGAAACGTATCGTCTGTGTTGAAGAGTGTGTAGGGCTGTCTTAAATACTTCGAAGCTTCGAAGCTTCGTTCGATGGCACAAGCTTCGAACATTAAAAAAAAATCAAGTAAAAAAAAAATCAAACATGTAAAAAAAATTCAATCTTTTTTATTTTTACTTCGGTGTGTGTGTGTGCATGGGGCCATTAGGTGGGGCCGGGGGACAAATACACTGGAGGAAAGGAACCCAGCTCAGCACTGCCCAAATTATATCATCACTATTGCCTGTTTGAAGGATATCATCCTCAAACACATATACACCACCTACACGCCTATTCTCAGTCCTTGCCCCACAATGGTGGAATGAACTACCCACCCCAGTTAGGACAGCCGAATCCCGTCCAATCTTTCGCCGTCGACTAAAGACTCACTTCTTCAACCATTATCTGAAATAAAATAAAATAAAATCTAACCCTAACTAACCTTACTGTCATGCACTTGTCCTAATAAACTAACCTACACTGTAACACGCAACACTTTGATGAATATTGTTACTCAGCTGATAGAGTTGTATCCTTCCTGATGACCTGTCGTACAGAACTTGTAAGTCGCTTTGGATAAAAGCGTCAGCTAAATGTGAATGTAAATGCCTTGTAGAATTCCACACATAAGAAAGAAAGATACTGGGATGAATGAACAAAATAGGAAATAAAATGTAGAAATGCATGCAATACATAAATAAATATGAATCTCCATATATGAAATAGAACATTTAGATAAGGTGCTACTGAGATGTTTTGGTGAGTTCTTTGTTTTTTTGTGGAAGTAGCCCTTCTTAAAAATGCATGAACATTCACTGATAATTGGTCTGTAGTGGAGTCTACAAGGTCTACATTGCCGGACCATGTAGAATCCGGACCTTGTAAACTGACATAATTCTGTGCATAGTTTAGTCTACACAGGCCATATTTCAAATAATCAAAATCTTACTTCATTCATCTTAAACATTCTTGATTTGGGGGATGAAATCTGAAGTTGTTCAAACGACAACAGCGATCCACCTTGAATTAAATCACACAGCCGTGTTGGCTGCGTCACAGTCACGAAAGGGGCTACTTAATTCATTAATCCAATCCACTTTATTTATAGAGCACATTTAAAAACAACAAAGTTTACCAAAGTGCTGTACAAGTCCCACAACATAAGATAAAAATAAAATAAAAATATTATATATACAAAAAAAAATGAATTAAATTTTTTTTAATTCGAAGCTTCGATTTAAAATCGAAGCTCAGCCCCGAAGCTTCGATTGCCAAAAAAAATTAGAAGGTCAGCCCTAGTGTTGTGATCGACTGATGTCTGTTGTCGCATTCCTGACGTGACGCTCAGAGTAAACATGTAGCTGCGGATAAACTAAACTCATGTGTTGTCAAGTTATTGTTATAAGGAACCCAGTCCAGACTGCATCCCCTTAACAATTGTTTGTATTGAGCCGTATTGTATTGTACCCATTCTGCAATGTGTTAAATAACGTTTTGCATCCATTCATAGCGGTAACGTTACCACATTACGTTAGCATTTAAGCTATATACAGTACTATACATAGATATAGCCATTCACATTAGCATGTAGCTAACAACACCAGCGGTCTTTTGTGAGACTAAACTACCCGCTCTTGGTGGTAAATTGTGTTGCTGATGGTTTTTTTGTTTCATCAACAAATGAGAGGCAGAACACACAGTGAATGTATCCGTTTGTTTATTGCAGTTTCTTTCTTTGCTGAAAATATATGTTCCGTTGGCAAAATGATCAATAGGGTCCAGCTGTGTTTCTAAACAGGAAGTTTAGTGAGCGTTGCCGTTTAACCTTTTCTGATTGGTTGAAATGGCCTTCATGTCTGAACAACATTGCCGCCTACTGTTTTGGCATTGTACTACATGCCAAAACATGTATCGGTTGCTGGTGCCGTGGGTACGCAGTTATACACTGTTGTTCACCTGTGTTCACCTGTGTGGACAGAGTTTTATTTTTTTCAAACTTCGGTTATATTAAATCCAGCGCTCGTGTGGACAGGGCCTCAGTCTACAGGGAGATCAGAGCTCGGTCTACAGGGAGATCAGAGCTCCGTCTACAGGGAGATCAGAGCTCAGTCTACAGGGAGATCAGAGCTCGGTCTACAGGGAGATCAGAGCTCGGTCTACAGGGAGATCAGAGCTCAGTCTACAAGGAGATCAGGGTCTACAGGGAGATCAGAGCTCAGTCTACAGGGAGATCAGAGCTCAGTCTACAGGGAGATCAGAGCTCGGTCTACAGGGAGATCAGAGCTCAGTCTACAGGGAGATCAGAGCTCTGTCTACAGGGAGATCAGAGCTCGGTCTACAGGGAGATCAGAGCTCGGTCTACAGGGAGATCAGAGCTCGGTCTACAGGGAGATCAGAGCTCGGTCTACAGGGAGATCAGAGCTCAGTCTACAGGGAGATCAGAGCTCGGTCTACAGGGAGATCAGAGCTCAGTCTACAGGGAGATCAGAGCTCGGTCTACAGGGAGATCGGAGCTCAGTCTACAGGGAGATCGCTCAGTCTACAGGGAGATCAGAGCTCAGTCTACAAGGAGATCAGGGTCTACAGGGAGATCAGAGCTCAGTCTACAAGGAGATCAGGGTCTACAGGGAGATCAGAGCTCAGTCTACAGGGAGATCAGAGCTCGGTCTACAGGGAGATCAGAGCTCAGTCTACAGGGAGATCAGAGCTCAGTCTACAAGGAGATCAGGGTCTACAGGGAGATCAGAGCTCAGTCTACAGGGAGATCAGAGCTCAGTCTACATGGAGATCAGAGCTCAGTCTACAGGGAGATCAGAGCTCAGTCTACATGGAGATCAGAGCTCAGTCTACAAGGAGATCAGGGTCTACAGGGAGATCAGAGCTCAGTCTACAGGGAGATCAGAGCTCAGTCTACAGGGAGATCAGAGCTCAGTCTACAGGGAGATCAGAGCTCAGTCTACAGGGAGATCAGAGCTCAGTCTACAGGGAGATCAGAGCTCAGTCTACAGGGAGATCAGAGCTCAGTCTACAGGGAGATCAGAGCTCGGTCTACAGGGAGATCAGAGCTCAGTCTACAGGGAGATCAGAGCTCAGTCTACAGGGAGATCAGAGCTCAGTCTACAGGGAGATCAGAGCTCAGTCTACAGGGAGATCAGAGCTCAGTCTACAGGGAGATCAGAGCTCAGTCTACAGGGAGATCAGAGCTCAGTCTACAGGGAGATCAGAGCTCAGTCTACAGGGAGATCAGAGCTCAGTCTACAGGGAGATCAGAGCTCAGTCTACAGGGAGATCAGAGCTCAGTCTACAGGGAGATCAGAGCTCAGTCTACAGGGAGATCAGAGCTCAGTCTACAGGGAGATCAGAGCTCGGTCTACAGGGAGATCAGAGCTCAGTCTACAGGGAGATCAGAGCTCAGGGTCAGCCGTGTGTGGCATCCCTGGACCAGGTGGGGTTCCCCGTCAGTCAAGGTCCTTGGAAAATCAGGTCTAGACAATGACGACGTTTCCTTGTCAACAATGTGGAGATTCAGCGGCCAATCAGGATCCTATTGATCAAGCAACCGTCTGTAGAACTCTGGTGCCACGTCGTTCTCAGGAGCTGTAGAACGCATTTTTTTCATAATTTTATATTCTAATTGTATTGATCTAGTATTTATGTCTTTCTACTAAATACCCTGCCTGTACCTCCCCTATCCCCTCCCCTGTGCTGCTATGACGCCCACATTTCCCCTAAGGCAGGGGTCGGCAACCTGCGGCCGCATGCGGCTCTTTAGCCAATCAGCTGCGGCTCCCTGGCCCAAAAAAATAATAATTACTTTTTTTTTTTTTTTACTTTTTTTTTTCTCTTATTTTGGAGATCGATGTCATACTGTGACACTGAAATGAAAAAATATTTCATCAACTAAGATATTTAGTCAACAAAAGGCTTGCCTGTATGCCTGATATGTGGTGCAAAATTTGCGAACAACGAAAAATGTACTTTTAATTTTATAGATTTTCCACAAATAAGGGAAGGACTCTAATAGAGCTGCATAGTTCAGGGTTTTATTTCAAAGTAGGTCTACAGATGTCAGTGTTTTTTCTCCTTTTCTGTGTTTTATTTCAAAGTAGGTCTACACATGGTAGTCTTTTTTCAAAGTGGACTACTTTTTATTTGATAAATGTTCCACAAATAAGGGAAGGACTCAAATATACCTGAATAGTTCAGGGTTTTATTTCAAAGTCGGTCTACAGACACCAGTGTTTTGTCTCCTCTTCTGTGTTTTATTAAAAAATAGGTCTACACAGCCAGTATTTTTTCTCCTCTTCATAAGAGTTTGAGGTTTTCCTTTGTTATAACAGGTAAAAACAGCAATTAAAAAGTCAAATTTTTTCTTTTTGTTGCTTTTATAATCCCATTAATGCAACAAACTGTGTGCTATAAGTATAAAGTATAATAAATCGCAAATTACTTTGGGTATGCAATTGTCAGGCATTTTATGCTAAATGTGGGGTATGCTTAGGGATATATAAAACGTTATACACTGTGTTATCTTCATTTTAAGGGTAAATAGGTTGTGCGGCTCCCTGAGCATTTTATTTTGTGGGACGGGGGAAAAGTGGCTCTTTTGATACTAAAGGTTGCTGACCCCTGCCCTAAGGGAATCAATAAAGGCCATGGGGATCAATAAAGGAATCTCTTCTCTTCTCTTGATGCCAGCAGGGAGGGGCCTACTGACTTATTATTACTACCGTTTCACATTTTTTTATATCTTCATTTCCCAACAGGCATCTTCTCGGACACCCACCTGCTGACTATGATGTACATCGGGGAGATGTGCTTCTGGGCGGTGAAGTACGAGGACGGGGCGGACGGCGTGGAGCGCAAAGAGGATCGGCTGCAGTTCCGGGACATCGGGACGCAGATCCTCCACAAGTACGTGTCGGCCTGCGAGGGCCCGCTGCAGGGCCAGGGCTGGAACACGGAGAACGCCAAGGAGATCCTCAGCATCCTGCAGTAGAACCGGAGAGCCGAGCAGACGCAGATCCCCGAGCAGCTCGTCAAACAAAATTACAAAAAAAAAAAAAATACTTTTTGATTTAGGTGTATTATATTGGAAACTGTTCTTGGATCTGCGTTTGTAGGCGACCTCATCTTATGCAGAACGGCTCTAGCCAAGTTAGGGGCGTAAGAGAGAGAGAGGGGGGGGGGGGTCCAGAGGGTGCCAGGTATGTGTTGTACGGTAGGGGAGTAAGATAATAATAATAATAATAATAATAATAATAATAATAATAATAATAATAATAATAATAATAATAATAATAATAATAATTAATACAAAAGTTAAAAAGAAAAAAAAACATTATCTCCCCCATCGCCCTGAAAAGCACTTCCAGATTCCAGACTGTTGGTTTGGGCATGTGCTCTGAGAATGTGGTAGAGTAACATTAATAATATTAATATAAAAAAAAATATGATTATTAACACTTTGATTGCCAGCCATGTTTTCCTTTTTACCCCCTTGAATGCCACCATCCACTCCAATGTTAACGTTAATATCGCCTAATCTATGTTTTAAATTATGGCTATGTGTCTAATCTGCCCGTCGCTTATCAAAGAATCATTTTCCAGTCAACATTGTCGAGGCAGATTGTTTTTTTATCGCTTCATTTCCATTTTATAGCATTTTGAAAATCACTCGTTTTCGCGGAAAAAACAACCCATTCTATGATGATCGTCTTTTACTGGAATATTCCAGAACGTTGTCATTTGTCGGCCTATTTATGAATCATTTTCAAATAAACGCTAGATGATAGATAGTATGTGTGTGCGCACGCACGCTCGTGCCGCTCGCTGATAATAGCTGCTCTTATTTCCTGATGGCTTTTACAGTCAAAACGGCTATATCACATATAGGGGAAACGCTTATAACTGATAACATAGATTCCTTACCTGAGGTCAGATGGTATCCAAATGGTTTATTCCAATTTCCGATCGCCATTCGGAAAAATAGCTCATTTGATTGTTCCATCGTGTATACAGTAAAACACATATTCGCCGCTGCACCAAGGCTCCAGAATGAACTCTGGTAGACCCCGGTTACATCAGTGAAAAGTTAAATGTGGAGTCAGAAATCCTTTCTCCCATTCACTTTCATTGAGTCCAATCCAAAAGGGTGATTTACCATCTGGGAGACGATAGGGGGGGCGCTTTTTTCACATCGGAGCGCCGGCGGTGCCTGGATCTCCAACGGTAGGCTCGCTTGATGCAATATGATTTCAGATCGCTAATAAAAAAAAAAAAAAAAGTATTCTCGTGACGTGGCATTCAACGGTCGGGGGGTAAACCCGAGAAAAGCCGCGAGTGGCATTCAAAGTGTTAAGAAAATAACATTGTTTTGTTTTTGTTTTAATAAAAAAAATTATAAAGATTGTTTAAAGATTAATGATAATCCAGCTGGGAATGAGATTGCACAGCAACTTTTTATTTATTCTTTTTACTTGTTTTAGTTTTTGCTTATTTTCTTCTTTGTTATTTTTATGAATTGCATTTATATTATATTACAAAAGGTAAGGAGAGGAAAGGAGACGTGTCGTTGAGACTGAAGTGTTCATGACCATTTTCAAGTATGTACAGTTTGGTTGTTAAATATCAGCTTTGTAATATTTTGCCACCTGTGTTTCTTTCTCCCTTCAACAGTTCTGCCACTCTTTGATATTTTGATAGTATGCGTTTAAATGGAGAATCTGTGTTTGTGTTCTTTTTGAGGGAAAAAAAATCATTTTCTGTTTTGTATGTCCTCATTGAAAATAAAGACACGTTGGTTTAAAAAACAAACTACTTTTTGTTGTAGACTAAACACACTTGATGCTGTCTTTTTACTATTATGTACCTAATACTATGCTACTATACTACTAACTATCATGATAATATGTCTACTACTATGCACTCGGAGTGTAACACTCAAGCTCATTTGACGAACAATGCCACAACGAACAACCCTTAGCTGCCAGAGATGTACCTCCTGGTGACATGCTGTTCACAATCTGTAAATCGCTTTGGATAAAAGCGTCAGCTAAATGACATGTAAATTGTAATTGTAGTCAAGACCTTCTGGTACTTGGGTATGTTAGACCAGTGGTTCCCAAAGTCGGGGTCGCGACCCAAAGGTGGGCCGCGAGCAGCCACGGGTGGGCCGCGAGATGATTTAAAAAAAAATAAAAATATTATTTTTAATTTTTAATTTAATTTTTTTAATTTTTTTTGTCAGGCCACTGAACTTAGAAGCAGGCCAGGACAGTGTTTCTAGTTGTATTCTAAAATTCTATTCTATTGTATTCTAAAATGTGACTATATGGTTTTATATTAACTTAATAAATAAACAAAAACGAAAAATCTACTTATTTCAACGAACATTTCAAACTAAATAACAGATTATGCACATAAAACGCTGAAAACAACCGAAGCAACAATAGTATTTTAATGAGGCTATTATTATCATTATTATTTTGCAACAAGTTAGCCCTCTCATAAATAGCACATATAAATGAATAACTAACTTGAACTAACTTAATAGGATTGAAGTGATATTTGGCATAAAAAATCGGTCGCCTGGCAAAAAAAAAAAAGGCCTGACGATGTGCATTGGGCCGCGGCTCTCTGACTCCTTATTTTCTGGGTCCTGGCCTGAAAAGTTTGGGAACCCCTGTGTTAGACTACTATAACCGCAATGCACTGCTGCTGACGCTGGAAACCAAGGCTCTGTCAACCAAGGAGACTATAAAAGAAGGGTCATTATCAAATCAAATTTATTTGTAAGGCCCGACAACACACGTTAATGTCCCCATGGGCCGGACACGTCTTCTTTAAACAAGTCAAGAAGAAACATCACAATAAGTCGAGAACAAAACAACACCATAAGGTCCAACATTTTTTAAATAAATGCAACACTCCCAGACATACCCCACGCGAAGGTAAGGAAAAACTCACTAAAACCTAGCAATAGGAAATAATGCACCACAGGCAATGTGGAGGAGAGAAACCTTAGAAGGGCCATTCAAGGGGGGATCTCCCTTCTTAGATGTCGGTGATAGTGTTGCAGTTAAAACAGGCGAACAGTTGGTAAGCATGCACTCGTGTGTAGTGAAACACAGATGAGTGCATGCGATAGCAACTGAACATTTTGAAAGATTTAAGATGGAGCGGATAGCGATAGCAACTGATCATTTTGAAAGATTAAAGATGGAGCTGATAGCGGATCTATTTGAGGCACAGGGGCGGCGCAAAGAGGGTTGCGTCCTCCCGGTCTTAGTCACGGGACGTTCAACACTCCGGTCATCATTCTGAGACAGCCGGAGACGGGGCGGCGTAGAGAGGGTCCCAACCTCCCGGTCATCATCACGGGACGTCCAACACTCCGGTCATCACTACGAGACAGGGGGGCACGCAGAGAGGGTCGCATCCTCCCGGTCTTCATCACGGGACGTCCAACACTCCGGTCATCACTCCGGGACAGCCACTCACAGGGAGACGGGACAGGTGCTTGCGTGATTGTGATGGGCGGACATAGCAATAGATACAAGTGGTAAGCAATAAGCATACCGTACTTTTCGCACTATAAGCTGCACCTGACTATAAGCCGCAGCAGCTAAATTGAATGATGTGTACATATATAAGCCGCACTGGACTATAAGCTGCAGGTGTTTTAATGTTTAATTACCATATGTAATTAGCATTGGGACACAATACTGTCGGACAAATGACAAGAATTATCTCATTTACAAGTTGTATTAAGTTTAGCAAATAAGGGAACAGATAAATAACATTTCAATGCAGTCAAAAAAGCAATATTTAGATTTTAACATTTTCGGGTTTGGTCACGTCGAGTCACATATAAGCCGCACCGTTATATAAGCCGCAGGGTCGAAAAATTGGGGAAAAAGCCGCGGCTTATAGTCCGAAAAGTACGGTATATGAATAGAATAGATATATGAAGTAAGCATATTATGTGAATAGAATAGAAGTACTTAACTCAGCAATGAAACCACGGACAAGACGGTAAGAAGCTGATCCATGGCCTCGGTGGTGCACATAGAACAGTCACTGCAATCTTGGCCAAGACCCCGAGACATCCACCACCTTGGTCAGCACTACGAGACAAGCACTCAGAGAGATATGGGGGGGGGGGGGGGTTGGGACGGGTTAGAGAGTTCCCATGTTTGTAGTGGGCGGAGATGGAGCAATAAATACATGTAGTGAGCATATGCATACATGACAGTAGAGTCATAGTATATAAGAAAATTGTGAAATAGAGTAATAGATATAACTACTGCAAGCGTATGGATACAGGATGAGATACAAGACAATAGCTTAGGGCCGTATGCTGGGGGCAGGAGAAGTCACTCAGAAGGTTCAGCACTGCAGGCCAGACAGAAGATGGTATGAAGCTGTTCCATGGGACCGGTTGAGACAGAGACAGAGGATAAAAGGTTCTCCCATGTCTGCAGAAAAGCAGCCATTGGAGCAAATAGACATCCTAACTAAACTAGACAGTCTAAGGGTCAGTCCCCGACCAGGTGAGATCAGGGTAGGTTGAAGGAGAGAGAGAAAATGGGTCTTAAGCAGGGATTTAAAAGCTTCGACAGAGCAGGCGCCCCTGACGACGGCAGGTCATTTGTTCCACAGGTAGGGAGCGTGGTAGACAAAGGCTCTGTGGCCGGCGGATTTCTTTTTAACCCTAGGAATCGATAGAAGCCCCGCATTTTGTGAGCGCAGAGCACGAGCGGGCGAGTATCGGGAGATGAGATCGGATAGATAGAGTGGTGCAAGCCCATTTAAAATTTTGTAGGTGAGGAGTAGCACTTTAAAGTCAGATCGGGCTTGAATAGGAAGCCAGCCAAAACTGGTGTGATGTGATAACATTTTGTGGTGAAAATTTTTGTGGCATTTTTGCGATATTACGAAGATGGAAGAAGGCAATTTTTGTGACGTTTTTTACATGTGCATTAAATGAGAGGGAGGAATCAAAAACGACTCCAAGGTTTTTTATGGTGGAGCTCTGGGATACATGACAAGTATCAAAGTTGAGGGAGATGTCCTGAAACAGGCATCTGTGGTTTGGGGGGCCAACAATTAACATATCAGTTTTAGTTTTGCGACATCCACTTTTTGACGGCAAGCAGGCAAGCCTCAAGATATTGTAATTGTGAGGAATCATTTGGCTTAATAGGTATATATAATTGGGTGTCATCAGCGTAAAAATGAAAGTTTATGCCAAATTTGCGTATGATATTGCCGAGGGGTAGCATGTAAATCGAAAATAGCAAAGGGCCCAGGACAGAGCCTTGTGGGACACCGCATTGCACTGGGAGGGTCTCAGATGTTAAATCATTATAGACCACGCAGTGTGTTCTATCAGTTAAATAAGATTTAAACCAAGCAAGTGCGTGACCCCGAATGCCAACATGATTCTCAAGCCGACCTAGAAGAATCTAATGATCGATAGTGTCAAAGGCTGCACTGAGATCAAGCAATAAGAGCTCAGAAGTTAGGTTTGAGTCAAGAGAGAGCAGTAAGTAATTTGTGACTTTGGTAACCGCTGTTTCGGTGGAGTGTAAGGCTCTAAAGCCAGATTGAAAAGATTCATTAAGATTATTGTTTGATAGATGATCAGTAAATTGCGTTGCGACAATCCGTTCTAACACTTTGGATAGGAACGGAAGATTTGAGATGGGTCTGTAATTTTTCAAGATTAGAGGGTCGAGGTTTGGTTGTTTAAGTAGTGGTTTAATGACGGCTGATTTAAAGGAGATGCTTCCAGCTGCAGAACCACCACAGCAGCGGCGGGCTGAGGTCCCTCGCTTCCATTGGCTGATTTGGGTCACGTGGCCTGATGGTGTTAGCTGGGCTGGTGATGCCTGGGCCTGGCCTGATGGTGTAGCCTGGGGCTGGCCTGGTGGCTGGTAGGCTGGGGCTGGCCTGGTGGTGATGGCTGGTAGCAGGTAGGCTACTACTACGCCGGTTGCCTAAATATTAAAGGCAACCAACTTGTGTCTAACCACGCCCAACTTGCGTCTAGCCACGCCCCCGCGGCGACGCGGCAGCAGCAGAGCGGAGCGGCAGCTCCGCTCTGCCGCGGAGCGTAGCGGCAGAGCGGAGCTCATTATATGCCAGTAACCGCCCCTTATTCAGTATCCAGAAATAGCTCAATTGGCAAAGCTGCATGGCTGTGGATCCTACGGCTTGTTGCTGCCTAGTTCGATTCCCTTCAATTTTATTTTTTTTTTTTTTTAACGTGCATTCGCATTCTTTCGCCGTTAAGTTTAGGCATAACTTTAAGCATTGTTTCGGAGTTGGTTAAGGTTAGGCATTGTTTCGGAGTTGCTTAAGGTTAGAAGGGTTAAGTTTAGGCGCTGTTAAGGAGCTGGTTAAGGTTAGAGTTTGACTTAGAGAATGGCAATATTTTTTAACATGCATTCATTTCGCCGGTTAAGTTTAGGCATTGTTTCGGAGTTGGTTAAGGTTAGGCATTGTTTCGGAGTTGCTTAAGGTTAGAAGGGTTAAGTTTAGGCGCTGTTAAGGAGCTGGTTAAGGTTAGAGTTTGACTTAGAGAATGGCAATAGACAGCCTATTTCCGCGCTGCAGCGCGAGGCAATAGACAGCCTATTTCCGCGCTGCCGCTCTCTCGCGCTGCCGTGGTCACATGGGCGTATTGGCCAATCAGAGAAACGCTAAACACAAGTTGGTTGCCTAAAATATTCACGCAGCCCGGTTGGCCTGAGCTGCTGCAGGGCCTGGCCTGGTGGTAGCTGGCTGCTGCTGGAGCCTGGGCCTGGCCTGGCCTGGTGTTAGCTGGCTGCTCCTAGCAGGCTTGTTTGTTTATCCAAGCAGGTAATCCAAGCAGATTTCCAGACTAAATCCAGTCAGTATATCACTGAAGGCAATATCAAGCAAGCTTTAGCTAGAAAACCCATAAAAAGCTATAAAACACATTTAAAAGAAATTTAAAATCTCATAAACGTTACACAGCTGTGAAGCACTTTGAGCTGCAATTCTTGTATGAAATGTGCTATACAAATATTTATTATTATTATTATTATTGGGCTGGATATTGTGCTGGGTTGCTAAAAGCAGGTCCATGTATGAGAAACAAGATGAGCTACCCAGTGATGAACAACCTTTCTGAGAAAACTACCATTATTATTAATTAATTGGGGGGTTGTGATGTCACACTGTAGATGGGGCTTCACAAATCTTTGAAGTCACCCGCACATTCTTATTTTATTTGATTGCACTTGTGTTTATTCTATTCTCAATTAAATGTTTCTTATGTTTGACCCCAGAGAGCAGCAGTTGGCTAAGCCACCAAATACTGGGGATCTAAATTACCAAACAAACCACACAGTACATGTCATCGGTCATATGGCGCCCTGGTGCCAGTTTCATAATAAATATGGATCGCCATGAAATAAGGAATTATTATACATGACTATTATATGCAAGTAGGCTATGTCTAAGCTATTTTACAATATTATACATGAACTGCTTGTTTTTTTTCATCTGTTTATTACTTGTTTTTTATTATTATTTATTTTCAATTTATGTTCGAAATAAATAAACATTCATTCAAGATAGAATAGAATAATTGTCATTGCACAGTATACAACGACATTTCAGGGGAGCTCCCACAGACCGTAGTACAATATATACATACATGAACAACACATATAACACTGTACATAACAGAATATTTTAAATAAAGTGCATGATGAGTGGTAACAGTGATTATCAAGTCCAGGTAAGTGCATGGTGCACGTGAGGGGACAGTCAATGAGCGTTTAACAGTCTGACTGCTTGGGGGAAAAAGCTGTTCTTAAATCTTGAACTCTTGGCATGTATGGACCGGTATCTCCTCCCTGGGGGAAGGAGCTGAAAGAGGTGATGTGCTGGGTGAGACTGGTCCTTGATGATATACTTGGAGAGGTGGAGGCAGCGGGAGGTGAAGACGGAGGTGATGTTTGGTAGAGGAGTCCCGACGATCCTGCCTGCCGCCTTCACCACCCTCTGTAGAGCCTCTTGCTCTGCCTTTGTGCAGCTGGAGAACCACACAGACACACCGTAGGTCAGCACACTCTCTATAGTTACTGTCTGTACAATACTGCTGTAGGCCTATAATACTTATGTAAATAAGTAAGGCAATTGAAATATATCTGCAGTACAGCTCAATCCGGGCCTGTGACGGTCACTGTATCACACCTATCACACCTATCACACCGATCCCACCTATCACACCGATCCCACCTATCACACCTATCACACCGATCCCACCTATCACACCTATCACACCTATCACACCTATCCCACCTATCACACCTATCACACCGCTCCCACCTATCACACCAATCCCACCAATCCCACCTATCACACCTATCACACCTATCACACCTCTCATACCTATCACACCGATCCCACCTATCACACCTATCACACCTCTCACACCTATCACACCGATCCCACCTATCACACCGATCCCACCTATCACACCTATCACACCTCTCACACCTATCACACCTATCACACCTATCACACCGATCCCACCTATCACACCGATCCCACCTATCACACCTATCACACCTCTCACACCTATCACACATATCACACCTCTCACACCTATCACAACGATCCCACCTATCACACCTCTCACACCTATCACACCTCTCACACCTATCACACCTATCACACCGATCCCACCTATCACACCTATCACACCGATTCCACCTATCACACCTATCACACCTCTCACACCTCTCACACCTCTCACACCTCTCACACCTATCACACCTATCACACCGATCCCACCTATCACACCTATCACACCTATCACACCGATCCCACCTATCACACCTATCACACCTCTCACACCTATCACACCTATCACACCTATCACACCTATCACACATATCACACCTCTCACACCTATCACACCGATCCCACCTATCACACCGATCCCACCTATCACACCTATCACACATATCACACCTCTCACACCTATCACACCGATCCCACCTATCACACCGATCCCACCTATCACACCTATCACACCTCTCACACCTATCACACCTATCACACCGATCCCACCTATCACACCTATCACACCTCTCACACCTATCACACCTCTATACCCATTCTGCAATCTGTTAATAAAGTTTTCAATCATCAATCAATCAATCAATCCGGGCCTGTGACGTCACTGTACCCATTCTGCAATCTGTTAATAAAGTTATCAATCAATCAATCAATCAATCAATCAATCGGTCACTGTACCCATTCTACAATCTGTTAATAAACTTTTCAATCAATCAATCAATCAATCAATCAATCGGTCACTGTACCCATTCTACAATCTGTTAATAAAGTTTTCAATCAATCAATCAATCAATTGGTCACTACCCATTCTACAATCTGTTAATAAAGTTTTCAATCAATCAATCAATCAATCAATCAATCAATCGGTCACTGTACCCATTCTACAATCTGTTAATAAAGTGTTCAATCAATCAATCAGATCAATCAATCAATCAATCCGGGCCTGTGACGTCACTGTACCCATTCTGCAATCTGTTAATACAGTTTTCAATCAATCAATCAATCAATCAATCAATCAATCAATCAATCAATCAATCAATCAATCAATCGGTCACTGTACCCATTTAGGCCGTGAGCCAGTAGGGTTGGTCGTTACCATCTTGGGGGACTAACTTTCATAGTGATTTTTGGGAAGGTATACACCCCTGCTGCTAGAAGATATGTGATAGCAATGCAGCAGTTGCCTCCAAATGTGTGCTATCACAGCTTTTATAACACTACCAAGCATATCTTTCAGGCCTCCTGTCCGAAATTACATGCCCCAAATTAATCATGATAGCTCCTGAACCATAAGGCCTATAAGCATGTTTCTGGTCTCCTTTGATATAGGTAACAAGCTAGGACACATGAATCCAGTGTAAGTAAACCCACATCTATTACCATTCCAGAGTAAATGGAGATACAATGAAGGAAACCATCATATTTTTACCCTCGCCTGGTACATAATCTTAATTAAAAAAGCAATATGACCATTATAACCAATAACCCATGGATAATAATGCAACTGAATGTGTTTTCCTACTCCTTGACTACAAATCTAACTCTGGATGTGATGAAAATACACTAAAAATACAACATTTACAGTATGATACCGTTTAAAAAGGTATACTCAGATGATGTAAATGTTTTGGCCATGGTTACCGTTTACATGTTGACTGTTTGCTGGTAATTTGACTCCAAAACACTATTTATTTCAATACTGCCATGTTACAAAAACATAAATCTCCCCCAAACATTGAAATAGTAATAAAAAACAATGAATATTGATCAATATGCATATTCAACATTCATATAGGGCCACAGAGTGTCATGCCATGTGACCAGTTAGACCTATACAATGATATAATGCTTATTGGTTTTCAGAAAAATATTTGTTTATTTTGGAAAGTACAGACAGTTCTCAGTCTCTATCCGTGGCGCTGTTGGTGGCGCTCTACAATTGGTTTACTGTTAATAACCTAGTAATCATAATAATTTTCCAAGTCTTCCATGTCTTCCACATCTTCATCAGAACTTTCCACACTATCTGAGGTGGATGCCTGGTTCTCACAGTCTGCCAGTCTACACATGTCAGTGCACCCGAGGCCATTTGCAACACTGCATCAACCACTGTAGCAGAGTTCCCTGGGAGTTGCTCTGCTACTGCTACATTTTTCTGCAAGGTCATGGCCAAAGTCGCTTTATTGGTCTTTCTCAGCAATCCGTCTGGTGTGGACAGGGCCCAGGGCAATGGCCCAAGGGGATGAGAAAGGATATCCTCCATATGTAGACTGTGCCCTTGTGCCATCACTATGATGCGTCCAAACAAAGACCTGTCTGCTTTTAAGATGATTGCCCTCCCACTTGATTTAACTTCTTTCTTCTTACACATATCACTGAATGTTTTCAGCCTGTTCGTTTTCATTGGGTCATGGAATTTCTTTGCTGGTGGGTCTTTCTCCAGTCTCTCCTTGAAGATTGCATAGCATTGCTCACCAATCTCATATGCATTCATCAGGTCGGAGGCAATCTCCTTGGGGGCTGTCTTTGCTGTAGAGATGCTAATGAGGTCCCGCTTCTCTGCAAATGGGTTGACCCATTCCTGTATGAGGCTAACCACTGCTGAAACTGCTTCCTCATCTTTCTGGATTCTTGGCTGCTGTAGCTCCGCAGGACAAACCTCTGATTTGTTACCTTGCACCATCTCCCTTAACTGTCCCAGGAATTCACTGCGGTGCTCAGCTGTTATGTAGTGGCGCTTGACAGCTCCGTCATTCAGGCTGAACCATGTTGTGCCTCCAGGAGTCTGTGTGTCTTTGTTAACTGTGACTTCAGTAGCCTGGTCCACAGGGATCCGTCCAAAGGGGTTGTTACTTGACAGCTGCACTGAGAATTGGCCTGTCTTGAAGGCCTCATACACAGAAGGATGATTCTCTGGGAGGTTTGTCATCTGAGCAAAGTAAGGGGACAGGTACCTGGCATAATTTATCTTATCATAGGCAAAGCAACATGGGATCATGCTTCTTATAACATGGAGGTGCAACTCCCGGTCCCCCTCCAGAGAGGCACGCAGAAGGCCAAGTATTACGTCCTCTACCATGTCAATGTATGACATCCAGAATGCAGAAAGCTCTCCATTGTTGTGACGGAGGTGTTCCAGAAAGTCTGTCCACAGGGTTATCAGCTCAGCTAAGAGAGGACTTTGCAGCAGATTGTTCGCCGTCTGTTGGTTCAAGTCACTGGCCATGTCTTTCACATTGTCCAAGAGTGATTTGATCATCCCACTCTTCTCTGGAATGCTGTCCTCAACCCATGGTGTGAACTCTGAACTCTGCCCATGCTAGTCTCATCAGTGCTTCATAGATGTACTTGTGGACCCTGACAGCACGGTTATAGTATTTACCATCAAGGACTCCATTGACACTTGACAGAACCCTCTGCGACAATTCCAGCCTCTATGCATATGTCCTTTAGACCAGCATCCCGAAATCGCTTTCCTAGGATGGCTAAGGCATTACGTATGGTATGGAATGTCCCCATTCTGAGAAGAATGTTGGAGAAGCGCTCTTTGTGCTTCCAGGCAATTTCAGTGGCTTTTGCATATAGTGCTTGATCCATGACTACCACAATTGATTCTAGATGCAGTTCCTTTCTGATTATCTCTGATTGATTCAGGATTTCAAACACTGGTCAACTGTGTGGCTGGTGAATTGATGGTTGGCAGATACCCAACTATATCTTGTGAGATTGGTTCAGTCCAGCTTGGGATTGTCTGATTCTCTGTATCTGTTTGCCTTGCAAGTGCCCACACCAGGTTCTTCTTGCAGGTAAGAAGAGCAGCTTCCTTGGTTTCCTGGACACAGTGTTCCCTGGTTGGGAGAGGCTGTGGGCCCACACACGCACCTGCTACATATACTCCCAGTTCTTGGTCCTCAATTGTTGTGATGGAGGTGTTCCAGAAAGTCTGTCCACAGGGTTATCAGCTCAGCTAAGAGAGGACTTTGCAGCAGATTGTTCGCCGTCTGTTGGTTCAAGTCACTGGCCATGTCTTTCACATTGTCCAAGAGTGATTTGATCATCCCACTCTTCTCTGGAATGCTGTCCTCAACCCATGGTGTGAACTCTGAACTCTGCCCATGCTAGTCTCATCAGTGCTTCATAGATGTACTTGTGGACCCTGACAGCACGGTTATAGTGTTTACCATCAAGGACTCCATTGACACTTGACAGAACCCTCTGCGACAATTCCAGCCTCTATGCATATGTCCTTTAGACCAGGGGTTCTCAACCTTTCTGCTGCCAAGGCACCCCTGTGTCCAATAAAATATTCCAGGGCACCCCTACATACGATAAAGACTTTTCCGGTCCTGTCTTTTTGTTTTTAATACAAATAGACCTCCTGTTCACTATAAAGTGCCACGTTTTGATATATTGAGCTTTAAACTTTAAGTAAATTTTTTGGAACACGCAACCTGAAACACCTTCCTCTCCCAAACCGTTCCTGCAATTGTTTTATGTTGCATGATGATCATGGATACATTTATTATGTATTGTATTTTTTATGTTTAAATATCAACATCATCTGTCTGTCCACCCTCAGTACATTTACTATCAATATAATATAGTCGTCTGACTTCATCATATCTTTTAAAACGCACACACACAGAGGGAGAATGCCCCCCCCCCCCCCTCCTTCCCAGTCTCTGTCGCTCTGAACAGGGCTTTAGCTTGATTGATTGAAAACTTTATTAACAGATTGCAGAATGGGTACAGTACAGCTCAATACATACAATTGTTAAGGGGATGCAGACCAGAGAAAGACTTTCGTCTTGTTTACATCAGGGTCCCCCATTTTCAATTCATCGTAACATATATGACATACAGATAGACAGTACTGCTACATCTATACATTTATGACATACCAGATTTGCAAATACAGTACTGTTTGTGATACGAAAAGAGTCCAGAAAAAAAGTATATACATTTGACGTAGAAACTGTACATTGGAGGTGGTTGGGTAGGTGGGGGGGGGGGGTACTGTACATTGGAGGTGGTTGGGTGGGTGGGGGGGAGGTTGGGTAGGAGGGGTGGGTGGGGACACTGTACAACTGTACAAGCAAAACTGTACATTGGAATATTGACAAGACCATACTTGTAAAGTAGTAAAGTTAAAACACTAATTTGGCTGTGGGGGGCCAGAGGAACAGGAGTCAAACAAGGTAATTATTGTAGAAGCTAAACTTTTCTCCACATAATTACTCTTTATGGGACAACGACATAAATTCAGAATAATACTATTCAGCAGGAGGTGAGTTGACTGTCAAATACCATTAGTTAAGTCATGCTCCCAGGTAGAAAATAAAACCGAAATGGCAGTACATTTAACTAGTCATTATAGGCATGGTTAGATTTGCTCAATAGCTCAAATTCCTGGTCAAGAGTGAGCCCCAACACGTTAGTGTAGGAGTAGACATTGCAGCATAGGATGCAGCCAAGAGCTTGTTGTTAGCTTATGCTAACGGAACATTAATTCCGTTCTTAAACACGACGTGGTCATAAAGGAATGGCAAGGATTGCAAAGCATGTTATATGCATTTGACCCGTTACGGAATAAAACAGCAGGGATTTGTTTTGGGTCGCGAAAACACTATCCTTGCTCTGTTTCAATGTGCGTGTTCACTGTTCCAGACGCTACTGCTGCTGAGCTGAGAGACGCTACTGCTCAGCCTGCTCTGTGTGGAGATGCATCCTTATTGGCTGTGTGCTGTAGAGCGGATATGAGTCAAGACACCACGGATTTTCAAAATAAGAGTATCATAATGACCTGAATGTTGCTAGCTGTCGGAGCCTAGTTATTATAGCTGGAGCTGCGCGTGGGCAGAAATGAGACCCGCTATAGGATTTTCAAAATAAGACTGTTGTCATTCTATATTTTTAAAGAAACATTGCCAGGCATCTTGCGGCACCCCTGGCAGCTCTCCGCGGCACCCCTGTGTGCCGCGGAACCCCTGTTGAGAACCGCTGCTTTAGACCAGCATCCCGAAATCGCTTTCCTAGGATGGCTAAGGCATTACGTATGGTATGGAATGTCCCCATTCTGAGAAGAATGTTGGAGAAGCGCTCTTTGTGCTTCCAGGCAATTTCAGTGGCTTTTGCATATAGTGCTTGATCCATGACTACCACAATTGATTCTAGATGCAGTTCCTTTCTGATTATCTCTGATTGATTCAGGATTTCAAACACTGGTCAACTGTGTGGCTGGTGAATTGATGGTTGGCAGATACCCAACTATATCTTGTGAGATTGGTTCTTGGTCCCTGGTGCTGATATTAAAACCAGTCCAGCTTGGGATTGTCTGATTCTCTGTATCTGTTTGCCTTGCAAGTGCCCACACCAGGTTCTTCTTGCAGGCAAGAAGAGCAGCTTCCTTGGTTTTCTGGACACAGTGTTCCCTGGTTGGGAGAGGCTGTGGGCCCACACACGCACCTGCTACATATACTCCCAGTTATTGGTCCTCAATGGTGACCGATCTCTGCTTCAGTTTCTCAATGTGTGGAAGCTCAGCTCTTGGTAGTTGTGGTCCATAGACATTGGCCTGTACAACTATACCATTGACTCTATGTGATGTGCCCTTTCCAGTGAGAGTTTCCTCAAGTCTATCAATATTGTCCCATGCAAGATTGATGCTGGAAGTACAACTCTTTGAGTTGAGGCTGTTGCTAGCTTTTGGAGACACAGAGCAGTGTCATTCTCTTCAAGTTGGGAGTAATAGACCCCATGCCCAAGCTTGTTCAGTGTTTGGATGAGCTCAGTATTACCCGTCAATGTTTTTACTGCATAAGGAAGTAGAAGGTGGTTTGTGTAAACAATGTAAACATGATTACTTGATTAAAATGTTCCTTACGCTTTCTCCTAGCATCACGATCGGCCATGCTTGCTGAAAGAGGGGTGTGGCTCTAATGCAGTCCACTTTAGATGATGTGGAACAGTGGTTGGCTTATAGACATCCAATAAAATTTTTGTTCATATGGGTGGGTGGAGTCAGATAATAATAATAATAATAATAATAATAATAATAATAATAATAATAATAATAATAATAATAATAATAATAATAATAATAATAATAATAATAATAATAATAATAATAATAATAATATAATAATAATAATAATAATAATAATAATAATAATAATAATAATAATAATAATAATAATAATAATAATAATAATAATAATTATAATTATAATTATAATTATAATTATAATTATAGATCTAGACAGCCTTTAAAAGTAATGGATCAAATGGGATATCTTTATAAATTGTATCATAAATGTTGTATTTTTTGTGTATTTTCATCAGATCCAGAGTTACATTTGTAGTCAAGGAGTAGGAGGACACATTCAGTTATAATAATAATGGTCATATTGCCTTTTAAATTAAGATTATGTACCAGGTGAGGATATAAATATGATGTTTTCCTTCATTGTATCTCCATTTACTCTGGAATGGTAATATATGTGGGTTTACTTACACTGGATTCATATGTCCTAGCGTGTTACCTATCAAAGGAGACCAGACACATGCATATAGGCCTTATGGTTCAGGAGCTATCATGATTCATTTGGGGCATGTAATTTCAGACAGGAGGCCTGAAAAATATGCTTGGTAGTGTTATAAAAGATATGATAGCACACATTTGGAGGCAACTGCTGCATTGCTATCACATATCTTCTAGCAACAGGGGTGTATACCTTCCCAAAAATCACTATGAAAGTTAGTCCCCCAAGATGGTAGCCGTGGCCCAATAATTCTACAATCTGTTAATAAAGTTTTCAATCAATCAATCAGGGCCTGTGGCGGTCATGTGTACCCGTCATCAATCAATCAATCCCGCAGTGCATCAGCCAATGCCCGCAGTGCAATACTCCAATTCAGCCATTGGGTGGGACGGTCACGTGACCCAAATCACGTGACCCAAATCAGCCAATGGAAGCGAGGGACCTCAGCCCGCCGGACCTCAGCCCGCCGGTCCTCAGCCCGCCGCTGCTGTGGTGGTTCTGCGGTTCTGCAGCTGGATACTATTGATTTAAAGGCCAGGGGCACCACGCCAGTAGACAAGTAGGTGTTGAAGATATTGAGTAGGGCCGGCCTAGAGTTGGGAAGAGTTTTTTTATGAGAGTTGCTGGAAGAGGGTCAAACAGACAGGTTGAGGGTTTAGGGACTCTGATTGTGGGGGACCCTGATGTAAACAAGACAAACGTCTTTCTCAGGTCTGCATCCCCTTAACAATTGTGTGTATTGAGCCGTACTGTATTGTACCCATTCTGCAATCTGTTAAATAAAGTTTTTCATTCATTCATTCATTCATTCATTCATTCATTGTTGAGTAAGCCAACAATTTCATCTCTTATGAGATCAATTACGTCACTAAGCACGTGAACGCACCTGTTAAGTATGGACACCTTTAGTTGGACACCAACATTGAGTTGAATGGGATCAGCAATCTCCTCGTTTATGACCTGTCATTTAAACAGATTATTACCTCGGATGTCAGAATCATCAGCAATTTGTTGCTTTGTTAACTAACTGAATGAATGAATGAATGAATGAATGAATGAATGAATGAATGAATGAATGAATGAATGAATGAATGAATGAATGAATGAATGAATGAAAACTTTATTTAACAGATTGCAGAATGGGTACAATACAGTACGGCTCAATACATACAATTGTTAAGGGGATGCAGACCTGAGAAAGACGTTTGTCTTGTTTCCATCAGGGTCCCCCATTTTAATTTCATATAGACATTTATGACATACATGACATTTATGGCATAGGGACATATAGGTATTTAGTACTGATACATTTGTGACATAAACGGTATTCAAATATACAGTACTGTTACCCCTAGATCCTGACAGAGTATATACATATGATGGGGAGGGGACTGTACATTAGGAGGGGGTGGGTGGGTGGAAATATACATACGGCGGGGAGGGAATATATACATGCGGTGGGGAGGAGACTGTCTATTATACTAACGTTTGATATATTGGTTGATGTATATTTCCTCAGTTAGCTGTTATATTTATATTTACTTTTTTAAAATATAGGCTCCAATCGAATTGGCACCAAGCAGAGCATAGGACTCTGGTGTTCTGACGTGATGACCCTTCCTTCTTGTATAGTTCCCTTGGCTGTCAACCAGGAAGTGGATGCTTTGGATTTCGCTTCGTGGTGAAGTCAACACGTACAGAGAGAACAGTTCCGAGATCCCAGATCCATGGCAGTGAGGAGTGGACAACTGAGCCGGTCTGTTGTGGACAGTCTGAGCCGGTTCAGAGACCGGTACTTCAGCCCGGTCCCGGGGAAGTCTGACGGTGGACGAGGTGGTGACGTTACACCTGTTGGCGAGGATGATGGTCCACAGCAAGAGCAAGGCTTTCTGGACAGTTTACCGGTAAGATTATTTCATTTTAATAAGATCAAATGTACTTAAAGGGATATTTCACAGTCTTACCTCTGTCTAAAGTAATCTACGGTCAACTAGCGACCACTGCTGTCCCTGTCAACACCACCAGGTGGCAGGCTCCTCATTCACTTCCATTCATTTTGAGGACCTATCGTTTTTTTAAGCTAATGTTGCCATTTTCTAATCATGAGTGTAGGAACTATTTCTCACTTTAGGTGTAGTTTGACCAGGTCACGTGTCAACTTCTCACAGAATGTTTAGAATCTTTCTTCCAGCAAGGCAGCAGGTAACCATGGTAACCACTCCCTGAACATTCCATGCAGGTCAAAGATTGATTGATTGATTGATTGATTGATTGATTGATTGAAAACTTTAATTAACAGATTTCAGAATGGGTACAAATACAATACAGTATGGCTCAATACACAGAATTGTTAAGGGGATGCAGACCAGAGAAAGACTTTCGTCTTGTTTACATAAGGGTCCCCCATTTTCAATTCATAATGATACACAGACCACTCAAACCTACAACAAACTGACCGAATAATGTTTTTACTTTTCAAAGGAAATAAAGACACATCAAATGCCAAAAACAAGCATGAGCCTTTGACTCTGAATTATCTATTTTATTGAAATCTGCACAGCAGTAGTTTGTTTATACTAGTATGATATTTAGACTAGGTCCCCAAAATCAATGGGAGTGAACCTGGAAGGAACGGTGGTGTCGACAGGGACAGCAGTGGTCACTGTCTTTTTACTTGTAGAGACGCACTTCCATAGAGGTGAGACTGCTGACACTAGGGGGCGCTAGCAGAAGAAAACAACTGCTATTGTACTTGTCTTGTATGGTACGTGACAGATAACGTCTTTGACCCCAAGGTGGACCTGCAGTTCGTGATCATGACCCTGCTCTCTCCTGCGGACATCTGTCGCCTGGGAGCCGCCAGCCGCTACTGGAGGGACTTAGTCAGAGATCCCTTACTGTGGAAGTACTTCCTGATCAGGGACATGCCTCATTGGCCCTCCATAGACCATGTGACCATGCCCAGGCTGGAGGCGCTGGACCCCCCGCTGGGAGGGGACGCCTGTGGAGACACGGAGACGATGCACGACTTTATGGCAGAGTGGGTACAGTCTGACCTCTGACCCTTTATACTTACATTTAGATGTTAACCTTTATACTTCCATTTAGATGTTTACAGAGTGGGTACACCTTTATACTTACATTTAGATGTTTAACCTTTATACTTCCATTTAGATGTTTACGTAGTGGGTACACCTTTATACTTACATTTAGATGTTTAACCTTTATACTTCCATTTAGATGTTTACAGAGTGGGTACACCTTGATACTTACATTTAGATGTTAACCTTTATACTTCCATTTAGATGTTTACAGAGTGGGTACACCTTGATACTTACATTTAGATGTTAACCTTTATACTTCCATTTAGATGTTTACAGAGTGGGTACACCTTTATACTTTCATTTAGATGTTTACGTAGTGGGTACACCTTTATACTTACATTTAGATGTTTACAGAGTGGGTACACCTTTATACTTACATTTAGATGTTTACAGAGTGGGTACACCTTTATACTTACATTTAGATGTTAACCTTTATACTTACATTTAGATGTTTACGTAGTGGGTACACCTTTATACTTACATTTAGATGTTTACAGAGTGGGTACACCTTTATACTTACATTTAGATGTTTAACCTTTATACTTCCATTTAGATGTTTACGTAGTGGGTACACCTTTATACTTCCATTTAGATGTTTACGTAGTGGGTACACCTTTATACTTACATTTAGATGTTTACGTAGTGGGTACACCTTTATACTTACATTTAGATGTTTACGCTTGGTCATTTAGCTGACGCTTTTATCCAAAGCGACTTACAAGTTTGGTCTACAGTACAAAAATGGTCTTTAACTACACTCCCTCAAGACCCCTCCGCTCTGCATCCTCTGGCCGTCTCAGACCCACTCCTATCCGAGCTCCGGCAGGGTCATCAAAGAGAAACCCGCTATTCTCGGTCCTTGCCCCACAATGGTGGAACGAACTACCCACTAGGCATGGGCGGTATGACGGTATTAAGTAATACCGGGGTATTGAAAATCAATACCGTCAAAATCACAGATCCATTTCAGTTTATATTACAGTGAAACGTTGTTTTAACAGTGGTTGGTTGTAGTGCACTGCACACACGCGCCAGCAGAGGGCGAGACCAGTCCTCGAGTTTTTGATTGATTGATTGATTGAAAAGTTTATTAACAGATTGCAGAATGGGTACAGTACAGTACAGCTCAATACATACAATTGTTAAGGGGATGCAGACCAGAGAAATACTTTCGTCTTGTTTACATCAGGGTCCCCCCGAGTCACTAGTGGAGCGAGGCAGCGAGCCGCAGAGCTGGTTCTCTATACACAGGAGGAGTACACAGGAGGGAGAGTCGAGACACGCTTACCGTTGCTGCCTGGTGCTGCGGGCTAACTGGCTGTTCTGAGAGCTAACTGTTGTGTATGAATGAATGAATGAATGAAAACTTTATTTAACAGATTGCAGAATGGGTACAATACAGTACGGCTCAATACATACAATTGTATTGGGATGCAGACCTGAGAAAGACGTTTGTCTTGTTTCCATCAGGGTCCCCCATTTTCATTTCATATAGACATTTATGACATACACAACATACATGACATTTATGGCATAGGGACATATAGGTATTTAGTACTGATACATTTGTGACATAAGCGGTATTCAAATATACAGTACTGTTACCCCTAGATCCTGACAGAGTATATACATATGATGGGGAGGGGACTGTACATTAGGAGGGGGTGGGTGGGTGGGAGGGAAATATAGATACGGCGGGGAGGGAATATATACATGCGGTGGGGAGGAGACTGTCTATTAGGAGGTGGTGGGGGTTTTGGGCATTTACGGTGGTCAGTTTCGAATTGCAGCCTCCCGTAGGTGCTCTTTAAGAGCGGTTTTGAATGTGGGCAGGGATTCACATTCCTTTACAGCTTTGGGTAGGGCGTTCCACATTGTTGTGGCATAATTGCGAAACGTGTTTAGTCCCTTGTTTGAGCCGAATCTGGGTTTAACATGATTTGTTGAGCTTCCTCTGGTGTAGTGGTTGTGGTATTAACTGACCTTTGGGAAGTATTTTGTATGTGTATCACAACGGTGGTCACGCTTTACGGTAATGTTGCGACAGTGCTGTGAAAATACCGTAAAACGTTGTGGTAACGAGTGTGTGTTGTTGTGGACTGGTGGAACAAGCAAATAAACGGTAAAACGTTACGTCGCAGTCCGGTGTGTTTTTGAATACACAATACTAACGCTTCTATCCCCAGGCCATCAGGCTGCTAAACGAACAATGAATGAACACTACACAACAACAACCACCAAACGCACATAGCACACACATCCACACGCACACACTCACTTTAAACAAACACACTGTAGCACCCACTCCACACACTTATAGCACACACCCACTTTAAACAAACACACTGTAGCACCCACTCCCCACACTTTATATTTATGGATGAAGGATTGCACTACAACTCGTACACCTTACTGTAAATTGTACCTAAAATTGTACCTCATCCCATTTCTGCTTTGCACTAGATAGTACTGTACATTAGTACACTGCATAGTATTGTGTATTGTATATTATATGGTAACTCAGAACATTGTACATATGTCTATACCGAACACTGTGACCTCATTTTCTTCTTCTAAATTCATGCTATATTATGTTATTATGTTATTTGATACTATCTTGTCTAGCACAGTCTCTGGAGCGTAACAGTAAGAAGCATTTTGTATGAAAGTATTCTGTACTTCTGTATGACAACTATTAAAGAACTTGAACTAGTACTAGGGTGTTGCGGGGCTCTTGGCTACCATTCTGAGAGTTAACGTTAGTATTACTAGGATGCTGCGGGCTTCTGGCTAGTGGCTCCATTCTGAGAGCTAATGATAGTAGCACTCGGATGCTGCGGGCTAACTGGCCATCTCCGCGACTTGTTTACTTGGTAACACGGGTTGCCACGGGTTGCCCCCCCCCCCCCCCCCCCCCCGCTGATGAAAATGAAAGTCATACCGTTCAATACCGTACACTGCGGTATTATATAATCAAGGTATAACGGTATGAAAAAAGTGATACCGCCCAAGCCTACTACCCACCACAGTCAGGACAGCCGAAACCCGTCCAATCTTTCGCCGTCGACTAAAGATGCACTTCTTCAATCAATACCTGAAATGAAAAAAGAAAAATTTAACTAAATATATATATATATTTTTTTATTATCTTTCTTCCCCTCCTTTTTCCCGATTTTTCTCCCATCCCACCCTTCCTGGTTGTTGCGTACCTTCCCCTACTGTTGGTCCGGGAGACCGGAGACTGTCACATGCTTTCCTCCGACGCATGTGCAGCCTGGGGCAGGCCAACCTGGCCGCGCAGGTTCTCACCGGGGAGAGTGTAGCGTGTGGGAGGCCACACTATCTCTCCTCAGTTCCAACCCTTGCTGAGCAGGCGCCCCGACCGAACTGTAGGGGTCGCTGTCCACAACGCCCAGGACCCACCCTTCAGCTTTCCCACCCCCTGATACAGCCAATTGTATCAGTGTGAGAGGCCAGCCAAGCTGATAGCAACGCCGGGAGCTGGATTCGAACAGGCGAAATCCAGTGATATATATTTTTTAAACTAACCCCAACTAACCTTACTGTCATGCACTTGTTCTAATAAACTAACCTACACTGTAGCACTCAACACTTTGATGAACATTGTTACTCAGCTGATAGAGTTGTGCCCTTCCTGATGACTTGTATGTGGCTTTGGATAAAAGCGTCAGCTAAATGACTAAATGTAAATGTAAAATGTAAGTCCTGTACGACAAGTCAGCTGGAAGGAAGGCTACAACTCTGGCAGCTAAGGGTGAGTAACGTTGTTCATCAACTTGGGTGCTACACTCTTGAGTTCAGCCATTGTTTAGTGTGATGTGTGCCTGGTGCCAGTGTATGGTAGTCATTGAGCCTGTAGCCCAAGGCTGGGTGCTACACAGTGGTGGTGAAGGAGGCCATTTCCACCCTACATTATGGGATGGGGGCACTTTGAGCGTCTAGAAAAGCACTGTATAAATGCAAGGATCATTCAAAACACGAGGATGTTTGCGTTGGCAGCTACCTGAAGGGCTGTCCGGCCCGCAGAGAGCGATCATGGCCCCCTCCTCCGCGACCTCTGTACGAGGCGGTGACCTCCTTCCTCCAGTCCCTGGTGCCGTCCTCGGAGCCACGCTATGCCATGTTCGGCCCCGGCATGGAGCAGCTGGAGGTGTCGCTGGTGCACCAGCTCATGCACGCGACAGACGGGCTTTCTGTGGCGGCCATCCCCCAGAGACAGATCAACGGTGGGTTGGAAGGAAATTGTCACAATTGAAGTAGCTTCAGTTCAGTTCAGTTATTTTTTATTTCGGGCTTTGGACACATAACAGCGGTCATTCCATAAATCGCCAAAGTTTTACCAGCTGCTATTGCAGCATTGTCCAATTGTCCGAAAAGGGCAGAAGCACTAGGCTTGTCGGGCCCTACCCCTGAAGACTTACATTTCGTTTTTTAATTTGATTTTATTTATATACATACATAGTACATACATATAGTACACATTACAGTACACACATATAGTACACATTACAGTACACACATATAGTACACATTACAGTACACACATATAGTACACATTACAGTACACATTACAGTATAGTATACCTGCAGTATATAATAGTATATAGTACATAATAGTGTATACAGCACATATATAATGAGATATATAGTACATGATATATACAATATAATATAGTACCATAATATAATAGTATATACTGCAAATATAGTTCAATATAATATACAAATTAATTATAATATGATTATATAATGTAATATAATATAATGCACAATACAGTATCATACGTATTTTATTTTTATTGAATACTTTGGCAATTCCAATATAAATTACAATGTATCAAGTTTAAGTTTTGTTTTGTTTACATGTACATTACAGTGAAAAGCTTGGTTCTGTATGAGCCCCCTGAGATTGTGCTTCATACAGTAAAACAAGTAAAAAGAAGAAAGACCAAACACTAGTAAACAAGATATACAATATACAAAACTAAAGTACAAAATGCAACCAAAATGCAAAAATGAGGTAGAGATGTAGTGCAAATCTTTTAGTAATAAATAGGTAAAATATGGTGTAGTGTTAAAAAGTGTTTAAAGTGTCTAAGTGAATGTTAAAGGTGTATGGCGTATATCATGCCAGTTAGGCTACCTTGTGTATACTGTTTACTGTTACTCTTCCTCATAGTTTATATTCAGATTCAAATTCTTTATTGCCTATATATATATTGGAACATATAATATATAACCGATAGGGCATACAGACCCTCATCTGCATCTTTGTTTACGCTGTTTCTTTTTTACTCCTATTTTTCTAATCTGAGTTAATTATGTTGTTTACACTGTTTATTTATTTTCTCATATTTTTATAATTTTAGATCTAATGTCTTTCTGCTATTTCTTTGCCCATACCTTCCCCCCCCCCCCCCCCTGCTGCTATGACGCCCACATTTTCCCAAGGGGATCAATACATCTTATCTTATCTTATCTTAAATGGGCAATGTTGCAGTTTTTCTTCTCCTAGGCAGGGGGTGTCGTGATAAGACTTATGGGCCTTTTTGGTCCTCCTGGCACATTTAGAAAATAGCTTTTTAGTTTAATTGAATATTTTCTACTCTTTATAATTATTTCTATTGCGCTATATTGGAGAGAAGAAATACAACTCGGATTCACTTAAACAGACCGGTGACCGCCACACACTACACAGGTCAACCCCCTTGCACCTTACCTGAAAGTTTTGTACTTCATTTTCTGCATTGTACCTCACTGTTTTTACTGTGTATTGTATGTATATTGTATATTCCTCTTTACTTACTTTCTTACTTACTTTTTTTTACTGTATGAAGCACACTCTCAGGGGCTCATACAGAACCAAGCATTTCACCGTAAAGTATGTGTATTTTATTGTGATAATTAATTCAATTAACAAACTTGAAACTTGTAGTTCTATGTATCCACCAGCAGAGGGAGATTTGGGCCCACTTAAAAAAGACCGGTGACAGCCACACACTACTACACAGGTCAACCTCCTGTAGTTCCATGTATCCACCAGCAGGGGGTGGTGTTGGCTCTCGATAGCTGTCCCCACACCTTGTTTCTGTGTGAGTTTGTAAACCCAAACTGACGGTTCCTTCTAGGCGTGGGCTCCGGGATCAGTTACCTGTACAAGAACCAGCACACGCTGAACATCCTGACCCTCTACTCCACCAACAGGTACGCCTCCTCATCGCCATCTTCTCTGACCTGCGATTAATTGATTGATTGATTGAAAATTCTATTAACAGATTGCAGAATGGGTACAATACAGTACGGCTCAATACACACAATTGTTAAGGGGATGCAGACCAGAGAAAGACGTTTGTCTTGTTTACATCAGGGTCCCCCATTTTCAATTCATCATAAAATGGAGATGGAGTTGATGTCGGTTCTTTTGAAGTCAAATAACTCATCACTTTCCTGTAATAACACTTTGATCTGCATTTGTACTTAATACAGGTGGTAAGTGTATAACCGGTGACTGGTGAGTTTAAATGTAACAGTGTGGATGGTGGTCTGGCAAAGCTTTCTCTCAGATTGTCCTTCAAATAACCTTTAATCAGAGCAGCATAACTGGACCACATACCACTTTAACATAACCTTTAATCAGAGCAGCATAACTGGACCACATACCACTTTAACATAACCTTTAATCAGAGCAGCATAACTGGACCACGTACCACTTTAACATAACCTTTAATCAGAGCAGCATAACTGGACCATGTACCACTTTGACATAACCTTTAATCAACAGCATAACTGGACCACATACCACTTTAACATAACCTTTAATCAGAGCAGCATAACTGGACCGCATACCACTTTAACATAACCTTTAATCAGAGTAGCATAACTGGACCACATACCACTTTAACAACCTTTAATCAGAGCAGCATAACTGGACCACATACCACTTTAACATAACCTTTAATCAGAGCAGCATAACTGGACCACATACCACTTTAACATAACCTTTAATCAGAGCAACATAACTGGACCACATACCACTTTAACATAACCTTTAATCAGAGCAGCATAACTGGACCACATACCACTTTAACATAACCTTTAATCAGAGCAGCATAACTGGACCATGTACCACTTTAACATAACCTTTAATCTGAGCAGCATAACTGGACCATGTACCACTTTAACACAACATTTAATCAGAGCAGCATAACTGGACCCTGTCGGCCACCCGCCCCCTGCGGACGGGTGTCCCCCAGGGCTCGGTTTTAGGACCCCTTCTCTTCTCCCTCTACACTAAATCACTGGGTAACATTATCACGTCTCATGGCTTCTCCTACCATTGTTATGCCGACGATACTCAACTCTTCCTCTCCTTCCCTCCCTCAGATATCCACGTCTCTGTGCGGATCTCGGCCTGTCTGTCCGACATCTCAGCCTGGATGACGTCCAACCACCTCAAACTGAACCTAAGCAAAACAGAATTGCTCCACCTGCCGGCCAAATCCTCCCCCCTAACCGACCTTTCAATCACAGTCGAGAATGCAGCTGTGACTGCGTCCCCGACCGCCAAGAACCTTGGTGTTGTCCTCGACGACCAGTTGAACTTCTCTGCTCACATCGCAGCGACGACCAGAACCTGCCGATTCCTCCTGAGCAACGTCAGAAGGATACGCCCCTTCCTGACAAAAGAAGCCACCCAACTCCTCGTCCAATCAACAGTCATCTCCCGCCTCGACTACTGCAACGCACTGCTCGCTGGCCTCCCGGCCACTGCCACCAAGCCTTTTCAACTCATTCAGAACGCAGCGGCCTGCCTGATATCAAACCTACCGAAGTCGGCCCACGTCACCCCACTTCTTAGGGACCTGCACTGGCTCCCCATTGCTGCACGAATCCGCTTCAAGGCCCTCGACCTAGCATACCGTGCAGCAAAGGGAACCGCTCCCGCCTACCTCCGGTCAATGGTCTCTAACTACACACCCTCAAGACCCCTACGCTCTGCATCTTCTGGCCGCCTCAGACCTACTCCTATCCAAGCTCCGGGAGGGTCATCAAAGAGAAGTCGCCTATTCTCAGTCCTTGCCCCACAATGGTGGAATGAACTACCCACCCCAGTTAGGACAGCCGAAACACGTCCAATCTTTCGCCGTCGACTAAAGACGCACTTCTTCAACCATTATCTGAATTAAAAAAAAAAAAAAAATCTAACCCTAACTAACCGTACTGTCATGCACTTGTCCTAATAAACTAACCTACACTGTAGCACTCAACACTTTGATGAACATTGTTGCTCAGCTGATAGAGTTGTGCCCTTCCTGATGGCTTGTCGTACAGAACTTGTAAGTCGCTTTGGATAAAAGCGTCAGCTAAATGACTAAATGTAAATGTAAATGTATACCACTTTAACACAACCTTTAATCAGAGCAGCATAACTGGACCACATACCACTTTAACATAACCTTTAATCAGAGCAGCATAACTGGACCACATACCACTTTAACATAACCTTTAATCAGAGCAGCATAACTGGACCACATACCACTTTAACATAACATTTAGAGGTCAATGGATCGATGATTGAATACTCCCAAGCAACTGGAATACACAAACATCATGTAGGATGCATACTTTTACATTTAGATACTTAAAGGAACACACCAACATTTTGGTAAATTAGCTTATCGGCTTCTCCAGAGAGAGACAAGAAGATAGATACCAGTTTCCTTTCTGTTACTTACTTACGCCTTTTACCCCGTTTGGGGCATAGGCCGTCAACAAGGGTTCTCCAAGCATCCCGATCCTGAGCCAACCTCTCAAGCTGGCCCCAGGTGTGTCCCATCTTCTTGGCATCATCTTCCAAGTCTCGGCGCCAGGTGTTTCGTGGTCGGCCTCTCTTTCCTTTCCCTTGGGGGTTCCACCTGAGAGATTGTCTTGTGATGCTCAGGGATGGTTTACGGAGTGTATGGCCAATCCATCTCCAACGCCGTTGGAGAATCTCTTTCTCTGCTGGCTGTTGTTGTGTTCGTTGCCACAGGTCTTTATTGCTGATGGTGTTGGGCCAGCGATTCTGGAGGATTCGGCGCAGACAGGTGTTTAGGAAAACTTGTAGTTTATTGGTTGTTGTGACAGTGGTCCTCCAGGTCTCAGCGCCATAGAGTAGGACTGACTTCACGTTGGTGTTAAATATCCTGATCTTGGTTGTGATGGAAATGTCTCTTGAGCTCCAGATGTTTTTTAGTTGGAGAAAGGCTCCTCTGGCCTTGCCAATCCTGGCTCTCACATCAGCATCTGTTCCACCTTGCTTGTTAACCATGCTGCCCAGGTAGGTGAAGTTGTCTACCTCTTCCAACGCTTCTCCTTCCAGAATGATGGGTGATGTGTTGTCAGCATTGATTCTCATGACCTTGCTCTTCCCTCTGTGGATGTTAAGCCCAAGCCGAGTAGAGTTGTCAGCGATGGTACTGGTCTTTTCCTGCATCTGCTGCTGGGTGTGAGAGAGAAGGGCCAGGTCATCTGCAAAGTCGAGGTCTTCTAACTGCGTCCATAATGTCCATTGTATGCCATTTCGTTTCTCTGCCGTGGATTGCTTCATGACCCAGTCTATTGCCAGCAGGAACAGAAATGGTGACAACAAACAGCCCTGTCTCACTCCAGTTTTTATCTGGAAGGCGTCGGTGGGTTGACCGCCATGAATTACCCTGCAGGTCATCCCCTCATAGGAGTTCCTGATGATATTTCTGTACTTCTCTGGCACTCCGTAGTGTCTGAGTAGCTTCCAGAGGGTCTCTCTATTCACGCTGTCGAAAGCCTTTTCGTAGTCAATAAAATTTATGAATAGGGGTGAATTCCACTCTAATGACTGCTACAGTATTATCCGCAGTGTTGCAATCTGGTCTGTGCAGGATCTGTTTTTGCGGAAGCCCGCCTGGTGGTCTCGTAGCTGTGGGTCGACGGCGTCCTTCATCCTGTCCAGTATAATCCTGTTGAATACTTTTCCTGGGATGGAGAGTAATGTGATCCCTCTGTAGTTTGCACATTGCTTTCTGTGCGTTCAGTAGAAAGCTATCTGGCTGCATGTTAGCCTAGCTTAGCACAATGAATGGAAGTGGACAGTGCCGGTTAGCCTTCAGGAGAGGTGTTAGTTGGACACTGCCTAGGCTAACCGGCACTGTCCGTTTCCATTCATTGTGCTAAGCTAGGCTAACGTGCAGCCAGATAGCTTTCTACTGAACGCACAGAGAGGAAACTGGTATCTATCTTCTTGTATCTCTCTGGAGAAGATTGTAAGCTAATTTCCCAAAATGTTGGCGTGTTCCTTTAATGTTGGCGTGTTCCTCGCAGGGCGGAGAGGGAGAGAGCCAGGATGGAGCAGCAGAGCGTCGATAATAAACTCTTCATCCTGGAGGGAACGGACCAATCGGGCTGCCCGATCTTCAGTCCCGCCCCTCAGGTCCAGGAAGTGTGCCAGGTGGTGGATGGATTCATCTATGTTGCCAATGCAGAACCTGGAAGAGGTGAGACTATATCTATATTCTATATTATAGCTATGGAGACACTATGGCTCATTTGACAGTCACTATCTCTCGTCCAACATGCGTGTTATCCCGTCGTGAATATTGTATAGTTTCAGAGTGATCCTGGCTAATTCCTGGAAACTGAGTTATGGAGCAATATGTGAAAAGGCGTTCGCGTTGCTCGCCTGAACACGTTACTATTTCCAATTCAAAGGTATATAATAGGAATTATGTTTCATCATGAATGCACCAAAGAGGGGGGGGGGGTAGTTTTTTGATGCTCTGATCGTCAGCAACAGCATTTATTTTTAATACTACATACGTTGATCGGCTGGATTGATGTGAAATCATTGTTGGATCAAAGTAGGATTGACGTCGGATAGTCCTTACCTTTGATCAGGGTTATTCCAAAAAGAATATTCCAATTGTCTGATCGCGATTCCAGTATTGATGTCCATCGGGTCCCGGACATAATCTGGCACAACACATGCATCGAGTGTCCTGGACGCGTTTCAAAGTGCTCTCATGAAGCGATTCACTTGGCTTGGTCTAAATTCTCTGCCCGGACGACATTAGATGTGACACACAGTCTGGAACAGGGTTTCAAAGGGTAGGCGATACTGCCACCTAGCAGGATCTGGCCGGTATTGCACTCTCTGGGTCTCAGTATGGCTTTCAAAGGTAACGTAGAGGTCCGTGAGACAGAATAGAATATTAAAATAGAAAAAAGGGAAAATGGACCAAATAACGTATATATACGTGATTGGCGTTCAGCGGTTGGCGAGCAAACACGTATATATACGTGAATGGTGCAGAATGAGTTAATGATACGTCCACATAGCTCTCTTATAGGTGTGGAATAAAAGTATTGCTTTTGCCCCCAAAGAGAATATTGATTAATGTATGTATCATTGAAAAGGTTTTGGCAGGTCCAAAATGTATGTTGTTGTTTACATGTTGCATGTTGCATGCATGTATCCCCTCCCTACTTCCCATTTCTCCATGTGGAATGCACCTGATTGGATAAATAATATGCTAGTGCTCTAGTGCGACATCTAGTGGCCGGATGTTATCTATAGCCCCTTTAACACATTGGGGACGAAGCACCGATATCTCCGTGTTTCGATTCCACCCGTTGTGGACAGAAGGACGGATATATCCGTGGCAAGTTGTTTTGGCTTTTATTCCATTTTAATAACCTATTCAAGGTCGCAGAGCTGCAGATGTACCCTACTCTTTGAATTCGCCAAAGTACAATACCGGCCAGATCCTCTTAGGGGCGCTATCGCGATAATAGAGTGTTCCCTGTGGCAGAAGTTGTCTTTTTTTTTGTGGCTCTCTAATGTAGTTTTCTACTCATCTGAAGCGATAGCTATTGTCTGTTCCACGGAATACCTTTTGGAGCGTGGATTTCACTATGCAATAAGGGGATTTATCATCAGCCAATGGACACATCGATCTACCAGATGGCGATCGATAACGGGGAAATGCTCGGGGGGATCCAACCGGCTCATGGTAAGATCTTTTTCACGTAAAGTACAACCCGATTGGGCATTGTTTTGATAGCCATCCAGGCGATCGGCCCTATGTGGCTACTTAGACGAACACGGTTATTGGTAATCAATAATAAGAAACGACGTCCCCCGCCCCCCCTTTCATGCATACATGCTTGAGGATCGTGCCGATCATATGCAGTTTGAGTTTTAACTGTAGCATCTGTATAACGGAAATGCCATTGGATATAACGTTCACGGCGCTATAAAATGAGAACGTATTGATGACATTTTCTTTTCTTTAAGCCATTTTGAAGGGACGGTTTATGGACTCAATTGACAATGAGAATGGACAGATAGGAATACTGTAAATGCAGCTGTCGCCTATAGAGGGCGCATGTTTATTTTTTATATTTCATTTTATCTCTTGTGACGTATCACGTCCTGTCTCACGCTCTGACTTGCCGTAGTTTGAGCAGATCTGGCAGAACGTGTCCAGACTTGTCGGAGAAGACAGTGCAGCAGATTTATGCACTTTATTTGTCAAAGCAAAAAAGACTAAAGTACTAGAGCCATGAAGATAACCCCCTCCCATTGAGCTGCAAGCAGGCCAAAGTGGTTCGTAAAGCTTATTCACACTTTTCGTTTTGTTTTTGTAATTCTATTGACTGAATTGTATGAGTATTGACTGTTATTATTTCCTGCAATTGTATTTCTACGGTGGTGATGAACTTGATTTGCATCAATAAACAGCCATCTGTAATTAAAGAACTCTGAGTCCTCGTCGTGCATCAATGGGCGGCACAGTAGAACACTCGACTGTGGAGTTGAATACTCCAAATGAGAAGTGAATCACGTCGGGTAGAGGATTGTCTGCAGTTGAAGATGTATCGTCGTGTCTGGGGAACCTTTCTGCTGGGAAGGAGCTGCAGCAGTGCGCACACGGCCAAACAAGCGAGCTCGTGGAAGAAGACGGCTCGAGGTTGGCGCGGGTACAGGACTCTGCCGCTGAACTTTTCCACGTATCAGTAAGGTTTCGCAGCATCCATCTTAAAGAAGCAGCAGACTTTCCCCTACATTGAAGTTGAACTGCATAGGCAAACAAGCGAGCTCGTGGAAGAAGACGGCTCGAGGTTGGCGCGGGTACAGGACTCTGCCGCTGAACTTTTCCACGTATCGGTAAGATTTCACAGCATCCATCTTAAAGAAGCAGCAGCAGACTTTTCCCTACATTGAAATTGAACTGCATAGGCAAATGCCATTCACCAAGTTGACTGACTACACGTCTCAGGTATTGACTTTTCAGAGAGAAGTATTGTTGTAGGCTACAATTGCATTGCAAGTGCGCACATTCTTGAGACTGTATATAAGGTTTTACAGTTTAATATTTTTGGCCATTTAAGAATAGGTTGATATTCATTAATGAAGTCTAGCTTTATAAGGTTAATTTAGAAAAGGCCATTCATAAAGGGTATATTCGAACTTAATATTTGCATTTTCATAATAGCCTACTAGGCTTACATTTTCATCTCGAAATCTCAGTGTCACACAACGCAAGACAAGCTGCAGCGGAAGCAGCCGCAACTACAGAGGTACTAAAAATAATGAAAGACCAGAATGAGCAAGAAGGAGAGATCCGAAGACTGGAGCAGGAAGATGAAAGGCTGAAGGCTGAAAATGACGCAGAGAACGCCAAGAAAAGAGTTCTATTCATCATGGAAAGTGCTGATAGAAGAACAAAGCTGAATGAGAAAAAGAGAGAAGTGGAACGGTTAGAGGAACTCAAGAAACTCACGCAGTTAAGGCAAAGCTAAAGGTTTACACTGAAAGCGTTCATAATGATGATGAAGAAGATCATCTGTGGTCACCTCTTCTACACTATCCTTCAGCACATTCGCTAGCTCTCACCCCACAAGAAGAACTGCGTCCTCTTGCGCCTCCAGTGTTCCAACAAGGAGAGAGCCCGTCTCAACAAGGAGAGAGCCCTTCTCAACAAGGAGAGAGCCCGTCTCAACAAGGAGAGAGCCCTTCTCAACAAGGAGAGAGCCCTTCTCAACAAGGAGAGAGTGAGCGAGAGGAACAGGAAGAGCCTGTCATTCTGACTGGACAAGAGCCATGCACTGCCACAGCAAACGGTGTGAAGAATGAAGATGAGAATCAACAAGGAGAGAGCCCTTCTCAACAAGGAGAGAGCCCGTCTCAACAAGGAGAGAGCCCTTCTCAACAAGGAGAGAGCCCGTCTCAACAAGGAGAGAGCCCTTCTCAACAAGGAGAGAGCCCTTCTCAACAAGGAGAGAGCCCGTCTCAACAAGGAGAGAGCCCGTCTCAACAAGGAGAGAGCCCGTCTCAACAAGGAGAGAGCCCGTCTCAACAAGGAGAGAGCCCTTCTCAACAAGGAGAGAGCCCGTCTCAACAAGGAGAGAGCCCGTCTCAACAAGGAGAGAGCCCTTCTCAACAAGGAGAGAGACCTCATCGACAAGGAGAGAGACATTCTCATCAACAAGGAGAGAAAACAAAACCAGGAGAGTTTGTGAAAGAAGACTTCTATCTTCAGAAAAGATGGAAGAGAGTTCAGTTCCTGTCAAATGAGTTCCGGACTAGGTGGAGAAAGGAGTACCTGCTTAATCTGCAACACAGAAGAAAATGGAACAAGGACAGGAGAAATACAAGCAAGATGAGAACTTGCCAAGAAATCAGTGGAAGTTAGCTGCTGACAATAGGGTCAGAAGAGTTAACCAGTTAGCCAGTGACACAACACTAGACAACAAAGGCGCACGCATATCTCAGCCACATTATTTAGAGAGAGCCATACACAAAACGGTACTATTACTGGAAGCTGAGTAAAGGCTCATTGAAACCTTTTTTTGTTTTTGTGTATCTGGTTTGTTTAAAGGGTTCCCAATGTTTAAAGGGTTCCTGATGTTTTAAATGGTTATGTTGAAAATCACATGTTATGTGATTGGTGGGAGTGTAAATGCAGCTGTCGCCTATAGAGGGCGCATGTTTATTTTTATATTTCATTTTATCTCTTGTGACGTATCACGTCCTGTCTCACGCTCTGACTTGCCGTAGTTTGAGCAGATCTGGCAGAACGTGTCCAGACTTGTCGGAGAAGACAGTGCAGCAGATTTATGCACTTTATTTGTCAAAGCAAAAAAGACTAAAGTACTAGAGCCATGAAGATAACCCCCTCCCATTGAGCTGCAAGCAGGCCAAAGTGGTTCGTAAAGCTTATTCACACTTTTCGTTTTGTTTTTGTAATTCTATTGACTGAATTGTATGAGTATTGACTGTTATTATTTCCTGCAATTGTAGTTCTACGGTGGTGATGAACGTGATTTGCATCAATAAACAGCCATCTGTAATTTTTTTTTAAACTTTGGCCATTCCGCTGGCTCTTTTTTGCGTTTATCGCATTTACTCTGGTCAAGGATGACCGACAGAAACAGGCTGAATGGGGTACAGATGGGGGGAAGACACTCTGGGAAAGGCACGGCTGCAGTCCGGGATTCGAACTCGCTAAACCCCAGATCCGTGACGAGCACGGTTGTCCCCGGCGCCGAAATAGCGCTCGAGGTACGCGGTGAGCTACTGGAGCTCCCCAGCCATCTGTAATTAAAGAACTCGGAGTCCTCGTCGTGCATCAATGGGCGGCACAAATACTATAAAGTATAGATTTAGCTCTACAAACAGCCCCACGTCTGTTTACATTTGCTGGTCCTCTAGAGATTTATTAGACTCATCCCAGTGGCCGCGATTGTGTTAATCTACTGTATTATGTGTTGATGTATATCCAACTATGTGTACAGAATATGTTTTCCTGTTATTTGTAAGATATTTCATTACACCTGTGTATAGATGTGTTATTCTGACCGTGTCCTACAAGTCTCTGTCTGGGTTGGGCATCGTTTCATGTTAGAAATCAAAATAAACAATGAATCAATGGAGGTCATGAGTAACGACCCCAACACTGGTGTTCCAACAGGCGGGGAAGGGGTGTCTGAAGGGGCTCAGATCCGAGCTGTAGTGAGCCCCGCCCTGGGCTCCACCTCCAGACCCCTGCTGGTGCTCTCCTGTGTGGCCAGAGAGACGGCCTGGTGCAGAGAGGACCCACAGCAGCCCGGGCCGGCCCGGTGCAGGACCCCCTGCGTGGACACGGCCCAGAGGCTCCGCCTGCCCCAGCTGCCCAACCCCTGGATGGTGAGAGACTGCGCTTCATAGAGGGTTGATGGGCTTGCATGGCAATAATTCACATCCAGTTCAAGTTTTACGTTTATTTGGATCCCCATTAGCTGTTACAAATGGCAACAGCTACTCTTCCTGGGGTCCACACAAAACAATAAATACAAACAAACATCATAATTAAAAATAAAACCAACAATAAACATACGAAACAATATACATAACATAATCAAACATAATTCCCCCCCCCCACACCCATCCAACCCAACCCACCTCATTACATTAGCATTATACCAAAATATTACAAAATGACTAGTAAAATAATAAAATGTTATATATCAAGCATTGTGCCTGTACCCAAAAGTAACCTCTTTACTTGCTTTTTAAAGCTTTCTTTGCTTGTTGCTTGAGTAATTATATATGGCAACCTATTCCACTCAATGTAGAATTGTGTGATGGAGGCCTTGCACATAATGTCTGTAGTTCTCTTTCTTCCAACATGGCTGCCTGTATTGGTAACCACTTTTGAAAGAAAATGCCCCCCCCCCCCCCCTCTCTCTCTGTCTCTGGGGGCAACAGTGGCTCAGGAGATAGAGCGGTTGTCCGGTAATCGGAAGGTTCCCGGTTCGATTCCCACTCCTCCCGGGCAATGTGTCGAAGTGTCCTTGAGCAAGACACTTAACCCCCAACTGCTCCCGATGAGCAGGTTGGCACCTTGCTTGGTCGCCTCCGCCGTCGGTGTGTGAATGTGTGAGTGAATGGGTGATGTTTTATTGTTTTATTGTGGATCCCCATTAGTCTACACCAGGGGTCAGCAACCTTTTTGACATGGAGTGCCTGTTTGAAATATAGTTGTAACTAGTGTGCCTCAACAATATTCCATGCATCGTAATTTTTTTCTTCTCATAATCAGGTCTTTTTAATGATAATTTTTACATTATTACATCATTATTGTTATTGTTATTATTAACAATATTATTATGATGGTTGTATCAACCCTAAATCTGAGTTGGGGGGGGGGGGGGGGGGGGGGGATGCAATGCAGACAAACAGCTGCATACAGTGCGACCATTTCACTCACATTTGCCCATTCATTTTTGGACACATCACACACCATCGGTGTGTGTGTACTGTACGTGTGCTGTCATAGCTCCACCTACAGGCCTAATGGAGAACACCAGGAGAACACCAGGATGTGAATGGAGGGTGAATGTGAGGTATATCGTGTAAATAAGTTTTGATTGATCGCAAGACTACACTGTAAAAAAAAAATTATTAGTTACCAGAACTTCAAAATATTGAGTTCAGTTACTGTGCATTAAGGTTTTCAGTTTTCAATCCATAATAAGTTAACAGAAAAATAAGTACACAACTACATTATTTCAACCTAATAAAACTATGTTTATTGTCATTGTTTTAAGAACACAAGTTGACTTGGTAATACTCACATTTTGAGTAAAAAAATGGCTTTTAACATGTGCAATGTTCAATGAAATAGAAAAATAAATAATACAATTTGTTGATTAATCCCACTGGTCACAATGGTGACCGTAATAATGTTTTTGTTATAAGGCTCTGCAAATGTTACTGAATGATGTAGCAATGTATTTCCAGCTAAATTGAAATAATAAACAAATAAAGGGTCTCAATTAAATATGTGGAAGTAAAAAGAACCTGTGGGAGGATTTCAACAAGATAAATGCGACAACAGTGCAAAATAGTTCACTATAATATTTCAAAGCAAAAAAAAAATAAAATAAAATTAAATAATATTTTTTTTTATTTTTTTTTAGTGCTGCCCCCTGTGCCTATGCAAATGCCCCCACGTGCCTATGCAGGCACGCGTGCCTAGGGTTGCCTACCCCTGGTCTACACCAAAGTGAGACTACTCTTCCTGGGGTCCAAACATTTAAAATACAAACACAAAAGAAAGTAAAATTAAAATATAAAACCACAAACATTGAAGTACTCACCAGAAAACATCACAACAAACAAAACAAGTGAATCAAAGCTCACTCAATGTGAGGAACAAAATTGTAAAGCGCTTTGGACAAAAGCACAATTGTATGCACCATTTACCAGTTACTATCCTCTCTCTCTCTCTCAGGTGCAGGATACAGTGGCTGAATCTCTATCAGGTCTGCTGGATGGGATCTCCTGGTTGTTGAGCTGTTCTGGTATCAGACTCCACAGCAGCTGATGAACTCCTGGTTGCTGAGATGTTCACATTTACATTTAGAAACTTAGCTGTCGCTTTTATCCAAAGCGACAAGTCATCAGGAAGGGCACAACTCTTATTAGCTGAGTTACACTGCTGGCCAGTATGACGTACTACCAGTGTCTTTATATCTGTATCACTGTACATATTAATACTACAACTCTGTATGCATCTGATTAGCACTATTACCCAGTAGTACCAATTTATATATTTTATACCCAGTTTAATAACCTGTACATTGTATATTACTACTGCACTTTACTGTTAAATGTGCACTCTGGTTGGATGCCAAACTTCTTTTCACTGTACTGTACTTGTGGTGTATGATGACAATACATTTGAATCTAATCAATACATTTGGGTGCATGTGTGCAGCCTCAAGTATGTTCTGGGGTCAGACTCTACAGTAGCTAGTTGCTGAGCACACCTCAATGCCACATATCTTTAATATACATACAGGCCACACTATAAGTGGACTGCATTTATGCCTCAAATTCACTCATACATTCACACACAGATGATGGATGCAACCATGCAAAGTGTCACCCTCTTCATCGGGAGTAGTTGGGGGTTCAGTGTCTTGCTCAAGGACACTTCAACGCACCTTCGGGAGGAGCCGGAATCTAACCGGGAACCTTCAGATTAGCAGACGGCCGCCCTCTTTTACTAGTTATTTTCACTAGTTCTCAACCTTTTCACTAGTTATTTTCACTAGTTCTCAACCTTTTCACTAGTTATTTTCACTAGTTCTCAACCTTTTCACTAGTTATTTTCACTAGTTCTCAACCTTTTCACTAGTTATTTTCACTAGTTCTCAACTTTTTTACTAGTTATTTTCACTAGTTCTCAACCTTTTTACTAGTTATTTTCACTAGTTCTCAACCTTTTCACTAGTTATTTTCACTAGTTCTCAACATTTTCACTAGTTATTTTCACTAGTTCTCAACCTTTTCACTAGTTCTTCTCAGCCTTTTCACTAGTTATCAACATTTTCATTAACTGTTAGTTATTTTCACTAGTTCTCAGCCTTTTCAGGTTGTATCCCCTACTATGGGATACATGGTTAATCAAAGAGAACGGTTTGACTTTGACTACAAATAATGATGTTTAGGTTCCTAATAATTGGTGGATTATTTCACTAGAAAATAAACCATCTATACCATAGACTGTAAATATGGTAATAATGTGTGTTGTTTATATCTGTCCACAATATCCCCCAGAATCATCTCTCGGGCCCCAAGGGGGGGTCCCAACCCACGGGTTGAGAACCGCTGCTTTAAGTCACAAGCCCCCCACAATACCCCATGTGCAGGACATACAGGTGCAGCTCGATAAATTAGAATATCGTGGAAAAGTTCTTTTATTTCAGTAATTCAATTCAAAAAGCGAAACTCTCGTAGATTATAGATTCATTACACACAAAATGAAATATTTCAAGCCTTTATTTGTTTGTTTTATTTTGATGATTATGTCTTACAGCTCATGAAAGCCCAAAATTCTGTATCACCAATAAAAAATACATGTATTTTTTCTTTTTATATAGAAATGTCGGCCTTCTGAAAAGTATGTTCACTCAGTACTTGGTTGGGGCTCCTTTTGCACAAATGACTGCATCAATACAGCTAAATATATATGACTTCCACGATATTCTAATTTATTGAGCTGCACCTGTATATTAAAGGAACACGCCAACTTTTTGGGAAATGAGCTTATTTGCCATCTACCCTGGAGTTAGACAAACAGGTACATACTCTTTTCTTCTCTGTGCATGCATTAGGCTTAGGGAACAGCCGCACTGTTAGCCTAGCTTAGCGTCATTCACTGGAAGTAGGTGTGCCAGTGTAGCCTAGTTCCCAACAGTCACGAAATACACTCCAAATACAACTCCAAAACGTTCCTGTAAACATGTTGTGACCTGTGTATTTACCATCTGGAGAAATAAAAAAGAATAATTAGACATTTTCGTTTTCTAAGCAGATATATACCCGGAACAAATTTTTGCCAAACCACTGCTGCCTGAAAAACTGCGCTTTTGAGGTGATGAAATCACTGCGCCCAGGCAGCAGTGGTTCGGGATTTTTTTTTTCTGAGTATATATCTGCTTAGAAAACTAAAATGTCTAATTATGTTCCTTTAAGCTGTCAGAAATAAGACCTGGTTTGTGATGTTTATGCCATATCGGTACTCGCAGAAGAGAATTGGACGGAATGTGAATGTTCCCATTCAAATCCCGGCAGGTTTGTTCCAGCTGGCTTGCTGTAGACTCGTCATATTGTCATTGAAATGAGCGTTGGTTTGGTGCAACAATAATTAAATCGATTGAAAATAAGAAACGTGGGGAGCTCCAGTAGCTCACCACGTACCGCGAGCGCTATTTCAGCGCCGGGGACAACCGTGCTCGTCACGGATCTGGGGTTTAGCGAGTTCGAATCCCGGACTGCAGCCGTGCCTTTCCCAGAGTGTCTTCCCCCCCATCTGAACCCTTTCAGCCTGTTTCTGTCGGTCGACCTTGACCAGTATAAATGCGATAAACGTATAAAAGAGCCAGGGGAATGGCCAAAGTTTAAGAAAATAAGAAACGTATTTCCCTTTTGAGCAGTCGTTTTAAAATTGATGAGCGTTTGTTCTCGGAAAGTTTTCCCGCTGGCGTACTGCGTGGTTCTAACGCTGGTATGAAGGATGACAAAAGAAGCTCTCGACGTTTCCAAGTAATTTACAACATTTTCTTGTAAGATGTTATTCTGACCGTTGAATAAAGCTGGCATTGATTCTGAGGGAATAATTATGTTTTCATGCCAAGGCAGCCAGGCGTTGTTAGCCAGTTATGACAAATCAGCAGCAGCTGTTAATGACCATCCACACCTTTCAGGCTATGCTGTCCTGCAGAAGCTAACCGCAGTAACTATACTAACCTGCAGAAGCTAACCACAGTAAGAGGCTTATGGCGGGGACTGAGGACGATAACTGACTACAAAGTCAGCGCCCCCTCAATGGGGAGCGACGACGCCTCTCTCGCGGACAAACTCAACTCTTTCTACGCTCGGTTTGGTGCAGACAGTGGCGCCGCTATCTCAACGGCTAGTGACGTCACTGGCGCGTCGGCTGTTGTGGAGGGGGGGGCATCCGCGGGGGGGGCGGGGACGCTCTCTCATTGTCGGTACACAGTGTGAGAAGAGAATTTATGCAGGTGAACACCAGAAAAGCTGCTGGCCCAGACGGAATAACAGGACGCATACTTAAGTCCTGCGCTAACCAGCTAGCCCCTGTGTTCACCGCCATATTTAATCGATACCTGGCGGAGTCAGTGGTCCCCGCCTGCTTCAAGATGTCTACCATCATCCCTGTACCAAAGAAAACCTCCCCAACATGTCTCAATGACTACAGACCGGTGGCACTCACCTCTGTGGCCATGAAATGTTTCGAGAGGCTGGTCAAGGATCACATTTGTGCCTCCCTCCCCAGTGATATGGACCCTATGTAATTTGCATACAGGCCAAACAGGTCCACTGATGATGCGGTCTCCCAAGTACTGCACAGCACCCTCTCTCACCTTGACCGCCAGAAGGGGGGCTATGTGAGACTGTTGTTCATTGACTACAGTTCAGCGTTCAACACCATAGTCCCCACCAGACTGGTGGACAAGCTGATCGAGCTGGGTCTGAGCTCCGCTCTGAGCGCCTGGATACTGGACTTTCTGAGCGAAAGGCCCCAGGCGGTCAGGTTGGGGGGTCAGACCTCCAACACCATCACCCTGAGCATCGGGTCCCCCCAGGGCTGTGTTCTGAGCCTCCTGCTGTACTCACTATACACACACGACTGTGTGGCCAAGTTCAGCTCCAACTCCATAGTGAAGTTCGCGGACGACACAGTGGTGGTGGGGCTGATCTCGGACAACGACGAGAAGGCCTACCGGGAGGAGGTTGAGGTACTGGAACGCTGGTGCCAGGACAACAGCCTGCTCCTGAACATTGGTAAAAACAAGGAGCTGATCGTGGATTATAGGAGAGGACAGCAGGAGACACACACACCACTGAGGATAAACGGGGGCTACCGTGGACAGGGTGAGCAGCTTTAAGTACCTGGGGGTCCACATCTCAGAGGATCTGACATGGACAACACACATAGACTCAGTCGTAAAAAAGGCGAAGCAGCGCCTCTACCACCTGAGACAGTTAAGGAAGTTCAGAGTATCTGGGATGTTTCTTGACTGGAAACATCACTGCCTGGTATGGAAACAGCACGGCACAGGACAAGAAGGCCCTACAGAGAGTGGTGCGCTCAGCCGAGTGTACCACGGGTATTGCACTACCACCCCTCCAGGTTCTATACAACAAGAGGTGCAAATCCAGAGCCTGCTGAATAATGAAAGACCCTCACCACCCCAACAACAGCCTGTTCATGCTGCTGAGGTCAGGCAGACGCCTGCGAACACCAGCTACTAGGACAGAGAGACTTCGGCTCAGCTTCTTCCCCCAGGCCATCAGAGCCTTGAACACTGAACTCTCCACACACAAGCACACATGAGCACACACACGACACACACACTGTACACGCTCACACACTAGCAGCCACTTTAACATGAGCAAGCACACACTCATGCTGCACACGCCCACACTTATGGCCACTAAGGAAAGGTCACTTTAAGAATAGTATAGTATAACTGAGATTGTATAATATAGCATGTACAGAAAGACCCAGTGCCTCATCCGTAGCTAACAGTGTATTGCACTACCACAGGACCTAGCATGTCCTACCATGCTCTGTAAATAACTTATGTACATATACCGATATGCCCTACTCTGTTTACTTGTTTTATTGCACAATGTCGTTCTATTGGATTCTATTATATGTTATTAGTATTGTATTATGCACATCGTTGCGGGCAAGACCACCCGCATTTCATTGTATACTCGTATGCCGTGACAAATAAAACTCTTGACTTGACTTGACTTGTAACTATACTGCCCTGCAGAAGCTAACCTCAGTAACTATACTGCCCTGCAGAAGCTAACAGCAGTAACTATACTGCCCTGCAGAAGCTAACAGCAGTAACTACACTGCCCTGCAGAAGCTAACCACAGTAACTATACTGCCCTGCAGAAGATAACCGCAGTAACTATACTGTCCTGCAAAAGTTAAACGTTTGCAAACCTACAAGTAGGCCGCTGTGCCTATGAAGACAAGAAATAGGAACGCAGACCGGGTCATTACATTTATCTGCAAGTCATTAACAGGCTTACTTGGTGTGCGAGAGGAGACTTGTTGGAACACCCTTTGGTTACCTACTAGAAATTATGTAATTCAATGCATTTATTTATTTTCTGTGAAATTTAAACAACTAATGATGATAATTAGACCACCACTCCATGGTGCTGAAATATGTGCCAAAATACATACGATGAAAGTCGGGCATTACATGCGAACATTAGGCTGTGAATGTGGGAGAGATGTCGATGGATCTGTATCGTTGTCTTATGAGAGAAAGAGAGATCTGTGGTTTTATTATCTATGTTCTCTTTTTTGTATCCACTTTTTCTCCTCTTTTTCTATTTTTCTCCCATCCCAATTCCACTGTGCCAATTCTCCCCTCCCCTGTCTTGAACGTTGCTCGCATATTCCCCCCACTGGCCGGTTGTAGGGAGGATAGAAGCCTTGCATCATGTGTCCCCTCCAATACACGAGGAGGCAGCCTGTCACATCTTTTCACCTTCCAGCGCGGACTCTCATTGGCGGGGTGTAACGTGTGGGAGGCTCACACTACCCCCGCCATTTCCTGTCTCTGCTGTGCAGGCGTCCTGTAGGAGTCGCTGTCCACAACGTCCAGATTACCACCCATTGACTTCCACCCGCTAACTCTGCCAATTGAGTTTGTATGACGGCTGGCCCAAGCCGGAGGCAACGCCGACAGCCGGAGTCGAACCCGGTGTCTCTTGCGTTGGTGACGAGCGCAATGTCCACAACGCCACCCAGCCGCCCTATTATCTATGTTCTCTAAATTAATTTGCATGTGTCTTTTTACATTAATTGATACAAAGGAATTTATGTAAAGTTGCAAAGGAGAGTAAGAGGGAGAGAGAGAGGCTGATTAAGAGGTACAGTATCAGACAACACAGCAAAACACACAAAAACATTTCTTTGCCATATCTTGGCTTTTTCCTGTGAGTCAAGACTATAGATTACCAGTAGCTCCTACACAACATCCTGTAAATCGAGACGAGATTCTAAACCTTCCTATGCTTCCTAACATCCTTTCTATGCTTCCTATAACCCTTCATATGCTTCCTAATATCCTTCCTATGCTTCCTAACATGCTTACTATGCTTCCTAACATCCTTCCTTTGCTTCCTAACATGCTTACTATGCTTCCTATTACCGTCTAGCATTAGCATGCTTATGCTAATAACTATAATTGGAGAGCGGTCAGTGTGTTTGTCGGTCAGTGTCTGTGTGTTTGTTAGTGTTAGCATGCTTATGTAGTAAGTAAAAAAAAATATATTTAAACTTAGAATATACATATATGGTGTAGTCTCCTTTTTCAATATATTTTAGTACATATCAAGTGGCTCAATGCAGTAGAAGTAAGTGAGTCAAATGTAAACAAATGCCTAAAAAAAGAAAAATGACCGTTGACCTAAAATAAGGAGACGTGGTCAGTTGAAGCGTACCGTGCCTTTCATCCTCCACTGTCACTCTGTCTGCCTGAACAGAGGCCTTGCACAGAACGTTCACGCAGTTCTCTCCCTTCCAACATGGCCGTCTGAAACCATCGGTTGCCACAATCAAATAGAAAAACGCCTCGTGTGTCTATGTGCAGTGTTTGGAGGAGTGGATAAAACATTGGAAAAGCACAATATCATTAACTATTGATATATTGTTATTCCAATACGAGTCCAACAGCGTCGACTCGGCCAGGGGTCAGGGGTCAGACCCCAAGCTTTTCCTTTCTCGTTACGTGTCGTTTATTGTGAACTGAAAGTGTGGAAGTGAGCTGGTGATTCATATTGAGTCGTCTTCGACCCGTCGCTCACCGGCAGTAACGGGATGATGCGGCCTAGGCGTGACAGGATAATGTGCGTTATCGCCGCTCTTTCCTTCTAGTCCCCATGGCAACCAAGCGAACCTGCGCCCCCCTTTCCCTCAAAAAGGCCCCTGAATCGTAATAATAATCACCTCTGCAGAAATACACATTTAGATTACGGCCATAATTGCTGCAATTTAGGTGCATTAAATCTGCACCGGGAAACTGGAGATAGCTGTTTTTTTATGGTGAAATCTAGGCCATAACGGCAGCAGAGTCGGGTTTATGAGAGAGAGAGGGGAATGGCCATTTCTCTCCCTTTTTTATAAACAGGATGTATCTCTTCTGTCCTCGATTGCCTCAACTATATACATCTGTGTGTGTGTGCATGCATGTGTGAGTGCGTGCATGTGTGTGTGTGTCTGCTTGTGTGTGTAAGTGTGCATGTGTGTCTGCTTGTGTGAGTGCGTGCATGTGTGTGTGTGTCTGCTTGTGTGTGTAAGTGTGCATGTGTGTCTGCTTGTGTGAGTGCGTGCATGTGTGTGTGTGTCTGCTTGTGTGTGTAAGTGTGCATGTGTGTCTGCTTGTGTGTGTAAGTGTGCATGTGTGTGTGTCTGCTTGTGTGAGTGCGTGCATGTGTGTGTGTGTGTCTGCTTGTGTGTGTAAGTGTGCATGTGTGTGTGTGTGTGTCTGCTTGTGTGTGTAAGTGTGCGTGTGTGTGTGTGTGTCTGCTTGTGTGTGTAAGTGTGCGTGTGTGTGTGTCTGCTTGTGTGTGTGTGTGTGTGTGTAAGTGTGCATGTGTGTGTGTCTGCTTGTGTGTGTAAGTGTGCGTGTGTGTGTCTGCTTGTGTGTGTAAGTGTGCGTGTGTGTGTGTGTGTGGGTGTAAGTGTGCGTGTCCACACTGAGCTTTCCCCTTGAACAACAGGCCCCTAAGTGACCTGAAAACAGTCCTGACTCCTCCCCCTTATAGTCTACACTCCGGACTCCTCCCCCTTATAGTCTACACTCCTGGCTCCTCCCCCTTATAGTATACACTCCTGACTCCTCCCCCTCCACACTCCGGACTCCTCCCCATCCATGTGTCTATAGTCTACACTCCTGACTCCTCCCCCTCCATGTGTTTATAGACTACACTCCTGACTCTTCCCCCTCCTGACTCCTCCCCCTCCATGTGTTTATAGACTACACTCCTGACTCTTCCCCCTCCTGACTCCTCCCCCTCCATGTGTTTATAGACTACACTCCTGACTCTTCCCCCTCCTGACTCCTCCCCCTCCATGTGTTTATAGACTACACTCCTGACTCTTCCCCCTCAGTGTGTTTATAGACTACACTCCTGACTCCTCCCCCTCCTGACTCCTCCCTCTCCATGTGTTTACAGACTACACTCCTGACTCCTCCCCCTCCATGTGTTTATAGACTACACTCCTGACTCTTCCCCCTCCTGACTCCTCCCTCTCCATGTGTTTATAGACTACACTCCTGACTCTTCCCCCTCCTGACTCCTCCCCCTCCATGTGTTTATAGACTACACTCCTGACTCTTCCCCCTCAGTGTGTTTATAGACTACACTCCTGACTCCTCCCCCTTATAGACTACACTCCTGACTCCTCCCCCTCCATGTGTTTATAGACTACACTCCTGACTCTTCCCCCTCCTGACTCCTCCCCCCCCATGTGTTTATAGACTACACTCCTGACTCCTCCCCCTCAGTGTGTTTATAGACTACACTCCTGACTCCTCCCCCTTATAGACTACACTTCTGACTCCTCCCCCTCCGTGTGTTTATTTGAGTATGCAAGAAATACATGTTTTCTGAGATACATTCTCAATAGTCTTTGAATAGCTCTGTAAGCATCTTCTTCATGCGTGTCCTCTTCTGAAGCCTGGGAACACTTCTTTAGGGCAGGTATGCAGCGAATAACAGGGACAAAGCCTTTGTTATTACACTCAGATCCTAGTGGGGGCTCAGTGGAGGGGGAGGGGGGGTTGTCTCTCTATGCTTCCAGCATAAAAGTGGACGCTGGTATTAGAGATCGGGGTTTAGCCGCAGCTGTGACGCTGGACTGAATTGATAGATGAGAGAATAAAGGAATGAATTAAAGGGGAATTCCACCCAGGATTAAGAATTCACATAATGTTCTTCCTGTGGCCCCCGGGAACGTTTGGGATGATGGATGGATGGGTGAAGAGTTGTGATTGGAAGGGAGATGGCTTTATAGGAGTACGAGTCTGAATGAATGAATAACTTAACAAATATATCAATGGAGTCTTTGCGGAACTCCAATGCGGAGGAGCGACTTGCAGAAGAAGGTTTTACTGAGGTTTACTGAGGTCTGTTTACTGAGGCAGTAGACGGTAGTCTTACGGAGGCCAGGGCCAGCTTAGCAGGCCTCCTGGGTGGCACTTCGAGGGGGGAAGGGTTCTGTCTCTCGTCTCTCTGTCCCCAAAGGCACAGGGGCCTCTAGATATGATGTCACACTGAAGATCCCTCTGTGTTTCCTGGTGCTAGAAGGGAGTCTTCATGAAGACAGGTAAGGGATACTCTGCCAACAAACAATGTGTGAAGTAGCCTCGTGTTGAGTAAGAAAGCCCTCTGAAACTTTATATATCCACCTAATGCCTCTAAACAACCTCAACCTGTTTTTATTTATTTATTTTATTCAACCTTTATTTAATCAGGCAGGTCAATTAATTAAGAACAAATTCTTATTTACAATGAAATGGTAAATGGTAACGGGTGCATTTATATAACAGCTTTTATCGAAAGCACTTTGCAATTTGTTTTACCCATTCACTCACACGTTCACACACCGACGGCGGAGGCCACTGTGCAAGGTGCCGACCTGCTCATCGGGTTAAGTGTCTCGCTGAAAGGGCCTCTCGAAGGGTAATGGGGAAAGGGGACGGAAGATAATACATGTTTATATGGGAATAATTAATTAATAATTAACAGGTTATCAGGTTAGCTTCCTTGTTCCGTTTTATATCGCTCCTGCCTCCTTGTTTTATGTATCTGGAGAAAAGGGTGGAAATTAATGTTGCTCAGAGCAACACGGTTAGAAAGGTCAAAGGTCAGAGCCCCGTTCAATGTCCATGGAGCAGCTGACCGGGCTGCATTTCAAAGCCAACACAACACACTTGCTCCATTCACTTTGAGTTAATATGAGTGTTTGTTTGTTTCCTGCATACTGCATTTACCCCAGAGACGCATAGCTTTACTCACTGCTGTGCATACAGTGAATGTCATTTAATAAAAAACATTTTTAATTGGTTTATATTTCTTTTTGATTTAATTGTATTTTAAAATGTGATTTAATTATATATTTTTTCCCAACATGTCTTCATATTTTAGTGATAAAATTTATATATATGTTTTTTTTTTATCCACTTTTTCTCCCATTTTCTATTTTTCTCCCATCCCAATTTTCATATCGTCCAATTCAACCCTCCCCTGTCTTCGAACATTGTTTCTTGCCTCCCACAAGCCGGCTGCAATGTGGACTAAGTCATACATAGCACGAGTCCCCTCCGATACTCGAGGTAACAGCCGTCGCATCTTTTCACCTGCGCAGCTCGATCTTTCAGCGTCGGGGGTCTGGGCTTTGGAGGGGCCCCGCCCCCGTCGCTTCTTGATTCTACTGCGCAGGCGCACCAACCGACCTGTAGGAGTCGCTGTCCACAACGCCCGATCCCCACCCTTCAGTTTCCCTCCCCGTAATACGGCCAATGTGTATTACTGTGGACGACCAGCTAAACTGAAAGCAATGTGGAGAGCGGGGCTCGAACAGGAGGCATCCTGTTCAAGCCCAGTCTCCAGCATTCCTTGCGAGCGCCTTGCCCACTGCGCCACGTAGCCTCCCCGTGATAAATTTATATTTTAAGTGAAAACAACTAGTGACAAAGCAGAAGCTAGTGTGTTTTAATTATTTCCCTTACCTCTGTGAGGTATGTAGGGTGCGACAGTGGCTCGGGAGGTTGAGCAGTCGTCCTGTAATCCGGAGGTTCTCGGTACGATTCCCCCTCCTCCCGGGCACCGTGTCGAAGCGTCCTTGAGCAAACCCCTAACTGCTCCCGATGAGCAGGTTGGCACCTTGCACGGTCACCTGCGCTGTCGGTGTGTCAATGTGTGAGTGAATGTGTGAATGTGAGGAACAACATTGTAAAGCTCTTTGGTTAAAAGCTGTTATATAAATGCACCGTTTACCATTTAGACAGACATACACTCAGACACACACACAGACAGACATACACACACACACATAGAAAGACATACACACACAGACACACACACACGCACACACATAGACATAGTATAAATGCACAGCTAAATTCTCAGCAAAATTGGCAAGGTATAATGTTTGAGAGCTAAAGTGTTGTTTTTGGAGTAATGCTAAGAGAGAGACACTTTTATCTCTGAAAACAATATGTGTGTGTGTGTGTGTGTCTGTCTGTCTGCGTAAGCACACAGAAAGTACATAGATTTGTGATAATAAAGCAAACATCTATGCCTTTCCTTCCTTCTCTCCTCCTCCTAGCCGATACATTGATCCCCGGCGCTCTGGCTCCTCTAACTCGACTCTGTTTCCACCAAACCCTCACGTAAACAAGCTCTGTTTCCACCAAACCCTCACGTAAACAAGCTCTGTTTCCACCAAACCCTCACGTAAACAAGCTCTGTTTCCACCAAACCCTCACGTAGACAAGCTCTGTTTCCACCAAACCCTCACGTAAACAAGCTCTGTTTCCACCAAACCCTCACGTAAACAAGCTCTGTTTCCACCAAACCCTCACGTAAACAAGCCTGACCGACCGGGCGGCGCGTCAGAAGCGTCACAGGATCTCCAGATTAAAGCCACCGATTATGACAACGTGGTCTCATCAGAAAACATAAAGGTACTTCATCGACCACAGGGACAAAGGTACATAATGTACGTTATGTTATATATGTTTACGTTTATCATTGAAAGAAAAAAGAAAGTGTGGCCCTATTCCCCGTACCTGGTTCAACTAAGTCGATCAAGAGTCCCATTATCCAGATTCAATTAACCCGATGTTTGAATCCGGGATGTTCCTGTTCCTCGAAGGTGGATTCAGTCTCGTTCATTTGAACCAGACTTGAGACTCAGGATAATTGCGCGCGCCCGCCTCAGCTGAAAAGACAGCAAGTGTCGATAGCAGAAATCCTGATTTTCTAACGGCATTGATTGATTGATTGATTTAAAACTTTATTAACAGAATGCAGTACGGCTCAATAGCCTCGCCGACAAGTTAAATGCATAATCTATAGGCTAATTTTAAATCCCTCATTACCCCAACCAATCAGATTATATTTCTTTAAACGTGCCTGCTGGCAGTATAGGCTTATGGAATGTATAATCAAATGAGATCTTGCTAGCGAAAATAATTAGTTCAGCTCTTTCAGAATAACGATAAAAACAAGCCCAAATAGTATATCTAATTGATACGAATTATATCATGAGGATATCTGTATGTGCTTAGGTATTATGTACTATATAAATACATAGTTTCCAAAGAGAGGCTTGGAGGGAGGCTTGCAGTTACACTATTAATCAGGTTTGAATCTGTTTCGGACCTAATCCATACATGCATTGAATTGATTACCATTTGGTTTATACCAGTGACACCTCATGTTCATCATCAGATAACAGTGCTTGAAAAGATAAATGCATTTTCTCAAATTCATTCATCAAAAACGTCAAAGGCTCATTCAATCTATCAAGTCACGTCACGTCATCAAATCCATCAAACAGCGCATCTCCTCATATATTTTAATCCCAGTTACAATATCACAATAACGTGTGACACTGTCACAGTGATACAATTAATACTCCACAGATTCAGATTCCTCATAATTCATATTCACAATCCGCGCATAGACGCTTCAGCTTGAATGAAACGCATCCGGGTGCTCCGTTAAGCAAATACACAGCGAAGAATATTAAACTAATCAGAGCCAAACACCCGATAGGTTTCATTCATTAAAAATATCCCAGCAGGATTCACATTTGCAATGATCCGTTTAGTCCGTTATTAAAATAACTGTGTGTGTCGCGACTCGCGAGCGCCGTATCCGTATAGATATGACGTGCATTATATAGGACAAAGTAAATTCATAGGCTGAATATGATTTATTATCAGCGTTACTGCAGACCTATTATTTTACATTTCAAACGAAGCACAAAAACATAATTCAGAATGGCATAATGGGATCTAGACTGTGAGAAATATTTCAGGAAGGGAGCTGGGATTTCTTTGCGGGGGCGTGGCCATGGTTCATCCAGCTAACTGAACTTAACCCTGCCCTCGACCAGGTTCAAACTTTTTGATCTGTTGTCATAGTGATTTAGACAATCGAGCGTCGGGGAATGGAAAGGTCTGGCTTAAGTCAAGCTATGCTGAAAATTATCCGGCTAACTCAGTTAGCCAGGTACGGGGAACGGGGCCCTGAACAAAGGTACAGCCACCCCCAGACACCTCCATCTAGTGCTGCAAGATAATAAAATAGAGATGATAAAAAGTAAAGATAAAATACAATGCTAAGCTTACAAATGAAAAGGTAATGGGTCCTATGTACACTACTATAGAATATACAGTTATACTAAGGAGTCCATACCACAAGATGACAATAGTTGGCTCCTGTTTTGATTGATTGATTGAAAACTTTATAAACCGATTGCAGAATGGGTACAATACAGTACGGCTCAATACACACAATTGTTAAGGGGATGCAGACCAGAGAAAGACTTTCATCTTGTTTACATCAGGGTCCCCCATTTTCAATTCATCAGGACATATATGACATACATGACATACAGATAGACAGTACTGCTACATCTATACATTTATGACATACCAGATTTGCAAATACAGTACTGTTTGTGATACAAAAAGAGTCCAGAAAAGAGAGTCAGGTGCAGGTTGCCCTGAATAGTGCCCATAAGTGTGGTGCATCCTTTGTAATGACTACAGATGACTGGGTGTCCAGTCTGATGGTGGTGAAGATGTTGGTGACTGGCACGGCAGCAATTAAACCTCATAGCAAGGTCTAGGATGCCACAATTCAGTCGGAGCTTCATCAAAGTCAGGAGTAGCTGATCGATTAGAGGCATAATTCAAGCACCACAACACATGAAGTACTAGGGGTCTGTGTAGCAATGTCAAGGTGGTTTGGGCCTTGTTCAGCTCTTCCTTCATCCTTCACACTCGCACGGAGCATTTGTTTTTTCCGTTTGGTGGGAATGAGATAGCTGATGTGGTCGGGGAAAGCAGTGTTGGCCCAGCTGCTTTGCCATTGGGAATATGCCACCCACAGACCCGTGAGTTACAGTTTGGGGTGAAGTCATGCCTGCAAAAAGAAAATAAATTGTAAACTGTGATATGAAGAAACAAACAAATAGATTTCTGTCTACTACAAGCTAAACATGTGATTGCTTTAAAATGGACGGAGATTCAGAGACCTGACTCAGGTCATTGGATCAAAGAGATGTCTAACTTCTAGAAAGCACAATCACAGGAGGCTCATACAGAACCAAGTGTTTCACTGTAATGTACATGTACCTTATGTGACAAATAAAACAAAACCTTAATTCATTATATTGTTTAAAATATATAAATCAGTACTACTGAGTAATAATGCTAATCAGATCATATGTATGTACAGAGTTGTAGTATTATTATGTACATTGATGCAGCAGGTATAAAGACACTATGGTAGTCATACTGGCCCGCAGCGTAACTAGTAAGAGTAGGTAAGGGATATGTACAGATATAGATATAGTAGTATCTACAGATATGTAAAAGGATTATATGCAGTTATATGTACAAACACATGTGGATATATACAGTAGGCTACATTAAGAATAAATATAATTATGGTATACACAGCATTATTGTACATGCCAAGATGGCATCATACACTTGCCATCCTTCTTATTACTGTGTTGTGTCATCCAAAAATACTTTAATTTAGAGGTAATTCACACCACGACCATGTTACTATCACAAGATAGCGACTTAACAATAACAACAGGTAATGTTTTGTATTCTGGTCGTCACGAGACCGCCGGCCATCTTCGTATAGCAGTTAGGGGACAACAAACGAATGGGTACAATACAGTACGGCTCAATACACACAATTGTTAAGGGGATGCAGACCAGAGAAGTTTACATCAGGGTCCCCCATTTTCAATTCATAGTGGTGCCTGCCGTTAGCCTACGTTAATTATTGTTTATCATTGAGATCAAACTTACTGTATCAACTTCAGGCTTCAGCCACCTTCTCTTCTCTTTGTCGGGCTTCAGCCACCTTCTCTTCTCTTTGTCGTCGGGAGGAAAGCGGTAATAAGATACCGTTTTGTTGACATCGTTGAACGTTTATTGCAACACGGAACACAGAACTAACTGACTACTTAGTTACCGCGGCGCGACAAGGAAAGCGGCAGTGAAACACAGCAGCCGAGCGTCAACACAGCGGCCTCTGCCGCGGGGCGGGGCCGCGCGGTGTCACGCGGCCGTCGCGGCCAATCAGGCCAACCCCGGAAATCAAATCCGTTGCGGAAGTGGTACACGCCTCCCGCGTAGCGTGTCGATGTGTCCTTGAGCAAGACACTTAACCCCTAATTGCTCCCGATGAGCAGGTTGGCACCTTGCATGGTCGCCTCCGCCATCGGTGTGTGAATGGGTAAAATGTGAGTAACAAATTGTAAAGCACTTTGGATAAAAGCGCTATATAAAAAAGCAGCCATTTACCATTTACTTTGTTCTTTCTATACATAAATAATATTGTTAGTATAGTAGAAAATTCAAGTATTCATTTGTATGCAGATGACAGTTTTGTATTCAGTTGGACCTTCAGCTTCAATACTATACAGTATACAGTATAGTATACAGGGGTCCTACTAATCACCCTAAAGTACCAGAAAATACCAGAAAATACCAGAAACTACCCCAAAATACCCCAAAGTATACCCCAAAATACCAGAAACTACCCCAAAATACCCCAAAATACCGGAAAATACCAGAAAATACCAGAAACTACCCCAAAATACCCCGAAGTATACCCCAAAATACCAGAAACTACCCCAAAATACCCCAAAATACCAGAAAATACCAGAAAATACCCCAAAGTATACCCCAAAATACCAGAAACTACCCCAAAATATCCCAAAATACCAGAAAATACCAGAAACTACCAGAAACTACCCCAAAATACCCCAAAGTATACCCCAAAATACCAGAAACTACCCCAAAATACCCCAAAATACCCCAAAGTATACCCCAAAATACCAGAAACTACCCCAAAATATCCCAAAATACCAGAAAATACCAGAAACTACCAGAAACTACCCCAAAATACCCCAAAGTATACCCCAAAATACCAGAAAATACCAGAAAATACCCCAAAATACCCCAAAGTATACCCCAAAATACCAGAAACTACCCCAAAATACCCCAAAGTATACCCCAAAATACCAGAAACTACCCCAAAATACCCCAAAATACCAGAAAATACCAGAAAATACCAGAAAATACCCCAAAGTATACCCCAAAATACCAGAAACGACCCCAAAATACCCCAAAATCCCAGAAAATACCAGAAACTACCAGAAACTACCCCAAAATACCCCAAAGTATACCCCAAAATACCAGAAACGACCCCAAAATACCCCAAAATACCAGAAAATACCAGAAAATACCAGAAACTACCCCAAAATACCCCAAAGTATACCCCAAAATACCAGAAACTACCCCAAAATACCCCAAAATACCAGAAAATACCAGAAACTACCAGAAACTACCCCAAAATACCCCAAAGTATACCCCAAAATACCAGAAACTACCCCAAAATACCCCAAAATAACAGAAAATACCAGAAACTACCCCAAAATACCAGAAAATACCCCAAAATACCAGAAAATACCAGAAAATACCAGAAAATACCCCAAAGCATACCTCAAAATACCAGAAACTACCCCAAAATACCCTAAAATACCCCAAAGTATACCCCAAAGTACCAGAAAATACCAGAAAATACCCCAAAATACCCCAAAGTACCCCAAAATACCCCAAAGTATACCCCAAAGTACCAGAAAATACCCCAAAATACCCCCAAAGTACCAGAAAATACCAGAAAATACCCCAAAATACCCCAACGTACCCCAAATAGTGTGTAATAGTGTAATAGTAGTAATAGTGTGTAATAGTGTAATAGTGTGTAATAGTGTAATAGTGTGATAGTGTGTAATAGTGTGTAATAGTGTAATAGTGTAATAGTGTGTAATAGTGTAATAGTGTGTAATAGTGTAATAGTGTAATAGTGTGTAATAGTGTAATAGTGTGTAATATTGTAATAGTGTGTAATAGTGTAATAGTGTAATTTTGTGTAATAGTG
>NC_140174.1:124192103-124227103 GCF_963971535.1 Notolepis coatsorum
ACACTAGCACACTATTACACTTTTACACACTATTACACTATTACACTATTACACACTAGCACACTATTACACACTATTACACTATTACACTATTGCACACTATTACACACTATTACACTATTACACTATTACACTATTACACTATTACACACTATTACACTATTACACTAGCACACTATTACACTTTTACACACTATTACACACTATTACACACTATTACACTATTACACCATTACACACTATTACACTATTACACACTATTACACTATTACACACTATTACACTATTACACACTATTACACTATTACACACTATCACACTATTACACTATTACACACTATTACACTATTACTTCTATTACACTATTACACACTATTTGGGGTACTTTGGGGTATTTTGGGGTATTTTCTGGTATTTTCTGGTATTTTCTGGTACTTTGGGGTATACTTTGGGGTATTTTGGGGTACTTTGGGGTACTTTGGGGTATTTTGGGGTATTTTCTGGTATTTTCTGGTACTTTGGGGTATACTTTGGGGTATTTTAGGGTATTTTGGGGTAGTTTCTGGTATTTTGGGGTATACTTTGGGGTATTTTGGGGTAGTTTCTGGTATTTTCTGGTATTTTCTGGTATTTTGGGGTAGTTTGGGTTAGTTTCTGGTATTTTGGGGTATACTTTGGGGTAGTTTCTGGTATTTTGGGGTATTTTCTGGTATTTTGGGGTATTTTGGGGTAGTTTCTGGTAGTTCCTGGTATTTTCTGGTATTTTGGGGTATTTTGGGGTAGTTTCTGGTATTTTGGGGTATACTTTGGGGTATTTTGCGGTAGTTTCTGGTATTTTCTGGTATTTTCTGGTATTTTGGGGTAGTTTCTGGTATTTTGGGGTATACTTTGGGGTATTTTGGGGTATTTTGGGGACGTTTCTGTTATTTTGGGGTATACTTTGGGGTATTTTCTGGTATTTTCTGGTATTTTGGGGTAGTTTCTGGTATTTTGGGGTATACTTTGGGGTATTTTGGGGTAGTTTCTGGTATTTTGGGGTATACTTTGGGGTATTTTGGGGTAGTTTCTGGTATTTTCTGGTATTTTGGGGTATTTTGGGGTAGTTTCTGGTATTTTGGGGTATACTTTGGGGTATTTTGGGGTAGTTTCTGGTATTTTGGGGTATACTTTGGGGTATTTTGGGGTAGTTTCTGGTATTTTCTGGTACTTTGGGGTGATTAGTAGGACCCGTATAGGGTCAACCTCGTTTTGAACTCATCGTTTTGAACACATCTAAAACAAAGGTTAGGTGGTTTGGAAAAAGGTCTGTTGTCACATCTATTAATGGCTCAGTTCTGGATTCAGTCACCTCTTGTAAATACCTGGGTGTCTGGTTAGATCAGGGGTTCTCAAACTTTTTCATACCGTGACCCCATTTTATTTAGGAATTCTTTTGGGGACCCCACACTTAATGTATCGTGTAATTTCAACATGGAATTAAGGAATATCAAAATAAAAGCACATGTTGTTGAACTTGATCATGCATATTTATTCGAAAATGTTATTACAGTACTATGTTATCAATACACATTTATAAAACGAGGCATATTTGCTAGAATATGTTGCCAGAACATAAAAAAAAATATATATATATATATATATATTTATTTTAATAATTATTTTACTTGCCAATGCGCAACCCCACTGTCACCTACCCGCGACCCCAATTTGGGTCGCAACCCGTAGTTTGAGAACCACTGGGTTAGATAATACACTTTCTTTTTCTCAGCACGTGTTACATCTTCAATAAAAAATAAAAGCAAGACTTGGCTTCTTGTACAGGAATCGTTCCTGCTGTACTCTCTCTGCTAAACACTCCCTCGTCCAAATGTCCATTCTCCCATTGTTTGACTATGATGTCATTTACATGCAAGCAAGACGGTCCTTGATCGCCTCCATGTTTTGTATCACTCAGCAAGTTATGTTTGCTACAAACCTTTTCAACACATCACTGTGACTTGAGATTTATTACAGACTGTGGATCTCTTACTCACCATTGTGTATTATATTCAAAAGTGAACTGGCCTTCCTTATGTGCACGTCGGCCAGGGGTGTAAAGTACTTGAGTAATTGCACTTCGTTACAATACTTAACTACTGTTATTGGGGATTTGTACTTTACTCAAGTATTATTAGGTTTGTATACTTGTACTTTTATTCAATTACATTTCAGAGAAAAAAACACACACATTTTACTCCTTACATTTAAAATGCAGACCTACAAAGTACAAAGTACAAATCTCGCAGGTCCAACCATTTTAATAAGTTTATTTGTTTCTCTGGCCGAACTAACGTTAACGTTATTAATCCTGTGGCCGCACTTTATTTAAAAATAGCCAATCAAATCCCCATCAATGGAAAATGTACCCGCCCATACCCATGCTGATTGGTCCTTGTGCAAGACTAGAAAGTGGGGATCTTTGATTAAACACCTGCTATCAGAAGAATAGACAGTCAGAAAAAAAAGTTTTTACTTTTACTTAGCCAGATACTCTGACTTTTACTTGAGTATGATTTTGAGACGGTACCTGTGACATCCTCGGCACGACGCAAAACACAAGCTGATTTCTTGGACTGATTTTAATGAAGAAGCTTGATCCAACCTCATCCAAACCTTCATCCAAACCGTAAAATCTGTATGAAATACAAATGCATACAAAAAATACTATTACTATTACAAGTCCATTCAAACCAATGGTCGGAACGTCACTAAACATATACCACAATTATTATCTCCATCAATCAATACCTTATTGGCTGCGTGCCAGTATATGAGAACATCGATGCGTTACTGTAGTATGTCTTCTGTCAGTTTCTTGGAAGATTGTCTTGTTACGTTGGCTTGATGGATTGTTCTTTACTTATTAGAACGCCAGGTAAGTCCATTACCACTCAAGTTCATGTTCCAACGCAAGAGAGAGAAGCCGGAAACACGTCACCGGATACCAGGTGTGTCAACTCTTGTGAGATGTGGTAATTGCACAAATAAAATAGAAAAACAGTGCGCCACTAATATATATCTTATATAAAACAAATAAGAAATACATTGAAAAGCAATTGAATGTATTATTACTATTATACAAAATAAGCATATAAATTGTAAACATAAATAACTATATTAACCAACTGTTAACCATAGCTGCAGTTACAGTACCCATACTTTCACTTTTGTGCACCCCTCGCGCCTATTTTGTGCTTTTTGCATTTTTGTGTGTGTGTTTGTGTGCACAACGGTGGCTGTGTTGATGATTATGTCATGAAATTGGGTCCATGTCGTTATTTTACATATATTTTCAATATGTCAAAAGAATATAATTTGAATCTCTCCCTCCTCCACCTCACACTGGTGTCAACCGTGTCACAGCAGCTGCAACACGGATACATTTGATTGGTGCCGCCCCTCTCGGCTCCTCGCTGAGCTCGCTCTGCTTGGGAGGGGCTGGTGGTTGAGTAAACAGTGCTCGTCTCTTCAGATTATACCCGGAAAAAGGTGTACTGTATCCCCGCTGGAAATATTACCAATAACTAGTGCTTACACTAACTCATACAAGGAGAAGAGAACATATCACTCCAGTCCTGGCCACTCTGCACTGGCTTCCAATAACTCATAGAATTGATTTTAAGGTCCTTTTCCTAACATATAAAGCTCTTAATGAGCAAGGCCCAAAATACATAGCAAATTCCCTAGTTAGTTATCTGCCCTCAAGAACGCTACGGTCATCCACTACAGGTTTACTAGACACGCCCAGAAACCAAAAAAGGATAGGAAGTATGGCATTTGCCAACTATGCCCCAAAACTATGGAACACACTACCAACACACATCAGAAACGCCAGCTCTATACACATTTTTAAAGGAAAATTAAAAACGTACCTATACAGTCTAGCTTACAAATAGTTATGGCTTGGAAAAACCTGATGGATCCATGAGGCTAGGATAAGCCTTGTGGACCCAACTTTTTAGATGAAGGAACGGGTACATAGGAGACACGCCTCCAGTTTTTCAAACGTTTTTGACACGCCTCAGCTTCTGAGCTGAAGGCGTGTTTTTGCGGACCTCCCAAACTTTCAAACTTTTTAGATGAAGGAATGGGTACAATAGGAGACACGCCTCCAGTTTTTCAAACGTTTTTGACACGCCTCAGCTTCTGAGCTGAAGGCGTGTTTTTGCGGACCTCCCAAACTTTCAAAATTTTTAGATGAAGGAATGGGTACAATAGGAGACACGCCTCCAGTTTTTCAAAAGTTTTTGACACGCCTCAGCTTCTGAGCTGAAGGCGTGTTTTTGCGGACCTCCCAAACTTTCAAACTTCTTAGATGAAGGAATGGGTACAATAGGAGACACGCCTCCAGTTTTTCAAAAGTTTTTGACACGCCTCAGCTTCTGAGCTGAAGGCGTGTTTTTGCGGACCTCCCAAACTTTCAAACTTTAGACTGTTTTCTTTATACGTTTTTCTTTTTCTTTCTTTCTACCACAAGACGCGGCCACTGATGGGTCCATGGGACTTGGATAAGTCCTGTGGACCCAACTCTGGCCACTGACCACATGAGCGAACGGGTACATACGCACACAATACACGGCCACTGATGGATCCATGGGACTTGGTAAAGCACTATGGACCCAACTATGACCACTGATAAAAATGTAACTACACTAGCATTATAAGACCTAAACATTGCTACCTACCATACAAGTGCATTAGTTTAGTGCACTTCCGGTTGCCACTGAGCGGAAATGTTTGTGCGGACCTGTTCTCCCAAACTGGTAAGCAAATGACTGTTTTTACGTTATTTTCATTTTTACGTTACTATAATTTTTTATTTTTTATTTTATTTTTTTTTTAAACATTGATATTAACTGACCACTATGACTTTATTGCTTTTATCGTTATATATGCCTATAATTGTGTACAGCACTTTGAGCTACATGACATGTATGAAAGGTGCTTTATAAATACTTACTTACTTACTTACTTACTTACTTACTAATGTTAGCGTCTCGGCTATTTCTGACCAAATGAGTCAATTATTTGTCTACACCAGCGTATAAATATAAAAAATATGCCGTTTTGTGCCTTTTTTTGTCATAAAAAGGCAGTTACTATCAAACAAACGGGAATATAAGTGGTTATAATTCGGAAATATTTGTAATCTTTTATAGATATCTTGAGGTTAGGCTATTAGTTGTGGAATTTAATTTTTTTTATATTAAAAATTACGAATTATATGACCCTACAGGTGTAAATGACTTATGGCGATCACTTAATCCCACGACCCGAAAGTACTCTTTACATAACACATTATCCAGAATAGATTATGTCTTTGCATCCCCGAGACTATTTGATAACTATGAAGTGGAAATGATACCCAATGCACTATCAGATCACTGTTATTTACTCCTAAAAGGAACATTTGGTATACTATCTTCCCGAGCCCCAAGATGGCGATTTAACTCGATGCTGCTTAATAACAAGGAATTCATTACACAACTCAAAGAAGCTCTTACAGTATTCCTACGGGAGAATGCAAACTCGGTGCAAGACCCCAGAATAATATGGATGTCGGTAAAGGGAATGATCAAAGACTTCACGGATAGCTTTTCCTCCAAAATGCGCAAGAATTGATGCACAAAACTGGCTGAGCTGGAAACGCTTTACTCAACGTTATTTAATTCTTTAAAATACAACAACTCAACTCGACTAGAAAATCAAGTTAAGGTACTAAAAAAAGAGATCAATGCCATATACAGACAACAATCGGAAATACAAATACGTAGCACAAGACAACAGCAGTACTCCCAAGGTTCTAAACCTAGTCACCTATTAGCCATGCGATTAAGAATTAATGCAAAATTTGCAGATATAACTACCATTAGAGCACAACAAGTACTTGAAACAGACCCTGAAAAAATAAATGATACATTCAAAGAATTCTACTCCGACTTATATAAATCAGAAACGACCTTCGATCAAAACAAAATGGACACATATCTTAATCAAATTATTCTCCCTAAACTTTCAGAGGATGACGCTAAACAGTTAGAAACACCGATCACACTAGATGAACTTAGGGAGGCCATATCTGAAATGCAAAGTGGTAGGGCTCCTGGAAGAGACGGTATCCCACCAGAAATGTACCTCTCTTGTTGGGACATAATTGGACCCTTATTACTAAATATGATTTTATACTCAGTTAAGGAGGGGAACTTCCATAAGAATGACAATATTGCACTCATAACAGTCCTCCTTAAAAAAGACAAAGACCCCACCGAGTGCGGTAGTTATAGACCTTTAAGCCTCCTCGGAACCGATATCAAACTGTACTCTAAGGTATTAGCCATCAGACTACAAAAGCATATGACATCTTTAATTCACCCGGACCAAACTGGCTTCATAAGAGGTCGCTTGATCACCGATAACATAAGACGATTACTACACGTACTAGATGCCAACAAGGAAGACAACACACCTAAGGCGATACTGTCCCTGGATGCAATGAAAGCTTTTGACAGGTTGGAATGGTCGTATCTATGGGCAGTATTAGAAAGGATGGGGTTAGGAAAAGGATTCATTGATATGATTAAAGTATTATACAAAGACCCATCGGCCATGATTACAACAGGTACAATCATCTCCAAAATCTTTCCGGTATCACGCTCAGCCAGACAGGGTTGCCCTCTTAGTCCCGGACTATTCGATCTATCATTAGAGCCTTTAGCACAATATATAAGACAATCCCAATCCATAGAACCAATCATAATCAAGGGCACACAACACAAAATGTGTTTATATGCGGACGACGTAATACTGTTCATGCAAAACCCCAACACAGCATTGCTTCATCTTCTCAAGCTGATTGAGGACTTTGGAGATCTATCGGGATTTAGGATAAATTGGCCGAAGTCGGCCTTCCTCCCACTTAACGCCCCTGCAAAAAGAAATATAACCCTCCCAAAAGAGATACAGATGGCAAAACAATTTAGATGTTTGGGAGTTGAGATATTCCCCACCATAAGCCAAACGGTGAAGCACAATTACATAAAAATCCAAAACAAAATCAAATACGACCTTGTCAGGTGGTCGAAACTTAAAAACTCAGTACAGGCACGTATATCAATAATCAAGATGGACGTCCTACCTAGAATCAACTTCTTCAGCTCAATGCTACCGTTACCCCCTCCAAAGGGTTACTGGAAAGAATTACACTCCTCCACATACAAATTTATTTGGAATAACAAACCACCACGTATAAAAAGATCCACCGCACAGAGAAACAAAGCAGACGGAGGTATGGCATTTCCAGATTTCTACCACTACTTTAAGGCGTACACTTTAAGACATGGTTTGATCCCCAAGCATTAGTATCCTGGAGAAATTTAGAAGAAAATACAGTAGCTCCACACAAGCTGAAGGGCATAGTATACACCAAATTACCAATTAAGCAATGCGAACGGAAATTTGGCCCCATAATCACTCATGCGATCCGGATATGGCGCGAAACACAAAAAAAATATTCTACCCTACATAAATGGCATAATCATACTCCCTTATTCAATAACAATGCACTCTGGATAGGAAAACAACCTATAAGATTCCCTAGATGGGAAAAGCAAGGCATACACTCACACGTCTTCAATAAACAGGGTTTTTGTAGTTTCAAGGAAATACGCAAAAAATGTAATCTCACCAAGTCCACATATTACTTTTACGCACAGTTATTGGCATGTTTGAAGGCTCACGGTGTTCCATTAAATATACCAATTGTACACCACAGATACCACAAATTCTTCTATGAAAGAGAGACATCAAGAGGTTTTGTTTCAGATTTTTATCATCAATTACTAACGTCCTCATATGAAACCCTCCACCTAGACTCCGTCTGGAGGAGGGATATACCAGACCTGGAAAGTGATTTTGATTGGCAAGAAGCCTGGGCAAATATTCGATTCACATCAAGGAACCCGGACCATCAACAAATCAATCTTAACTATATTCACAGGACATACTTGACTCCTATAAGACTGAAATAAATGGGTCTTATACAAGACTCCAAATGCTCCTTATGTACAAATGGGGACGAGGGGACATTTATGCACATGTACTGGGACTGCCCACCAGTTAAGATATTCTGGAAAGAGGTGACCCAGCAACTATCAAATCTCTTAACTTGGAATATACCTGTACACCCCTCTGTACTACTGCTGAATGATGTTTTTGAGTGTGCAGTACATCCACAGCTAAAGAGATTGGTTTTATCGGGTATCACAGTGGCTAAAAAGCTGATAGCATCACGATGGTTCCAACCGGAAAAAATGTGCCGAAAGGTCTGGATTATTACATATCTCGATGTGATCTATCAAGAAATATCTACAGCAAGAATTTTGGGTCTCAATGAATCCAAAATGACATTGTGGTTAGAAGTGGTGGAGAAAATAAAAGCTAGCATATAATGGTAATGTCTGGTTAGGAGCGAGGGAAAGTGGATGGATTATCCAATGGGGGGTCCGGAAGGGGGGGGGGGGGGTACGAGCTGGAGCATATGTGTGTAGGTTTTTAGATAACAGGTATTAAGGGTATATCCTATATAAGACAATTAACTAAAATGTGATTTCATTGGATGTGCACTGACAACTAATGCTTGTATATCTTATCGTGTGTTGTCATGTTTGTTTATGTGTTTGTTTAAAAAATAATAAAAAAATAAAATACAAAAAAAATTATATGACCTTGAACTTGATGCACACTTTCGTGCTCTAAGCATCATGAGCTCATCATGTATAATTTCTGGGTACTTTTTACATCCCTGCCATTGTGTATCATATCGCTGCTGGCGGGACAAAACCTCCTAACTCCATATATATATATATTTTTTTTTATCAACTCAGTAGATCATCCTCCATGTGTGTGTGGTTTTACAAAGTCTACACAATGGGAAAGCATTAAACCAATCATCTGTCTAAACCTCGTAACTCTATTCGCCCTCAAATCTGTGTTCGTTTTTTTCATCTGCTGAAAAGTTGGGTTTCTGGAGTTATGAGGTTTTGTCCCGCCAGCAGCGATATTCAGAAGTAAACTGGCCTTCCTTATGCGCACGTGGGCTCAGACTGGTATGTTTTGATTTACAAGGCCATTCTTGGTATGGTTCCCATTTATTTATCATCTCTTTTCAATTTGAATGGTGGAAATTACAATCTCTGTTCGAAGGATTTTCTGCACTTTGCTGTTCCCAAAGTCCGAACAGAAATGGGAAAGAAAGCTTTTAGGTTTTCCACACCTACTGCATGGAACAATCTCCAGTCCAATCTGAAAATTCAAAGCTTGGTAACACTGAATGTATTTAAGGCTATGGTGAAGCCTATTGTAACCAACGTTTTATTTATTTTTCTCTTCGAATTTGCTTAAAGGCCAACTTGCAGGTTGTATTTTTGTTCAATAAACAATGTGACTAGGGCAACGGTGCCTTTCATGAAGAGCGGGATTTTTTTTCCGAAATTGACCCAGTTTTAACGTTTTTATCAAACATTTTGTCGACCAAACCACAACCTCCACGCACATGCATATTTTAGTCCATGGTTTCATAGCGTGCGTGTGTCATATTAATGATGACGTCACACTGGGTACAGGGCAGCAGGGGCTCTGAGACTCACAGGCAGACGGCAGGAAGCAGAGCCTTCTTGTTACTATTAGCCGAGGAGCTAGTCTCTGTTTCACCTAACACTATTGCTCCGTGATCATAGCCATTCATCTCTAAAGCGAACCACTATTTGTAAAAGCCACAACCACGTTACCATATTTGTAATAATGTAAATCAATGTGTCGTTGTACATATTGTGTATATAACGTTAGTAGCTAGCTAAGTTAGCTAACATAGCTTAGCTTAGCTTAGCTTGGTAGCCAGAATTCTCGAAACTCATAACAATGCCCGATTTAAAATGGTTCTCTCCTCTTTGTATACCTTTGTCCTCACAAGTATTCTGCCAGGGAACTTATGGACACGACAATAGTAGTAGTTATAAGGTGTTTGAGCTTGTAACGTTAGTTAGCGCATAGCTATCGTGACTGATGCACCGAGTGGGGCTGCGTCTATTCGAATCCCAACCGGTTCATGCTTATCAACATCGAATCCCAACCGATTCATGCTTATCAACATGCCGTGACGCATAGCTTGCTAGTGTCGTATATTCTATACATAACTCAAGGTTAATTTACAGTACAATGAGGTTGCTACCTGGAAAGGAAGAAGGATCATAATGATAGAATGGTCTTCTCTACTGAGTAGAGAAATAACATGTGCAGCCAGACAAAAGGCAACTCCACTGATTTATTTGCCAAAGGGCTCAGAGTGAATTCAGAAGATTGCTTTTTACATACAAGGATTATTTCATAGTACATCAAACATGGTGTACAAAAGGATTGATAAGGTTTGCACATCAAACCCAGTCTGTACATAAACAGTAGTCATGTTTATCAAATTAAATAGAGGATCTACTGAGCATTACACATGAGTAAATCTGGTTAACAGATAGCAGGGATCTGTACATTACTCTAACCTAAACAACATTGGTTTTTCCATGATTTACTCACATGTAAGACAACAGCATTCTCTGGATGGGCGGTGGAGAGACGCAGACCTGGTTGTCTGGCCTGTCTCTCTAACAATGCGTTCTCTGTTATATACTCTGATATCCACCAATAATAGCAGTCTAGTAGTACGTTTGGTCCAATCAGGTTTGTCTTCTGGGGGCGGTCCGCCCCCCTGTCTTCTTCTTTGGGGTCTTTCTTCAGCAAACAGAGGGGTATTCCCATAAACATTTTACAAAGTATCTCTAGTGTATATGAATTACACTCTTCCAGTATTATCACAGTTTTACTCTTTTGCTTACATTTTAATACCAAATTGCATAATCAGGTGACATTTCAAATGACATTTATCCAATAAGTCAGTTTCCTTTTAATATGATCTTGTTTGAGTTAGCTCCAGTCTTAACATCCTATCAGAGCCAGCTATCTGGTCTCTGCTATCGCTGCTGAAATCTGCTAGTGCTGAGTGTGACTTTTCAGTTCCTTTGTTCCTAGTGGGGTACATTTACATACAGTCTTCAGTCACACAGTTCTCCACTCTGAGTGTGGGAAAATCTACTCTCTCATATCATATATGTACTTATCAAATCAAATCAAATCAAATGTATTTATAAGGCCCAACAACAGGCCATACAGGTCTTCTTTAAACAAGTCAAGAAGAAAACATAACAATAAGTCAAGAACAGAACAAGGACACCATAAGGTCCAACAAATTTAAAATAAATGCAAATAAATGAAAGAATCAATCAATCGTCTGATTGTGGCGAGACCATTCAGGATGTTGACCGTCAAACACCTGCTACTTGCTGTCAGAGTGGGAGACTGGTTCACCTCCATAGACCTGAAGGATGCGTATTTTCACATCCCGATTTTCCCTCCTCACAGGAAGTTCCTACGGTTCCTTTTTCAGGGCGTAGCGTACGAATACCAGAGATTGCCGTTCGGCTATTCTCTGGCTCCCCGCACATTCACCAAGTGCGTAGAGACTGTGCTGGAGCCTCTACGTCGTCAGGGAATACGAATTCTATTCTATCTCGACAACATTCTGCTCCTCAGCCGGTCGGAGGAGGTCGCCAGGTCTCATACCAGGCTGGTGGTGGAATTCCTCACCAAGCTGGGTTTTGCTGTGAACTGGAAGAAGAGTACCCCTCTTCCCAATCAACAGGTGGAGTACTTGGGCTTGACATTGAGGTCGAGGCCCATGATTGTAACCCTCTCGGAGCAACGGAGGGTGTCTATCCTCCACGCGCTCGGAAAGACGGTCACGGTGCTGCAAGTGATGCGCCTGCTCGGTATGATGGCATCTGCTCACGCGGTGGTTCCTCTTGGCCTCCTCTTCATGAGGAGGATACAGAGGTGGTTCTCCAGTATGAGAATAGACTCGGTGAGGGACAAATGGAAACGGTTGACGGTTCATTTGTCGATATGGGGGGATCTCGCCCATTGGAGGAGGCCTGGTATCCTCACCAATGGGGTCCCCATGGCAGGCGCTCACACGTCACGGTCTTCACCGACGCTTCCCTCACGGGTTGGGGAGGGACGTGTCGGACCAACGCAGTGGGGGGCAGCTGGACGATCCATGCTGCCCGGTCTACCCTGCACATCAATGTGTTGGAATTGAGGGCGGTCCTCCTGGTCCTCAGACGGTTCGCCCACCTGGTGGTAGGCGAGCACGTTCTGATCAGAACGGACAGTATGACGGCAGCGGCGTATATCAACAGGCAGGGTGGAACTCGATCCATCCGCCTGCACTGGGCGGAGGTCGAACTCTACCGTTGCTGCTGCGGTGGCAGGGAGAGACACTGGCTGGTGTTTCTTTCACACGAAGTATGGAGCCAGGGCTAACCAATGCCGTCCCCCATGTACTTACAAGGGGCCGGGAAATGCCCGGGCCGGCGCTCAACAATGGATGCTGAACGTAAGGATATGAAATATGTTGTATTTAGGAAGAAGATCATTGAGTTGTACAAATCAAGTCAATTCGGAATCTAATCTATAATAATTAAGAGGATACTAAGTATAACCGTTAATAGATATTAACTTAAAGGGGAACTATTTTACTATTTCTTTCACTATTTGGGCACTTTTACACAATTCCTGTGAGTCTATGGAACACCTCTGTAATATATATATTTTTTTTATTCATTGTTTTGTATTTCTAATCAAGTCCTCAAAAACAGCATTTTTCTACCTCAAGATCTCAAGCTGTTTTGAGCTGACTGTGTGGAGTGGTCAGCAGAACTGTGTGGAGCTCATCCTGCACCTCTCCATTATCATGCAGCGGTGTCTCTCTGACATCACATATCGCGCACATTTTCAAATGACTCAGTTCAGTGAGGGTGAATATTGTGAGAGGAGAATTGGAAGAATGCGCCAATATGAGAATTTTGAGACATAGATCATATTAATATAAGTTCACATAGCTAGGAAACAATGCTAAACACTCAAAAAGGCCATTTATAAGATAGTTCCCCTTTAAGCTAAAAGGAATGATTAAAATGCTATAAAACTGGGCTTGATGATACAAAACAGTGATTCTCATCTGAAACATAATGCTTTTAAGTCAGGAATAATATGGTTATGTTTAGAAAATGGCTCCCAGTTCAACTAAATACATCCTGGAGTTTAATGCCAACTGTATTAAGCATATTTAGACAGTAATATATTTCTCTGATGGGAAAACAGAACAGAGGTCAGATGGTCTGTTTAAGACAACCCATTTTTACTTTACAACTGAAAGTCAGTGATTGGCGGGAAAAACGTCTAGGGGACGGCCTATGATGACGTCACACAAAGGTGTCTCTCTCATTGATAAAATGGGAGTGCTGAGAACACACGAAAACAGAACACCACCCCCAACGGCAGAACGAGAACAGACAAGGACACTCATCGTCATAGCAATGAAGCAAAACGACAACAAAGGACATTAAAGCGGGAACTTCCTGGGTTTCAGCAGACAAAGAACTTGAGTGAGCCAGATAGATTCAATGCTGTTTTGAACAACCTTTATTTGGATATAGACTCTTTTCAACAAAGACTCATGCTTGAGTGTTGTTGGATTTCAACCTTTTAGTATAGAATTACATTGTGTTTATATGCAATAAATGCAACCCCTTCTGACAAGAGAGCTGCATCGTGCTTGATGATTCTTCCATCACCTCATTATTCTCCTATGGGTAAAGTAACCAGCAACTTAGATCAAAACAACAGCAGAGTACTGGACTATTAAGATAATACTATACTTCACGAGACAAGTCCAATAGAAGAGACGACACATATGTTGCCCCGAGTGACGTCACGGCCGTGCTAGCGTCTGATACGCTTTTTTGATTCGCGTGTGCATGTTATTCGTGCGTGGACCTTTTTAACCCTTTCTGAGTGGCATTTCCGGCGTCAAATGGAAACAAATAAATAATTAAATTAGATACCAATGATGTAAACTACCCATAATTGAAAAGTAGGGTTTAACCTGTAAGTTGGGCTTTAAATCAACATTAGAAATATCTCATACATAATGCAACATGCATTCAAAATCAGTTCTCCTCAGACATTTAGTCATTTAGTCATCTCTACACCACAGCCCTCATCTACCTGTCACAGTGAAACTGCGTGGGGAGAACGAAGCCTTTGTTATTCACCACTAAATAATACAGAAGCTTCCAAGCGAGTAGGTGTGTGTTATACAACAAAGATATAACTCATAGACTGGCACTGACTCATAGACTGGCACTGACTCATAGACTGGCAATGTCACTGACTCATAGACTGGCACTGTCACTAAATCATAGACTGGCAATGTCACTAAATCATAGACTGGCAATGTCACTAAATCATAGACTGGCAATGTCACTAACTCATAGACTGGCAGTGTCACTAACGTCTTATGTCCAGCACTGTGTTTAATAGGCTACATACACGTATAGCACCATCTTAACATACAATCTTTCGTTGTCATCATGAATGCGTCACATCTATGACACGCTGTGTCCTCGTCCCCTGCATGGATGGAGCTACTGCTTCCATGTCTTTCAGGGGGCATTCAGATTAGACATTAGAATCGTTTATTTTGGGGTGGCCGGGTAGCGCAGCGGACTAAGCGCCTGTCTACCACCGCAGAGACAGTGGGATCGAATCCAGCTGCCGCGGTACCTCCGGCTTGGTTGGCCGTCCATACTAACACAATTGGCAGTGTCAGAGGGTGGGAAACCCGGCAAGGGTGGGTCCTGGTCGTTGTAAACAGCGACTCCTACAATTCAGTCGGGGCGCCTGCACAGCGAGGGAAGGATCTGGGAGAGGTAGTGTGACCTTCCACACGTTACACTCTCCCAGTGAGAGTCCGCGCTGCCAGGTGAAAAGAAGCAGTGGGCTGGCTACACATGTGTCGGAGGAAGCATGTGATAGTCTCCGCCCTCCCAGACCGACGGTAGGGGGGGGGGGGGGGGGGTAAGTGCGCAACGACCAGGAAGGGGATTGGGAATTGGCATAACGACTAACATTGGGATGGGAGAAAAACGGAAAAAGGAGGGGGAAAAAGATAATACAAAAAAAAGCTTGCAACATAAATAAAGTAGCTCGCCTTGCAACATAAACCAAGTAGCTCGCCTTGCAACATAAACAAAGTAGCTCGCCTTGCAACATAAATAAAGTAGCTCGCCTTGCAACATAAATTGATAAACTCGCTGCTTGTTTGCACAGCGTGTTACTGATTCACCCACTCACTCAGTGACCCATATGGTCCTAGGCTGTGATGTCACAGTTGTACATTTCCATGGAATAGAGGTCCAGAGTATGATAATGCTCACTCTGAGATAAAGAATGTGATTTTAATTAATTTCCAAAGCAGCTAAAAGGTCATACGTTTCCATAGAAGAGTAGTAGAGTACAGACCTCTGCCGAGGCTAAAGTGGTTGTTAAGATAAGTGGTCCACATGTTAGGATAATAGCCCTACACTCAGACAGCCTTCACTGATATAGATTTTCTGGTCAATAAAATGGGTCTCCTAGTCTCTCCACTCTGCAGTAAACAGCGAATAATTTGTGTGCAAAAATTGACAATTTACAAAGAAAATAATTATTTTTTTTATCCATTTTTCTCCCATCCCAATTTAGCCGTGCCAATTCTCTGATCCCCTGTCTTGACCGTTGCTCGCATGTGCCCCCCACTGGCCGGTTGTAGGGAGGATAGAAGCCCATCACATGTCCCCTCCGATACATGTGGAGGCAGCCAGTCACATCTTTTCACCTGCCAGCGCGGACTCTCATTGGCGAGGAGTAACGTGTAGGAGGCTCATACTGCCCCCGCCATTTTCCTGTCTCTGCTGTGCAGGCGCCCTGACCGACCTGTAGGAGTCGCTGTTTACAACGTCCAGATTACCACCCATCGACTTCCTTCCCGCTAACTCTGCCAATTGAGTTAGTATGACGGCCGGCCCAAGCCGGAGGCAACGCTGACAGCCGGATTCGATACCGGTGTCTCTTGTGTTGGTGACGCTCGCAATGTCCGCTGTGCCACCCAGCCGCCAAAAGAAAATAATTCTTGAAATAAGTAAAATAAATATATAGGATTCTCTCTCCTGATTGGATAAAGTGGGAAAGGATACCAGGAAATGTATTCTGTGTTTACTGCAGAGTGGAGGGACTGGGAGACCCATGTTACTGACCAGACACTATATCAGTGATGGCTGTTTACTGCAGAGCGGAGGGACTGGGAGACCCATGTTACTGACCAGACACTATATCAGTTATGGCTGTTTACTGCAGAGCGGAGGGACTGGGAGACCCATGTTACTGACCAGACACTCTGTATCAGTGATGGCTGTTTACTGCAGAGCGGAGGGACTGGGAGACCCATGTTACTGACCAGACACTCTATATCAGTGATGGCTGTTTACTGCAGAGTGGAGGGACTGGGAGACCCATGTTACTGACCAGACACTCTATATCAGTGATGGCTGTTTACTGCAGAGCGGAGGGACTGGGAGACCCATGTTACTGACCAGACACTAAGAACCACCAGGGTTAAAAATCGCGCTGAGCCATGGATGCACACTGAAATACTGACCGCTATGAAAACCAGAGACAAAAAATGCTCTGAACTTCATAAAAGTCAGACAAAGCTTACCAAAAGCTCAAACAGTGAACTCCAAGCCCACATGGTTGAACAAAAAATTCAAAGAAACAGACTAAGAACTGACGTAAACACCATGATCAAAACCACAAAAGAAAATTTCATCAATGACAAAACGGAGGAAAACAAAAATAAAACCCTGCGAACTTTGGAAATTACTCAACAACCAACTAGGCTGCAGCAAAAAACTAAAAACCATATTTACAAACATAAACATAAAGACAGAAAACACGCTCATCACAGACAAACTGGATGTGGCCAAATACCTAAACATATTCTTTACAAACATAGCCACAACACTGGTCAATAAACTACCCTCCCACTCAGGGCATTATGGGGTAGAACACATAGTAGCATACTACAAAAACCTAGGGGTCCACAAAGACGACTTCAAACTGGAAATGGTAACAACAGATGAGGTTAGAGCTGCCGCGGTATTGATATTTTCCTTACCGCACGAATTTGCGAAATATTTCCTACCGCCGCGGTAATTACCGCACAGTGCGCACAAAAAAAAAAAAGTTTGAATGCATTTTTTTTTTTTTTAGTAGTCTACTCTTATAGCCTGCCTCTAGTCTAATGGCGCTTTTCCACTGCATAGTACCTACTCGACTCGACCCGCTTTAGGCACCTGGTACTTCGTTCCTTTTCCACTGCAGCCAGGTACTACTCCGTTTGTCTCCGTGTGGGAATGCAGGCGGGGCCGTTCGCTTGTGTACACTGAAAGCTCCGTGGGCATAGATGTCCGAGGGCTTGCAGCAAGCCAGAGTTTAACACAGTTTCAATCAATCAATCAATCAATCAATAACAACATTAACCAGACTCTCGTTGCGTCTATTCTGCCAAAGCTAACGTTACCTCTCATTGTGTATTCTACCAAGCAAACCCGGGTTTAACGTTACCTCTCGTGTATATCGGCTGACGGTAGTATTAACAACAACAAACTTAACACATCAGCGATCTTGTTGTGACACTAAACTCTCCGCTCGGTGGTAAATTGGGTTGATGTCGGTTTTGTTTCATCAATAAATAAGGCAGAATACACAGTGAATCCATTCTTTTTTGTTTATTGCTTGGTTCTGTCGCAAACAAATCCTGAACGAAATGCATCCTTAGCGAGGCAGTAAAGATGGCGGCGCCGGCGTTCTGTTTTTGTTCAGACTGAGGCTACAAAGTGTGACGCGTCTCTCTTCTGACCAGTCAGTGGTCTGCAATGTTTCACATGACTTTTCTGGTACCACTTCTACCCAATAGGGTCGCTTGGAACCAGGCATGCGTTGTTCATGGGACGGGGTAGCACGGTGTGCTACCTCACTGAGTATTAAAGATTTGAGCAGAAGCGCGTGCACGCACATGCACGCGCTCGCGAGAACGCGCTGCCCTCGACTCGGCTCGTTGTGTTTACCTGCCTCCCGGGCCCCGGCGCTACCTCGCATTATCATAACAATAGCCGCTATAGGCTGGTGTCTTCAACACGTCTGGACTCTTTGTGATGTAAATATGGAACGTCCCAAGTTGCCGCTGCCCACAGAGTGCACCGCCGTCCAAAGGTGAACGACGGCGAACGAAGGGCCAAATCAAAACAGCCGTCAATTCCGAATTGACAACTGTTTTGATTCAACCCCCCACCCACCACCACTCACCCCCGGACAACAACACACTCTGCAAACAGCAGCAACCCGGGACATTCCATATCTACATCACAAACTTCGGGACTGAGTAGATAATTAATTAATCTTCTCTTTATTTTTATTATTTATATTAAAACTGAATCAAACCATAAACAAGGTTGCCTGTTGGGATGTTAGATCCTAATGTGAAAAACTGATTTTATATGTCTGCACTTTATGTGCTCATTTTATGCCTGTCTTAATTCTGTTGTGAAGCACTTTGAGCTGCAGTTTCTGTATGAAAGGCTATACAAACAAAGTGTATTATTGTGCGCGAGGGAACATATGCGCATGCGCGCGGGGCCGCGCGTGCGTGTGCGCGCGCACGTGCGCGCGGCGTCATTATCCTGCGTGCCGGCTCAGTCCATAATAACAACGCAACACTGCTTGGAACCGAGTAGGGTATATCTGCAGAGCCGCAAGCCGCAAGCCAACTTTATTATTATGATAAAAAACAGCGGTGACGCGGTATTCAGCCTAACTCTGCGGTGAGCGTGATGCAACAGCGATACCGCGGTAATGCGGTTATCGCGGCAGCTCTAGATGAGGTACTCAAAAAACTGAGCGCCCTCCAACCTAACAAGGCCACTGGCCATGACAACATCCCCTCCAAATTCCTCAGAGACTCAGCAGCCGCCATCACCCCAGTCATCACACACATAATAAACCTCTCCATAAAACAGGGACACGTACCCAAAGACTTCAAAATTGCGAGAGTGACCCCCCTGCACAAAAAGGGCAGCAAATTAGACCCAGGCAACTACCGCCCTGTTTCCATTCTTACCTCCATCTCGAAAGTCATGGACAAATTTTTCTACGAACAGGTCGAAAAGTACCTAGCAGGAAAAAATCTAATCTACGAATTCCAATCTGGCTTCAGAACATCCCACTCCACTGACACATGCCTTCTCTATTTGAACAACCACATCAAACAAGAGGTGGACGTGGGCAAATACTGCGGCATGGTCATGCTGGACCTACAAAAGGCCATTTGATTGACAAGCTAAAAGCAATTGGTTTTGATAGTTAATCAGTGAGCTGGATGCAATCCTACCTTGAGGGGAGAGAACACCAGAGTGAGCTGTGGTGTTCCACAAGGAAGCATACTAGGACCGCTACTGTTCCTAATTTATGCAAATGTCATGTCGTCAGCTTGTGACTGCAACTTGTTCCTGTTCACGGACGACTCAGCCCTGCTGGTTTCTGACAAGAACAAGTTACAGGTTGAAAAAACCCTCAGCTCAGAACTCGGCAGAATCTGCACCTGGCTCGCTGATAACAAACTATCATTACACCTGGGTAAAACAGAGTCCATTCTCTTCGGATCAAATAACAAACTCAGCAAGACCGATGGCTTCTCAGTTACAGTGGGTGACAATATTGTCACAAGGAAAGATGAAATTACATACCTAGGTTCCATCCTAGAGGCAAATCTTTCCTGTGACAAAATGGCATCCAATGTAATAAAAAAAAGTCAACCAACGAACTAGATTCTTGTACCGGATCTCCTCTCTGGTAAACAAGAATACCCTGAAGACTCTGGCAGGAGCACTCATTCAAGGGTACTACGACTATGCTTGCACCTCATGGTACCAAAGTACCTCAAAGACGCTAAAAACAAGATTACAAACATCACAAAACAAACTGGTCAGACTACTACTTGACCTTACTCCTAGAACCTTTGGATAAGTGGATAAAAGCCTTTGGATAAAAGCGAAAATACTAAATGTAAATATAAATGTAAATCTGGTGGTCAGACGGTTTGGCCTATAAACATAGAAACTCTGTAAATAAATAAATACATTTGAAAGATGTTGGTCCCTGAAACATCCATCGTGCCCAGATGATACAACCTCTTCAGTCCAAAGGTTTTTCAGTATTTAAAGAAAACCAACCACCCAACCCTACACCAAGGTTCTGTTCAATTTAAGCTGTCTGTTTTTATTGCAACATAATGGAGGAGCGGCCTCTGCTTGGTCCCCTGCCTGTCACCTGTAATGCGTTTAGCGCGGCTCTGAGACCAACAACACAGCAGCAGTGGCCATTCACCATGGTGTCAGCAGCCTATTGGATTACGACGGGTAGAGAGACACACACACACACACACACACACACACACACACACACACACACACACACACACGCGCACACACACACACACACACACACACAGGCGAATGCATGCACACACACGCACATACGAGGGGGGGTGGCGGGGGCAGGAAATTGAAGTGAATTGGTGAAATTACTTGGGATGGGTAAGAGCCACAGAGTATCAACATGAGAGCCCCGGTCAGGAGCAAAACAAGCCAATTACAAAGAGACACCATGCTCTAACCGGTGAATGCATCATGCAAATGACTCCGGCATCCGTAACCCCCCCCCCCCCACCCCCCCCCCCCCCCCCCTCTCTCACCGTGTTTTTAAATGGCGGCTGTTATGGAGGAATACAAATCAGGGACTTAAGTCTGATGAAAAGAAGAGCAAGGGATGAGGAGGGGGACGAGGGAGGAAGGGAGAAAACAGAGAAAAGCGAGGAGGAAGGGGTGGAACGGAGGATGAGAGAGATGTATAAAGAGAGGAGAGTAGGGATTATCGCGTGGGAGAAAGGACAGAGACGGGGTCGGGTTGATAGTCGACTCCTTGAACAATGTTTACAACTTCAGCTCAGGGTCAGACGTTCAGACTTAATTCTTTCATTCTTGCTCCCGCATGTTTTGCACTTTGAATATGCAAATAACCTTAACCCTAACCATAACCACACTGTTACCTTAAACTAACCATAACCTTAATCCTAACCATAATCATAACCCTAACCTTTACCACACTGTTACCTTAAACTAACCATAACCCTAACCTTAACCACAATGTTACCTTAAACTAACCCTAACCTTAACCCTAACTTTCTATCATTATAGCATTGCTGTTTTTGCATCAGGGTGGGTGGCTTATTCTAGAGGTGAGCACACTTGCCCCCCCCCCCCCCCCCCCCCCCCATAAGCATTGTTAGTTAAATTCCCAGGTCCCGGCAGAAATAAACAACGTTTTCCAAAAGTAAATGATATTTATTATATGAAGGGGAATGAAACCTGTAAACACACACACAACAGGGAGAACAGCTGTGATCGCCTTGTCTGAGGTACTTCCTAGGTCACTGGTGAAGGTTATAACTGCATTGGGAGCCACACCGATCAGAGCAGTAAGTGTGGTGCGTCCTTTGTAATGACTGTACAGATGGGGTGAAGTCATCATGCCTGCAAAAAGAAAATACATTGTAAACTGAAGCACAATCTCAGGAGGCTCATACAGAACCAAGTGTTTCACTGTAATGTACATGTACCTTATGTGACAAATAAAACAAAACCTTAATTCATTATATTGTTTAAAATATATAAATCAGTACTACTGAGTAATAATGCTAATCAGATCATATGTATGTACAGAGTTGTAGTATTATTATGTACATTGATGCAGCAGGTATAAAGACACTATGGTAGTCATACTGGCCAGCAACGTAACTAGTAAGAGTAGGTAAAGGATATGTACAGATATAGATATAGTAGTATCTACAGATATGTAAAAGGATTATATGCAGTTATATGTACAAACACATGTGGATATATACAGTAGGCTACATTAAGAATAAATATAATTATGGTATACACAGCATTATTGTACATGCCAAGATGGCATCATACACTTGCCATCCTTCTTATTACTGTGTTGTGTCATCCAAAAATACTTTAATTTAGAGGTAATTCACACCACGACCATGTTACTATCACAAGATAGCGACTTAACAATAACAACAGGTAATGTTTTGTATTCTGGTCGTCACGAGACCGCCGGCCATCTTCGTATAACAGTTAGGGGACAACAAACGAATGGGTACAATACAGTACGGCTCAATACACACAATTGTTAAGGGGATGCAGACCAGAGAAAGACGTTTGTCTTGTTTACATCAGGGTCCCCCATTTTCAATTCATAGTGGTGCCTGCCGTTAGCCTACGTTAATTATTGTTTATCATTGAGATCAAACTTACTGTATCAACTTCAGGCTTCAGCCACCTTCTCTTCTCTTTGTCGGGCTTCAGCCACCTTCTCTTCTCTTTGTCGTCGGGAGGAAAGCGGTAATAAGATACCGTTTTGTTGACATCGTTGAACGTTTATTGCAACACGGAACACAGAACTAACTGACTACTTAGTTACCGCGGCGCGACAAGGAAAGCGGCAGTGAAACACAGCAGCCGAGCGTCAACACAGCGGCCTCTGCCGCGGGGCGGGGCCGCGGCGTGTCACGTGGCCGTCGCGGCCAATCAGGCCAACCCCGGAAATCAAATCCGTTGCGGAAGTGGTACACGCGCCCGGGAGGAGCGGGAATTGAACCGGGAACCTCTGGATTGCCAGACGACTGCTCTATCTCCCGAGCCACTGTCGACCCCTATGGGGGGCAAGACTGGAGCCTTGAGGTTCACCTTTAGTGACGGATAAGGGCTGTGACAAGTGGTGTTCTGATTAACACAACACACTACCAGTGGTGGTGAAGGAGGCAATTTCCACCCAACATTGTGGGGAGCGCTTTGAGTGTCTAGAAAAGCACTGTATAAATGTATTGATCATTCATTCATTCAACACACTGGGTTCTACCAGACAGATAGTTGGAGAGCCAGGCTAAGGAATGGTGGTTAAAGGGGAACTCCAACATTTTGGGAAATTAGCTTATTTAACATCTTCCCTGGAGTTAGACAAGAAGATACATACCTTTTTTGTCTCTGTGCGTGCATTTTAGCTTTGGGAATAGACGCTCCGTTAGCATAGCTTAGCTTCATCACTGGAAGTGGGGGAGGGTTAGAGCCTTACAGTGCCTTACAGTGTATTGCAAGGTCTGACATTGACCAAACTTGATATGCATGACCTTGGTGGGCTCTAGGTCAACTCCTGAAAAGGGGGTCAATGTCAGACCTTGCAATCAAAAGTTAGGGGCGCACTGAAATTATGGCAAGGGTTATTAGCCCCCTAACTTTTGATTGCAAAGTCTGACATTGACCCCCTTTTCAGGAGTTGACCTAGAGCCCACCAAGGTCATGCATATCAAGTTTGGTCAATGTCAGACCTTGCAATACACTGTAAGGCACTGTAAGGCTCTAACCCTCCCCCACTTCCAGTGATGAAGCTAAGCTATGCTAACGGAGCGTCTATTCCCAAAGCTAAAATGCACGCACAGAGACAAAAGAGGTATGTATCTTCTTGTCTAACTCCAGGGAAGATGTTAAATAAGCTAATTTCCCAAAATGTTGGAGTTCCCCTTTAACACCAATGTTACCAAGTTCATCTCTGGGAATCCAATGGTCAACTGTATCAGATGCTTTTGCAAGATCAATATAAATGGCTGCACAATGTTGTTTGGAATCAAGAGCGGTAATGATGTCATTGAGGACCTTAGGAGTTGCAGTGATACATACAGCCACGCCCCCAGAACGGAAGCCAGATTGCATACTGGATATAATGCTGCCAAGATAAGATGTAAATTCAATGTTTGTGTAGCAGGTATATATAATATACTGTTATGTATTCCACAAATAATCCCTCACGTTTTATTTAATTTACTTATTATTATTATTTATGTTCTCAAAGTAGTTTATTTTGAAATCGTTGCGTCGTCACTTCCTACCGAAGTGACGTATTTCCTCTCGCGTGCCGCTCTTCACTTCAGTCTAATTGAATGGAGTGAAGAGGTAAGGCGGTTGTCCATTACCTGTACATATATTTCTGGTCTGAAAAGAACGTATGATGGTCTAATGTTGTAAATAAGTTTCCGGGCAATGAACTGGGTGTGTACACTAATATTTACGTTAATGATGAGCAGTTGTGCACTTGTTGTAAAGACATTTAACCGTGTTCACAAACTTTTGTGTAACCACATGTTGACTAAGCTAGCATGGAGGGGGAGGGGTTGTACATGCCTCGCGCTGGTAGATTTTGACTGGTATTTTCCCCACCGCAGTCTGTGAGCTGCTGGCATCACCTGGTGGCCAAGACATAATACTGACGTATTGTATTTGTCATTACCTGACAGTTATGTGTGTAGCTCCTTTTGTTTTGTATTATTTTATTGTATTGTTTTATTCTAATGTTTTATTTCAATGTCGAATGTCTAATTCAATCTTCAGTCTAACTGAATGGAGTGAAGAGGAGGAAAAATAAACATGTCACTGCTGCAAAGGATCACAGGCCTGTCTTTCCTTCCATCACACACAACCGACATCGCAGAGTAGCAACAATTGAGGAGTAGGCCTAGAACCGGCTACATTTGCAATACTGCTGTCATTCTACCAGTCTGTGGTGGCCAGCGTCCTCTTCTATGCTGTGGCATGCTGGGGGGGCTACATCAACTCGAGGGACACCAACAAACTGAACAAGCTGGTGAGGAAGGCTAGCTCTGTGGTGGGAGTCGAGCTGGTCAGACTAGAGGTGATGGCAGAGAGGGGGATGAGAAGGAAGCTGGCTGCTATCCTGGAGAATCCCTCCCACCCCCTCTACGACGAGCTAGTCAAGATGAGAAGCCCGTTCAGTCACAGACTCATACCCCCCCCCCCCCCCCCCCCCCCCCCCCTTAACTTAACTTAACTTAACTAACCGCCTCGGCCAGTCTTTCATACCAGCAGCCATCAGGCTCCACAACAGTGGGCAGGGACTGCTGCCAGACATCCAACTACAACTACCAGGAACCTAAAAAGGACAATAACACTACCTTATGCATACTGCACTTTATGTGAATACTGTATATTTCAGTTAATTAGTTAATTAATTATATTGACTTGTTATATTGTTTACACTGCTTGTTTTTACTACCTGTACCTCCCCTCCCCCATGCTGCTATGATGCCTGAATTTCCCCCAAGGGGATCAATAAAGGAATATCTTATCTTATCTTAAGTTGCAGAACCTAATCTAATCAAATCTAGTCTGAATCTAGTTTATTTCCCAGCACCTCCCTTGTATTGAGCACAGTGTTCGGTGGGTGTGTAGCAGCATCGCACCGACCTGTAAGTGGATTCTACTCGTCCCTGCGGTGACCACCCCCACACACACCAGAGCAGAACCCTTTTACAAACCAGGGGGACAGTAGGTAGGTTCCTGCCTCCACAAAGCAGAGCCACTTGATTCATTAACCCTTTCACTGCCACACTACCAAACGGTTAATAGAATAGAATAGAATAGAATAGAATAGAATAGAATAGAATAGAATAGAATAGAATAGATATAATATAAATACTTTTATCATCCCGAGGGAAATTTGACACTGCAAATCGCTCAACATTAAACATTTAGACAGAACAGGTCACGAATAAGAATAACAAAAACAAATCAAATTGCCTAAGATAAGAATAGAATAAAATAGAATAAAAATGGAATAAAATATACAGTAAATAAATACAGTAAAAATATACTGAAGTCTACAGTAGGTGTAATATTGCACAGTGCTGTTTCAAAAGTAAGAGTCCAGGAAGATGGTAACTGTCACTCTGTGCTCAGTGATGCAGTGAGGCACAGTGATGCATTGTATAGTCTGATGGCTGTTGGAATGAAGGACTTCCTGTGCCGTTCAGTGCTGCATTTAGGTAGTGTGAGCCTGGCACTGAACCTGCTCCTCCTGTCAGCCAAGTCTCTGTATAGTGGGTGGGAGGGGTTTTCCCTGATGGCCTGGAGCTTAGCAAGGCTCCTCCTCTCCGCCACCCTCGCTAGGGAGTCCAGCTCCACCCCAACCACGCTACTGGCCTTCCTGACCAGCTTATCCAGCCTGTTTGTGTCCCCTGCTCTCAGTCCGCTGCCCCAGCAGGTCACAGCGTACAAGAAGGTGCCCGCCACCACTGACTCATAGAACATCCTCAACATCCTTGTACAGACATTGAAGGATCTCAGCCTTCTGAGGAAGTAGAGTCGGCTCTGGCCCTACAGAAGGTTAACCCTTTCACTGCCACACTACAGAAGTAGTGTGGTAGTGAAAGGGTTAAAGCAGACTGCTTGTGTCCCGCTTGTGACATTACACAGGGCAATCATTCAAAACAGCTTGTTGAAATACATGCCAGAGGCACACATACACGCATATACTCACTTGTAGGAACAGGCATACACACACGTACTTATACACATATTTGAAGCATAAGCTCTCACTTACACATATAGGGGATATACACATACATAGGGGACACACACATACATAGCTGAGACGCACATGCATATACGTACCTGAGATATACACTCACACAGGTGGCAGAGATGCACATGGATACGAGACACACACAAAAGGTAGGATTACAGTCACGTACCTGAGAGATGCACACACACACACGTATGAGACATACACACATACTTACGTGATACACGTACCCACATACACATATCTGAGACACACATTCATACATGTTCTCACGCACACCTACATATATCTGAGACGCATCCTCTCACATGCACTATGGAGAAAGATGGCATCCCGATAGAAGATGCAGCACATACCTGCTCGCAGGTAGATCGGTCTACATGTAACGTATGTGCATCAGGGATATATATGCACAATGTATAGTAATGTTTGTTTTTTTGTAAGTGCTTTTTTAATTTCCATGTCAGTTGTTAATGTGTTTGTATGAGTCTTTTGTATGTTTTGTATGTTGTTACGAAAAAGAAAAAGACAAATCTTGGATGTTGCATATTATGCTGTGGAAAGATGTCTTGTGAATATTGGAAAGATTTGTGCAAAAATATCAAAAAAAAACAGCTTGTTGAAGACTTGATTTGATTTGATCTTTATTTATCTTGAACATTTTCAACCATAAACACACAGATTTGTAATAACAAAAAATAACAAAAACGAAATAAAAAAAATACTACCCTGCTACCCTGTATTCAGATTACCTGATGTAGCTCTTATAATGGTAGGAGCCCTTCTACCCTGTATTCAGATTACCTGATGTAGCTCTTATAATGGTAGGAGCCCTGCTACCCTGTATTCAGATGACCTGATGTAGCTCTTATAATGTTAGGAGCCCTGCTACCCTGTATTCAGATGACCTGATGTAGCTCTTATAATGGTAGGAGCCCTGCTACCCTGTATTCAGATGACCTGATGTAGCTCTTATAATGGTAGGAGCCCTGCTACCCTGTATTCAGATTACCTGATGTAGCTCTTATAATGGTAGGAGCCCTGCTACCCTGTATTCAGATTACCTGATGTAGCTCTTATAATGGTAGGAGCCCTGCTACCCTGTATTCAGATTACCTGATGTAGCTCTTATAATGGTAGGAGCCCTGCTACCCTGTATTCAGATTACCTGATGTAGCTCTTATAATGGTAGGAGCCCTGCTACCCTGTATTCAGATGACCTGATGTAGCTCTTATAATGGTAGGAGCCCTGCTACCCTGTATTCAGATGACCTGATAACCACAACGACCCCATTACCCCACAGGGGATTAATGAAGTTCTTCTCTAATTAAAACAGCAGGGTTCTCCAAACAACCCCTCTCAGGGGACGAGCACTTGTGCAGCGAGCGTGTAAACAGTATAGAGCTCTCATGGCATCCGTGGCCGCCTGTGTCTTGTGAGGTATTCAATCACGTCGGGTCAACAAATATTGAAATAATCACGTATAAATGGGCAAATAATCTCGTCGGGCCTTCACCCAAATTGACTCATATAATCTGACTATATTCAATAATCCAAATTGTCAAGGTTATCAATAATATCCAATAATGAAAGCTAGAAAACATCTTTCAACGGTTTATTCCAGAGTGAATCCAGCAATAAGTTACAGACAGGTGTACAATACGTTGCCAGGAGAAATGTTCACATTGCAACGGGCAGAATCCATTCCTACATTCTGCCAGGAACATGAGGAAGCAACAAGTGCCAACACTTTTCAGTTCAGACGGAGACAGTGAGGTGCTGTCGTACAGGTCCACAAGAAGGTATGACGTTCCCTGCATGAACACACAGTTTGAACACAGTAGATAACAGTTGAATGTACACACTTGTTTAAGTCATTTACAATAGATACAATTATAGAGGGATAGATAAACAGATAGATATGGTAGATTTATAGATAGATAATTTTATGGATACACATTAGCAAAGAAAACTGCTAATATCTGACAGTCTTCTCTTCATATTCACGTTTACGTCATATACACGTATCAGTGGTTCTCAAAAAGCTGAAATGGAAGTTATTTTCCGAACGGGTCTTGTTTTTCTCTTGACGTCAGATGAAGACTGCATGGTTGAAGCGATGTTCTTGCTGGTTCTTGATCTGCTTCTATACATACTATGTTGTATACTGTATATCATACCATCTGTATATCATGACGCTTTGAGGTTTGTTTCCAACTGTTGATCCCTCACTCATCATTGTATATTGTATTCCAAAGTAAATTTGCCTGTTCTGTCAAGACGTCGGCTAAGTAATTTGTATGTTTTTATATATGAAGCCATTCTGGGTAGACTCCCCTGTTCTTTATCTGTCTTGCCAACCAGAGAACATGGCAAATATGGTTTAGTGCAGAATCACACATCCATACTGTAGCTGAGGAGATAACAGATACATTAAGCTAATCCCCATTTCTCCAGGGACCACCTAGAACCCCCTCAAGGACCCCTGGGAGGCCCCTGGCCAGTGTTGGAGAGTAACTAAGTATTTTAACTCAAGTACTGTCCTTAAGTACAATTTCGAGCTACTTGTACTTTATGTGAGTATTTTCCTTTTAGGGAACTTTATACTTTTACGCCACTACATTTCAAGGGAAATATTGTACTTTTTACTCCACTACATTTATCTGAACCCATCAGTTACTAGTTACTTTGAAGAAAAGGATTTTGCATAGAAAACATAATATATACAAAACAAAACAAAAATTATGAAGATTATATACTCTTGACGTAATCAGAGCAGCATAACTGGACCACATACCACTTTAACACAACCTTTAATCAGAGCAGCATAACTGGACCACATACCACTTTAACACAACCTTTAATCAGAGCAGCATAACTGGACCACATACCACTTTAACATAACCTTTAATCAGAGCAGCATAACTGGACCACATACCACTTTAACACAACCTTTAATCAGAGCAGCATAACTGGACCACATACCACTTTAACACAACCTTTAATCAGAGCAGCATAACTGGACCACATACCACTTTAACATAACCTTTAATCAGAGCAGCATAACTGGACCACATACCACTTTAACATAACCTTTAATCAGAGCAGCATGACTGGACCACATACCACTTTAACATAACCTTTAATCAGAGTAGCATAACTGGACCACATACTACTTTAACATAATCTTTAATCAGAGCAGCATGACTGGACCACATACCACTTTAACATAACCTTTAATCAGAGCAGCATGACTGGACCACATACCACTTTAACACAACCTTTAATCAGAGCAGCATAACTGGACCACATACCACTTTAACACAACCTTTAATCAGAGCAGCATAACTGGACCACATACCACTTTAACACAACCTTTAATCAGAGCAGCATAACTGGACCACATACCACTTTAACATAACATTTAATCAGAGCAGCATAACTGGACCACATACCACTTTAACACAACCTTTAATCAGAGCAACATAACTGGACCACATACCACTTTAACATAACCTTTAATCAGAGCAGCATAACTGGACCACATACCACTTTAACATAACCTATAATCGCCGCTCTACCTCCTGAGCCACTGTCGCTACATAATTCTAGATGTTTATTATTTGTACAAAAACATCACTTCCCATAAAATACTCTTTCAATTCGGGCGGCTATGTGGCGTAGTGGGCAAGGCGCTCGCCACGAATGACGGAGACGCTGGGCTTGCCTGTTCGAGCCCAGCGCTCCACATTGCTTTCAGTTTAGCTGGTCGTTCATACTAATACACATTGGCCGTATTAGGGGGTGGGAAACTGATGGGTGGGGATCGGGCGTTGTGGACAGCGACTCCTACAGGTCGGTTGGTGCGCCTGCGCAGTAGAATCAGGAAGTGTCGGGGGCAGTGTGAGCCTCCCACGCATTACTCCTCGCCACTGAGAGATCGAGCTGCGCAGGTGAAAAGATGCGACTGCTGTTACCTCAAGTACCGGAGGGGACTTGTGCTATGTATGACTTAGTCCACATTGCAGCCGGCTTGTGGGAGGCAAGAAACAGCGTTCGTGACAGGGGAGGGTTGAATTGGATGATACAAAATTGGGATGGGAGAAAATATAGAAAATGGGAGAAAAAGTGGATAAAATACTCTTTCAATTCTATGTCATAAAAACATTGCGTTTTCTTTCACGACGAGAGCTCGAAATAAGATTTATTTAAAAATAGTGACAGTGGCTCAGGAGGTAGAGCAATCGTCTGGTAATCTGAAGGTTCCTGGTTTGATTCCCGCTCCTCCCGGGCAGCGTGTCGAAGTGTCCTTGAGCAAGACACCTAACCTCTAACTTTTCCCGATGAGCAGGTTGGCACCTTGCATATGTAACAGAGGTCCGTGAGTAATATCCACAGTCACGATAAACGCGTGTGTTGAGTGACTGTGGCAGCAAGTTAAACTCACTTCCCCATAAAAGGGTTAATAGACACATAGATACGTTACCCAGGAGTGAATTCAGCTCTTAGTGCAGCGGTCTATGTTGTCGCCCACGGCGTGGGAGACCCGTGTTCGACTCTCCCTCGGGGCATCGACATTTAATACACAACGCAGAGGAGTCACTTACGATCTGTCACACATGGTCGCCTCCGCCGTCGGTGTGTGAATGTGTGAGTGAGTGTGTAGAAATGTGAGGAACAAAATTGTAAAGTGCTTTTGGATAAAAGCTGCTATATAAATGTAGCCATTTACCTAGGAAGCCACGCGACACAACAACAGATCATTCCTGTTAGAAAACACTGCCACGGTATCGAGGGCTGCTCTCTGATTATACCAACAACAACAAAAGCTCCCAGCCGAGGAGGACGGTGTGATGGTTGAGAGGAATCCACCCAGACCCTCCTGCAGCTCCGGCCGCTTTCTTCTGGTGTCGCATCCAATTTAGCAGGATGGTTCTAATCCCACGTGAGCACCGCGGAGGCAGAGCGGGCGGCCTGAGGAGGGACGTCTGCTGTTTCACTGAGGGGCTGAACGCCCACACTCTCCTCCAATCATAGGGCACTGGAGATGTTAGGAGGGGGGGGGGTATCTAATCAGTGCGACTGGCTTTCTTACAGCAGTTCTCTTTGGGAAATGTGATTGATTGAAAACTTTTATTAACAGATTGCAGAATGGGTACAATACAGTACGGCTCAATACACGCAATTGTTAAGGGGATGCAGACCAGAGAAAGACTTTCGTCTTCTTTACATCAGGGTCCCTCATTTTCAATTCATGATGACATTTATGACATACACAACATACAGATATACAGATATAAAAATCTAATCTAATCATCTAATCTAAACTAATCATGACATTTATGACATACATGACATACAGATATGCAGTACTGTTACATTTGTGACATACAAGATATGCAAATATACAGTACTGTTAAAAAGAGATGTATAACACTTCACGGCAAACAACGACGTGGTGTAACCCCCCCCCCCCCGCCCCCGACTTAGTAACGAGGCGAAGGCCGCCTTCTGATCCTAAGAAGAAACTGAAAAAAAGTGGTTTGTTTACATCCAAGCTGTTCTCCATGCTGTCTGAAGGGGGGGGGCAGGCCATAACTTCTGAACCATATAAACGATGGAGTGGGCGACCGGGGACGTTGGGTATAAATATAACGGCTGTGCCGCCGCTACACTACAGACAGGCCAATTCCATCTCTCGCCCTCGGCAGCACGATTTATACCAGTGGTGCGTCTGGAAGCACATTCAGAGAGACGGCACGCGGCCACAACAACAACAGCTCTGGTCTCTCTCTCTCTCTCTCTCTCTCTCTCTCTCTCTCTCTCTCTCTCTCTCTCTCTCTCTCTTTCTGCAGCAGAGGGCTTTAGCAGTTAAGAATAAGAGACAACAGTCAGCTCTGGTCTCTCTCTCTCTCTCTCTCTCTCTCTCTCTCTCTCTCTCTCTCTCTCTCTCTGAGTTCAGAGTTAGGAATGAGCTCGCATATTACACATAACAGACATGCTGCTACACACTAATATTACACATAACAGACATGCTGCTACACACTAATATTACACATAACAGACATGCTGCTACACACTAATATTACACATAACAGACATGCTGCTACACACTAATATTACACATAACAGACACGCTGCTACACACTAATATTACACATAACAGACATGCTGCTACACACTAATATTACACACAACAGACATGCTGCTACACACTAATATTACACACAACAGACACGCTGCTACACACTAATATTACACACAACAGACGCTACACACTAATATTACACACAACAGACACGCTGCTACACACTAATATTACACATAACAGACATGCTGCTACACACTAATATTACACACAACAGACGCTACACACTAATATTACACACAACAGACACGCTGCTACACACTAATATTACACACAACAGACGCTACACACTAATATTACACACAACAGACACGCTGCTACACACTAATATTACACACAACAGACGCTACACACTAATATTACACATAACAGACACGCTGCTACACACTAATATTACACATAACAGACACGCTGCTACACACTAATATTACACATAACAGATGCTACACACTAATATTACACACAACAGACGCTACACACTAATATTACACACAACAGACGCTACACACTAATATTACACACAACAGACGCTACACACTAATATTACACACAACAGACGCTACACACTAATATTACACACAACAGACGCTACACACTAATATTACACACAACAGACATGCTGCTACACACTAATATTACACACAACAGACGCTACACACTAATATTACACATAACAGACACGCTGCTACACACTAATATTACACACAACAGACGCTACACACTAATATTACACATAACAGACACGCTGCTACACACTAATATTACACACAACAGATGCTACACACTAATATTACACACAACAGATGCTACACACTAATATTACACACAACAGACGCTACACACTAATATTACACATAACAGACGCTACACACTAATATTACACACAACAAACGCTACACACTAATATTACACACAGCAGATGCTACACACTAATATTACACATAACAGACACGCTGCTACACACTAATATTACACACAACAGACGCTACACACTAATATTACACACAACAGACACTACACACTAATATTACACACAACAGACGCTACACACTAATATTACACACAACAGACGCTACACACTAATATTACACACAACAGACACTACACACTAATATTACACACAACAGACGCTACACACTAATATTACACACAACAGACATGCTGCTACACACTAATATTACACACAACAGACGCTACACACTAATATTACACACAACAGACACGCTGCTACACACTAATATTACACACAACCAGTGATGGGAATAACGGCGTTATAAATAACGACGTTACTAACGGCGTTAGTTTTTTCAGTAACGAGTAATCTAATGGATAACTCTTCCAATCTTAATAACGCCGTTACCGTTACTGCCAAAAAATGCAGCGCGTTACTATGCAGTTTTTTTCATCAGACAGATCTCTGCGCCAACACACACACACACGCTGCGCACAGAAACACACACACACACACGCGCCGCGCATCGCAGAAACACACACACACACACACGCCGCGCATCGCAGAAACACACACACACACACACACACACACGCACGTCGCCAACAAACAACAACAACATCCTCCCCGCTGGACTCACGCTGATCAAATAAAAAAAAGAGACATACTTTTTCGGACTGATCATCTGAGCTCCTCTCCAGTTAAATCCAAATAATCCTCTGCCATTGTTGTAATATGTCATCTGTTCTCTAGTATTTAGTCTCGTGCAGTTAAATCCTCTCTAGAAGGGAAAGTGAAACTTACCAAGCCTATAAGTTGTTAAAGGGGCAGTAGGCAATTAATTTACTCTGGATGCCTGAACACAGAATGACACCAGTATCCCACGGCAAGCCTATAGAAAATTATTCTATTTAATAATAATAATTATAATAATGATCATAAATATAATATATTTAAAAAAAGTTATATATTTTTTTTTACTTTCTGAAGTAACTAGTTACTTTTATAATTTGTAACTGAGTAAGTAATTTAGTTACTTTTTGGAAGAAGTAACTAGTAACTGTAACTAGTTACTTTTTAAAAGTAAAAAGGTTTCTCTCCTCCACATCGCCTGTGGTGCTTTTTTCCTATTGCTATAGGGTTTTCCTTACCTTCGCTGGGGTATGTCTGGAAGTGTTGCATTTATTATTTTATATTTATTTTGGATTTCATGGTGGGTTTTTTGTTCTTGATTTATTGGGATGTTTCTTCTTGAATAGTTTAAAGAAGACTTGTCCGGCCCATGGGGACATTAACTTGTGATTTCGGGCTTTACAAATCTA
>NC_140174.1:124229603-124374603 GCF_963971535.1 Notolepis coatsorum
CTGTATTAATCCATTTAGGGAAATGAGGGCATCACAGAAGCATTGAAAGTCAAATGATAAAAATATCTAGTATAAAGCATTTGTCTCTGTGTGCACCTACCGCATAGACCTGTCCTCCATATGCAGCCACTCCCACTCCGGCACGCCTGCTGCTCATGGGGGCGATCAGAGTCCACTGGTCGGTGTCTGGGCTGTAGCACTCAGCTATGAGCAGACACCCCGTCCTGTTCTGGCCACCACAGATGTAAACCTGTAATAAGAAAGAATATTCTAATTTAGTTTATATATTCCATTTGATTTCATTCTACTTTAATTGTCTGTTAATGTTGATGCACCAAAGGACCCAGACACATCTTTTGTATGTGCAAGCTTACTTGGCAATAAAGACATTTATGATTTCTGATCTAACGTTCCTTGTGTTCATCTAGCACCCTGTGTCCCTCAGTTCCACCCACCTTGCCCTGGAGGGCTGCTGCCCCGGCGGTGTTCCTGCGCTCCAGCATGGGTGAGATCACTGTCCACTGGTTGGTTTCAGGCTCGTAGCGCTCGGCGGTGTTCAGTATCCTGTCTCCGTCCCACCCTCCCATGGCGTAGATACAGCCGTCCAACGCGACCACGCTGAGGTTACTGCGGTGTGAGTGCATGGGAGCCGCCTGCAGCCAGCTTTGAGTGACGGGGTTGAACGTGCTCACACTGCTGAGATGCTGTCCGGCGTAGCCCAAGCCACCGACGCAGTAGACCAGACCGCGGAGATAAGCGGTGCCGTGGTCCCACCGGGGACTCTCCCCCTCAACACTCACGTCCATCCATGCACCGGCTCGGATATCGTAAGCCTCCATGTCAATGGTCACGCTGCCGCCACTCCAGCCTCCGATGGCCAATAGGACCTCCTGGGGCAGGCGTGGGCGGGTCAGGGGGTTTGGGAGCCTGTCGGAGCCAGAGGGGTTCAGGACGCTGAGGATGAGGGGCCTGCAGTCCTGGCTGTCCCTCACCACAGGGTTGTTCTGGACGTTGTTCCTGAAGTAGTCAGGCCTCATCAAGCCCATGCGAACCTGGGAAGAGACAAGCAGACGGTTTCTGTTGCTAGGGAACAGTTTGGACCCAAATGTTTGAGAACCACTGTACTAGGGAACCTAGTGTTGTTTTAATGTAATGCACAGTAATACAATTTTTTTTTAAATTTTTTTATAAATGTTTTTATTTTATTTTATTTTCATACATAAAACAGAACATAACACTACAATAATAAAAATAACAATAACAATAACAATAACAATAATAATAATAATAATAATAATAATAATAATAATAATAATAATAATAATAATAATAATAACAATAACAATGACAACAGCGACGACAACAATAATAACAGTAACATGAATCATAATGACCTTGACAAGAGACAGACAAACAAGAAAAAGTAAAATAATAAAAATAAAATTAAAAATAATGTGGCTCAGGCACTAGCAACCATGTTTGTGTATCCGTAATACAATTAGTTACCTTGGGCAGCAGCAAAGGGATGTGTGTTTTACGCTCCTCACGGGAGTGGTCGATCCAACGGAGGACGGCCTCGAACACCGTCTCCTCGCTCTTCACGTTCAGATCATCTCTCTCGATGATGTCCACCAGTTGCTGCGGGGACAGCTCCACAAACTCCTGTGAGACGTGCAACATCTCCTCAAAGTGGCACACGATGAAGAGATGGGCCTTGCTCCTCAGGTCAGGGCAGCAGTAGATGTCCGTGAACCTCCAGATGCCGACACAGTTTTCCAGAGACAGCTGGCCCTCTAGGAAGTCAGAGCACGCTCGTACTATGCCAGTGACGCGAAGCTGGTCTGCAGCCACCAGAAGCTCTTCCACGTTCTCTGCTGTCACCAGCACAAAGCGTGTGTAGGCGTACTCTATGATGAGCTGCATCATACCCGGGGACACCCCAGGGATACTGTAGACTGCTTTCTCTGAGTCGCTCCAGCGAGTGAAGAGGGCTCTGTGGGACGCAGAGTATAGAGATATCTGATGAGTAAACAGTAAGCAACATTCTGTCCTGTGTAGTAATTAGGGCTGACCCCTATTAGTTGAATAGTCGACTAATCGGTCGAAAGGAGCCGTAGTCGACTGCCAACCTCTTAGAAGCGTGGCTAACGCTAATAGCACGCATACCAGAGGCCAACTGCCTAAGAAAACAGGCACAGAGGTACTGAACGAGGATTTCACCCATCTAATGAACACACTAGACTAGACAAATATCAAGATGTATCCATCAGTGGACCAATTGCATGCTTTTGCAGAGGACAACAAGCCTTCAGTCGACTCCTTCAGACATTAAGCACCCCCACAGCCCAAATGGAATGATAAAAAAATATATATATTTATTATACTTGTTTTTATTTCTTTTATATAGTCGACTAATAGTCGACTAACGGCAAATTTTGGCCAATCATAGTCAACTATCCAAATCCTTAGTCGGGGACAGCCCTAGTAGTAATATATTTTCACTGTAGAAGTATAGGGTCTTAGCACAGTAGAAGTATAGTATCTTTTTACAGTAGAAGTAGAGTATAGTATCTGTTTACAGTATAAGTACAGTATAGTATATGTTTACAGTAGAAGTACAGTATATTATCTGTTTACAGTAGAAGTGCAGTATAGTATCTTTTTACAGTATAAGTACAGTATAGTATCTGTTTACAGTAGAAGTGCAGTATAGTATCTGTTTACAGTAAAAGTACAGTATGGTATCTGTTTACTAACAAAGCTAACCTGAACCAAGCTAAACTTACCTGAAATAGTCACTGCAGTCACACAGGAGGGCCTTGTGGGCATTCAACTCAGTGCTGTTGACTTTAATAACCACATCACAGACCCTTCCCTCCATACGCAGGTCATTAAGGATTGTACAGGACATTGTTTCCTTTTCCATGTGGGGATTTTAAATTGTATCTACAGAATATATTCAAGCTTACAGACAAGTAGCCGGTGAGATCTTCACTTGGTCTTCTGCGATCTGAGATCTTCTGAGAGAATTGTTGAATATACTGTACCAAATGTTCTAGAATGTTCTATTATGACATCATACTGTGACATCACAAATGTTCTAGAATGTTTGATTATGACATCATACTGTGACATCACAAATGTTCTAGTGTTTGATTATGACATCATACTGTGACATCACAAATGTTCTAGAATGTTTGATATGACATCATACTGTGACATCACAAATGTTCTAGAATGTTTGATTATGACATCATACTGTGACATCACAAATGTTCTAGAATGTTCTAGAATGTACTATTATGACATCATACTGTGACATCACAAATGTTCTAGAATGTTCTATTATGACATCATACTATGACATCCAGTGATGGGAATAACGTGTTCGTTTTTTCAGTAACGAGTAATCTCGTATTTAATGTTGCCCAGTTGTGGCCTGTTGAGGGGCAATACATATCAAAAGTTCCAAAACAGCTATTGTGTTTGTATTTGTATGATCCACTATATAAACATAGTAATCATAATATCTACATACATGGCATTTGATTGGAGGCTAGTCTCACTTTGTCCCACAGCAACATGAAAATAGTTTAGATTTGTGTATGTTGTTTATGTAACAAATTTACTTGAAAGTAACGCAATAGTTACTTTCTGAAGTAACTAGTTACTTTTATCATTTGTAACTGAGTAAGTAATTTAGTTACTTTTTGGAAGAAGTAACTAGTAACTGTAACTAGTTACTTTTTAAGAGTAACTTGCCCAACACTGCACACAACAGACGCTACACACTAATATTACACACAACAGACACGCTGCTACACACTAATATTACACACAACAGACGCTACACACTAATATTACACACAACAGACGCTACATACTAATATTACACACAACAGACGCTACACACTAATATTACACACAACATGTTATGGTTTGATACCGACCCCAAACGCACGACACAAGAGAGTAGGAATTCAGAGTTGCCAAATACGAGGGCTTGTTTATTTGATACTAAATATAAAGAGTACAGGAAAGGCAAGTCAACAAGACAGGTACATAGGACAAGGGGCAAAGTTCTGCTGCTCTGCAGCTTCTCCCGTGATGGTAGTCTTGGGGATAGCAGGTGTTGACGTCTGAACCGCTCTGCAGAATTCTCTCGGCAGAATCTCAGATGTGTTGCGAGACCGAGAGAGGGAGAGAGGGAACGAGTCAACACAGTGCAGTTTGAACGAGCAGGAGAACAGGGTGAACAATTCTTCGTGTAATTTAAACACAGTGAGCACAATTCCAAAACAGCCCAAGTGAATCTCTTCGTGTAATACACACAGTGAGCAAAACTCCAAACACAGTCCCAGTGAATATCTTCGTGTAATGTACACACCGTTAGCAAAAATCCAAACACAGTCCCAGTGAATATCTTCGTGTAATATACACACAGTTAGTGAAGTCCAAAACAATCCAATAGTGAAATAATATCTTCGGTGTGAGCAACACACAGAGGGAGATGGAAGGTCCCAAAAATATTATCCCAAAAAGGGAACAAGCAAAAATAGAAAGGCTGGGTGAGTGACTGTCTGACAAAAGGTGGTAGTCTTCAGTGTAATAGTTACACACGAAAAACGGAATAGATCAAGACAGTCAATAAAAACTCACCCAGACGTAATGCGTAATGGTGCTGGAACAAACAGCGGAGCGAGGGCGCGCCACGGGAACAGGTGTCCAAGGGAAGGCTTCTTGGAAATTCCTGGAGATAGCACAAGGAGCAAAAGCAGCAGCAGCAGCAACACGGGGAAATGCAACCAGCGAAAAATCAAGACGATCCAACAAACTTAGAGTGGAGAAACGGGGTATAAATAATAAGGGATCGATTGATTGAAAGGCAGTGACAGCTGGGGAATGTGATTGAAAAGCGTGCGGTCCTGAGAGAACCAATCAGCGACGTCTCTGATGACGTCACTGGGGAGAAGCGTGTGAATGAGGGAATTGAAATAATTAACAGAAAAACAAATGAAAACAGAGCGAGGGTGGTTAAAGGAACAGAATGAGTGAGAGAGCAAGGACAGAAACCTCACAGTACCCCCCCCTCCACGGGAGCCACCCGGCGACCAGGCCGACCCGGTTCGTCAGGATGGGCTCGATGGAAGTCGGTGATCAAGCCGGGATCCACGATGAGCTGCCGGGAGACCCAGCTACGCTCCTCAGGGCCGTAACCCTCCCAGTCCACCAGGTATTGGAACCCCCGGCCCCGCCGACGAACGCCCATCAACCGGCGGACCTGCCACTGGGGGTGACCATCCACCAACACGGGAGGCGGCGGATCAGGAGCTGGAGGCATAAGGGGACTGAGGGAGACGGGCTTAACCCGGGAGACATGGAACACGGGGTGGATGTGCATGGATGCAGGAAGCTTCAGGCGCAGGGCCGCCGGACTGAGTACCTTTAGGACCTCGAAAGGCCCGACGAAGCGGGGGTTGAGCTTCTTGGCCGAGGACCGTAACGGGAGGTCCTTCGCGGAGAGCCACACCCTCTGCCCAGGGCGGTAAGTCGGCACAGGAACCCGGCGCCGGTCGGCATCACGACAGGCGCGCTCAGATGTTCGGAGCAGCGCGGTCCTGGTGATCTCCCAAACTCGTCGGCAGCGGTCGAGGTGGACCTGCACGGAGGGAACTGCCACTTCCGTCTCCTGTGCGGGGAAAAGAGGGGGCTGGTAGCCCAGGGAGACCTCAAAAGGGGAGAGGCCGGTGGCGGAACTGACCATTGAATTGATGGAGTATTCAACCCAGGGAAGGAAACGGCTCCAGGATGCCGGTCTCTCGGCTGCCACACACAGAAGAGCTGACTCTACGCTCTGGTTCATCCTCTCCGTCTGCCTGTTTGTCTGGGGATGATAGCCAGAGGAGAGACTGACCGTTGCCCCCAACCCTTTGCAAAAAGCCCGCCATACCTGGGAGGTGAACTGGGGCCCCCGGTCAGAGACGATGTCCTGGGGAAAGCCATGAAGGCGGAACACGTGGTGCGTCAGGAGGTCCGCCGTCTCGGCCGCCGAGGGAAGCTTGGAGAGGGCCACGAGGTGGACCCCCTTGCTGAATCGATCCACCACGGTCAGAAGGCAGGTGTTCCCCTGGGAGGAGGGCAGACCAGTGACGAAGTCGAGCGCCACATGTGACCACGGACAGCTCGGAATGGGAAGTGGCTGCAAGAGCCCGGAGGGTGCCTGGTGAGAGGCCTTGCTGCGGGCACAGACCGCGCAGGCCAATACGAACTCCTTGACGTCGTTCCGCATGGTGGGCCACCAGAAACGACGAGCCAGGAAGGAGAACGTGCGATGGACGCCAGGGTGGCAGGCGAACCGGCTGGTATGGCCCCACAGCAGTACCTGGGACCGGACAGAGTCGGGGACGAAGAGACGATTCCTAGGGACGTTGCTTGGAGCACGATGGAAGCGCAGGGCACGCCTCACCACACCCTCGATGCCCAAGGTGATGGCTCCAACCACTCGGGCCTCCGGGAGGATGGGAGAAGGGTCCTCAGAGGGTGGAGCCCCCTTGGAGTGCATCCGGGACAGGGAGTCGGCCTTCGTGTTGCGGGAACCGGGGCGGAAGGTCAGCGAGAAGTCGAACCGACTGAGGAAACTGGCCCATCTCGCCTGCCGACCGTTGAGGCGCCTGGAAGCGCGGATGAACGTCAGGTTCTTGTGGTCCGTCCAGATGGTAAAAGGCTCCTCGGCACCCTCTAGCCAATGACGCCACTCTTCCAGCGCAGCCACGACCGCCAGCAGCTCCCGATTGCCGGTGTCGTAGTTCCTCTCGGCGGGGAGGAAGCGACGCGAGTAGAAGGCGCAAGGATGCACCTTCTGTTCTGAAAGAGAACGTTGGGATAGGACAGCGCCCAGGCCAGAATCCGAGGCGTCCACCTCCACGATGAACTGTCTCTTGGGGTCAGGGTGGAGCAGGATAGGGGCGGAAGTGAACCTTCTCTTGAGGGAGCGGAACGCAGCGCATGCCGCTGGGGACCAGTCGAACGGCAGAGCGGGGGAGGTCAGCTTGGTAAGTGGCTCCGCCACTTGACTGTAGTTCCGGATGAACTTTCGGTAGAAGTTGGCGAACCCGAGGAAACTCTGTAACTCCTTCCGAGTGGTGGGTTCTGGCCAATCCTCCACAGCCTGGATCTTGCGAGGATCCGCTCGGGTCAAGCCCTTCTCAACGATGAAGCCCAGGTAGTCGACGGAGTTGGAGTGAAAACGGCACTTCTCCGCCTTGACGAAGAGCCGATTGTGGAGGAGGCGCTCCAGCACACGGCGGACATGCAGGATGTGTTCCTCGAGGGTCCTGGAAAAGATGAGAATGTCGTCCAGGTACACCACCACGAACACCTCCAGCATGTCACGGAGGACGTCGTTCATGAGTGCCTGGAATACCGCCGGGGCGTTGGTGAGGCCGAACGGCATTACAAGGTACTCGTAGTGGCCCCTGGGGGTCTTGAAGGCGGTCTTCCATTCATCGCCCTCACGGATACGGACAAGATGGTAGGCACTTCGGAGGTCCAGCTTGGTGAAGAACGAGGCCTGGGTCAGTGGCTCGAAGGTGGAGCTCATGAGAGGTAGGGGGTATTTGTTCTTGATGGTGATCTCGTTGAGCTGACGATAGTCGATGCAGGGTCGCAGGTCCCCATCCTTCTTACCAACAAAGAAGAACCCGGCCGCCACCGGGGAGGAGGAAGGCCGAATGAGTCCTGCTTCCAATGACTCAGAGATGTAGAGATCCATCGCCTTCTTCTCCGGGACAGTCAGACTGTAGAGGCGGCTGCCGGGAAGGGGAGCCCCTTGGCGGAGGTCGATGGCGCAGTCATAGGGGCGGTGAGGTGGAAGGGCCTGAGCCCTGGTCTTACTGAATACCTCCATGAGGTCGTGGTACTCGGGAGGAATGGACGAGGGGTCCGGGGGCAACTCACCAGCCGGCCTCCGGGGCGGGGGACAGGACGCCGCCTGCAGACAGCGGGCGTGACAGGAGGAGCTCCAGCCCCTGATGGTACCGGAGGACCAGGCGATGTGGGGCTCGTGCAGCGCGAGCCAGGGCCTACCCAGGACCACCGGGACAAGGGGGGATTGGGTAATGAGGAACTGGATTCTCTCGACGTGGTTCCCAGCGATGGTCAGCACGACTGGGCCGGTGCGTTGAGAGATGTCGGCCAGGCGGTGTTGGTCCAACGAAAAGATCTCCAAGGGCCTCACAAGGTCCTCAAGAGGTATGTTGGCTCGGGTGGCAAACTCGAAGTCGAGGAAGTTCTCGTCTGCCCCAGAGTCGATGAGGGCCTCCACCGTGGCACGTTGGTCCCCCCAGGCCAGGGTGACGCTCATCAGATGGTCAGGTGGTGCGCGGCGCTGGGAATGGGAAAAACGGCTCACCAGGATCTCCCGGGGTCTCGGTGAGCCTGATCTTTTGGCCGGGTAGGGCAGTCGGCGATACGGTGTCCCGCACCTTCGCAGTAGAGGCAGAGACCGGACCTGAGCCTTGCCTCACGCTCCGCCTGGCTCAGATGAGAGCGTCCCAGCTGCATGGGTTCCTCCTCGCGAACCGGACGGGGAAGCCTGTTACCACCAGTAGTGTTGGGGAAGGGGCGTCCAGGAGTCCGGGGTGCTTCAGGAGGTAACAGTCGGGTCCTCTCGCGCCTTCTCTCCAGGAGGCGTCCGTCAATACGGATGACAAGGCTAAACAGCTCCTCGAGGGAGTCGGGCAACTCCCGGGTAGCGAGCTGGTCCCGGACTGCGTCACTGAGCCCCCTCAAGAAGGTTAGGCGAAGAGCAGGTTCGTTCCATCCACTCTCCACCGCCGCCAGTCGAAACTCCATGACATAGTCCGTCACCCTGCCGCTCCCCTGTCGGAAGGTCCCCAACCGGGCTCCAGGGTCCAGACCTCGGGCTGGATGGTGGAACACTCTGCGGAGCTCCGCCACGAAGTCTGGGTAGGAAAACAAAAAATCTGCTTCCATTGCCCAGGAGGAAGTGACCCACTGGGCAGCATGGCCTGAAAGTAGGTTTGTTATATAAGCCACTTGGGACCCATGAGCAGAAAAACGGCTTGGTTGATGACGGAAAACCAACTCACATTGCATGATGAATGTGGCACACTCCTCGGGATTACCGTCGAACAGCCGTGGGACGGAGAGACGGGGTTCCCGAGATGCGAGATCTGCTGGGGCTGCGGGGAATGTTCCTGAAGGGTGTGAGAGATTAAAGGTATTAACGGTGTCGCCCAGCGAGTGAAGCTGAGCGAGAATCTCGGACTGTCGTCCCGCCATAGCGGCCATTGAACCCTGCATAGGCAGGACCTGATCCCTGAGGTTCTGCACCGCAGCCGCAGCCCGCTCTAATTGGAGACCGTGATCCCTGGTCAACTCGACTTGAATTGCAAGTGCGGTTCTGACCCTCTCTGTGTCGGCTGGGGTCGTCATATTGGTTGGATCGTAATGTTATGGTTTGATACCGACCCCAAACGCACGACACAAGAGAGTAGGAATTCAGAGTTGCCAAATACGAGGGCTTGTTTATTTGATACTAAATATAAAGAGTACAGGAAAGGCAAGTCAACAAGACAGGTACATAGGACAAGGGGCAAAGTTCTGCTGCTCTGCAGCTTCTCCCGTGATGGTAGTCTTGGGGATAGCAGGTGTTGACGTCTGAACCGCTCTGCAGAATTCTCTCGGCAGAATCTCAGATGTGTTGCGAGACCGAGAGAGGGAGAGAGGGAACGAGTCAACACAGTGCAGTTTGAACGAGCAGGAGAACAGGGTGAACAATTCTTCGTGTAATTTAAACACAGTGAGCACAATTCCAAAACAGCCCAAGTGAATCTCTTCGTGTAATACACACAGTGAGCAAAACTCCAAACACAGTCCCAGTGAATATCTTCGTGTAATGTACACACCGTTAGCAAAAATCCAAACACAGTCCCAGTGAATATCTTCGTGTAATATACACACAGTTAGTGAAGTCCAAAACAATCCAATAGTGAAATAATATCTTCGGTGTGAGCAACACACAGAGGGAGATGGAAGGTCCCAAAAATATTATCCCAAAAAGGGAACAAGCAAAAATAGAAAGGCTGGGTGAGTGACTGTCTGACAAAAGGTGGTAGTCTTCAGTGTAATAGTTACACACGAAAAACGGAATAGATCAAGACAGTCAATAAAAACTCACCCAGACGTAATGCGTAATGGTGCTGGAACAAACAGCGGAGCGAGGGCGCGCCACGGGAACAGGTGTCCAAGGGAAGGCTTCTTGGAAATTCCTGGAGATAGCACAAGGAGCAAAAGCAGCAGCAGCAGCAACACGGGGAAATGCAACCAGCGAAAAATCAAGACGATCCAACAAACTTAGAGTGGAGAAACGGGGTATAAATAATAAGGGATCGATTGATTGAAAGGCAGTGACAGCTGGGGAATGTGATTGAAAAGCGTGCGGTCCTGAGAGAACCAATCAGCGACGTCTCTGATGACGTCACTGGGGAGAAGCGTGTGAATGAGGGAATTGAAATAATTAACAGAAAAACAAATGAAAACAGAGCGAGGGTGGTTAAAGGAACAGAACGAGTGAGAGAGCAAGGACAGAAACCTCACACAACAGACACGCTGCTACACACTAATATTACACACAACAGACATGCTGCTACACGCTAATATTACACACAACAGACACGCTGCTACACACTAATATTACACACAACAGACGCTACACACTAATATTACACACAACAGACGCTGTGGTAAAGCTTAGGTGGTGTTTCATATAAGACAGCGTGGCCATTTCAAGTAACGTCTTTATTATCTAACACAACTGCGCCTGCGCCACACCTTACAGCAACAGCTATGGATGCCCATAAGGGACATCCACTACATCTCCCCTTCTCCCAGGAATAAACCTAACATCCTGAAGTATAAACATCCTCAAGTATATTCAGACATCTACTACAGACATCCATTACATCTCTCCTTCTCCCAGGAATAAACCTAACATCCTGAAGTATAAACATCCTCAAGTATATTCAGACATCTACTACAGACATCCATTACATCTCTCCTTCTCCCAGGAATAAACCTAACATCCTGAAGTATAAACATCCTCAAGTATATTCAGACATCTACTACAGACATCCATTACATCTCTCCTTCTCCCAGGAATAAACCTAACATCCTCAAGTATATGTTGAAATACTCTAAAGAGAACCATAATGATGTAACATTACATAACATTCCTTCACAAATAATACAGGTAAGTGCCTTCTAGCTGTAAGGTGAAGCACTCCTTTTTTCTTTTTTTTCTTTTACTGAACGTAGTCCTTGAGCCATTCTGGCGGCTTTATCTCCCGTCTTGGAACGTCTCTCACTTTAGTCCCTGTACTCTCTCTCTCTCCAGTCAGGGCGCCTGGTGCTATTTCCTCCTCCGTTGTTTGCTCCTCCTGTGGAGTCGGTGTCTCTTGTGGCTCAGGGAGAGCTTGCAGATGAGCCCTGTTCCTCCTCACTACCTCTTCTCCTGCCCGGACCACATAGGAGCGTGGCGTGTCAGCCTTCCTGAGCACCGTAGCTGGCCGTTTTGAGGTGGAGATCCACACCGATTGACCCGGTGTCAGTTCCGGCCTCTGTGTGGCCCGGTGTCTCTCATTAAAGTTCTGTGTCTGTCTCAGTTTCAGTTGGTAGTCCTTTTCCTGAAAGGCCCTCGTTTTGGGCCATTGTGGTTTAAGGTGGGCAGGCGCCTGTGGCAGTGGGGAGCGGAGCTTCCTGCACATCAGGAGCTCAGCAGGTGATGGTCCATGGTGCAATGGTGTGACTCTGTATGCTAACAGTGCCCTGTGTGGGTCTTCATTCTTACTCAACAGCGACTTAGCCGTCTTGACAGCCCTCTCTGCCTCTCCATTGCTCTGGGCAAAGTACGGGCTACTTGTCACATGAGCAAAGTCATAATCTGTGGCAAAGGCGGCAAACTCTGCTGATGCAAACTGTGGACCATTATCACTCCGCAGGACCTCTGGGACCCCGTGTCTGGAATACATGGCCTTTAACGCCTCGATCACGCCTTTAGTTGTGGTAATGGGGGTTTTCTCTATTTCAATGTACCTTGAATAGTAGTCTACTGCTAACAGGTAGGTGGTGCCCTTTAGGTAAAACATATCCACCCCTACCTTTTGCCACGGCCGCTGAGGCAATTTCGATGGCATCATTGGCTCTGGATGCCGTGTCTGACTCTTCACGCATGTTTCACATTGTGTTACTATCTTAGCGATCTGACTACTTAAGCCCATCCACCACACTGACTGCTCTGCTCTCGCTCTGCACTTAGATATCCCCATGTGTCCCTCATGTAAACGTGCCAGCATTTCTGTTTGCAAAGTCTCTGGTACTACTACTGTATCCTCCGTCCTTTCATTAAAATGCCTCCTGCACAGTATAGCTCACTCTGGTAGATCCAGTAGGGCTTTAGCTGCTGTGGCAGTTCCTCCTGTCTTGGCCACCCCTTTTTGCACTGCTGTATAAGCTGTCTGCAGACAGAGTCATTTTGCTGTTCCTCAGCAATCTGTTGCAGATTTGCCTTAGACGCTGGTAGGCCCTGCTGTACTGCCTCAACAAACACCTGTGCTTCTCATTCCAGCTCTCTTTCCTCCTCTGTCAGTGTGCGCACGATTGGGGCCCTTGATAATGCATCTGCTGTTATCAACGCTTTCCCTGGGACATAGACTATGTGGTATGTATATCTCAGTAGTCTAAGCCTAAAGCGCTGGATTCTTGGGGGTAAGTCATCTAGTGCCTTCGTACCTAACAGAGCCAACAGTGGCTTGTGGTCGGTCTCTATGGTAAATTGAAGGCCTATTATATACGAGCTGAGCCTTTCGCATGCCCATGTTACTGCCAGCGCCTCCTTCTCCACCTGGGCATATCTCTGCTCTGTGAGAGACTGCGTGAGATATAGGCTATTGGGCGCCACTCCTTGTTGTCCTGCATTTGGGTGAGGACTGCTCCCACTCCAAAAGATGATGCATCTGCAGACACTCTTGTCTTAGCATTTGGCCTGTACTGTGCTAGCACCCTATCTGAGGCCAGATCAGACTTCACCTTTTCAAAGGCTATCTGCTGCACCTCTCCCCACACCCAGGCATTCTCTTTCACCAGTAAATCCTGTAGTGGTTTGGTAGTGTCGGTGAAAAGAGGTACAAACTTTCCCATGTATGTGGCCATGCCCAGGAACCGTCTCACGTCTGCGACATTTTGTGGAGCGGGCATGTCTATGATTGCCCTCACTTTCTCTGGGTCTGGTGCTATGCCCCCTGCACTGACTTTGTGGCCCACGAACACCACCTCTGTCTGTGCGAACACACACTTTTCATTTAGGGTCAGACCGGCTTCCTGAAGCCTGGATAGGACCGCAGTGAGCCTCTCATCATGCTGGGCCTTATCTACGCCACATACCAGCACGTCATCTGCGTGGCATATTATGCCCGTCAGCCCGTCCAAGAGCTGCGACATGCGCCTCTGAAAATGTTCTGGACCAGAGCTGATTCTGAACGGCAGGACATTGAAACAGAAGCGGCCACACGGAGTAACAAATGTGGTGAGCTCTCTGCATTCTTCTGATAGGGGGATTTGCCAGAACCCTGAGCGTGCGTCTAGCTTAGTGAAGATCTTTGCCCCATTCAATTGAGCCAATGACTGCTCTACTGATGGTAGTATGTGTCGTTCTCTACATACCGCCTCATTGAGTCTAGTCAGATCCACGCAGACCCGTTGGCCTTTCTATCCTTGAAATTACTCCCATCTTTTCCATTCTCTCCAACTCCTCCTTAACTTTGTCTGCTAGTGGTATAGGCACTCTGCGTGGAGTAGTGAGTGCGTATGGTACTGAATCCTCCTTCAGGCGAATGCAGTAATCCCCCTCTAGCCTCCCCAGGCCTGCGAACACTGTGGGGAATTTACGCCTGAAAATGTCCCCTGGGTCCTCCAGTTCATCAACCCGCTATACCAGTCGCAAGGCTTCAACTGCTGGCAGGCCTAATAAGGGTCTGACTAAAGAATCTACTACAAATACCGGCTGGGCAACCGTTCCACTTTTGCTCTTGAGCTGGCATGTGACTTGCCCTGCTACCTGCAGCACCATGTTATTGGGCCAATATAGCTTCTTATCTGTCGCCATCAAGGGGCCATCTCTGCTATATTTATATAGCCTGGTGGGGATAACAGTGACTGCTGCTCCTGTGTCTATTTTAAAAGAGATCACTTCTCCATTGAGTTCTATGTCTGTGTGCCAGCCAGAGACATGATCCTTCACTTCTCCTAGAAAAAGGGTGTCCTGTTGTAATTCTCCCTCCTCTAGCATCTCATACACTGGCTGTGCGAAACGGCACACTGCAGCAAAATGCCCTGTTTTGTGGCACCTCCTACATTCTGCATTGCTAGCTGGACATTCTCTCCAGCTATGGGGGGAAAATCTACCACATTTCTGACATTTCTCTGTGTTTTTGACTGTCTCTGTCTGTCTTGTTCTGGTATACCCTGTTTGTTTGTGTCCATATGCCTCTTTCTTTTTGAATGGACGAGAGATCGCATCCACCTCTCTTCTCTCTTCTGTGTGTGGAGCCCCTCCACGCATCACAGTCTGTTGCTGCTTCACCGTTTCCTGCTGTTTCACTTGACTGATGGCCTTGTTCAATGTCATGTCAGCGTCCAGCTGCAGTTTCTCTGAAAGGGCCAGGGCCCTCATTCATCAACCCGACTTACGCACAGATTTGTGCTTAACCTGTGCGTACGACCATTTCTAAGCAAAGAGTGGGATTCATCAATTTCAACTTGAACTTGACTCCGTGCTTATGTGTACGCACAGCTCGGAGCACACTTAGCTGACGCCCAGTGGTAGAACATCGTTACTACGGCATAAGCGCTCCTCAGTTCTGCATTAGTTTCAAGGCGGAAATAAGCTTCCGTGCATTAGTGTTCAACTTCTGTATGACCCGTAATTCATTATAGTTCATTATAAAATAGCGACAGTAGTGTAATTATAACGGGCTCACACGCAAACAAGAGGTTGGCCTGCTTGTTTGGCACGGGGGGGCAGACGCAAAACACCAACCTCCAAACGCGATTAAATATTGTTTCAAATAAAAAGCGAATTATTTTGTGTTTCATGTTTCCAAATAAGATTGGTCACGAAATGCTTTCTACTTCAATTTGTTGGTTAGAATAGATGACCTCTGTTGAAACTTCACTGAGACTAACAGTCTATTTGTGAGCTCCCCCTCAGATGTGATAATAATAACAATAATAATAATAGCTTCATTTTATATATCGCCTTTCAAGAGACCCAAGGTCGCTTTACATAGATAGGGGGGGGGGGGGAATAACAAAGTAACAGACATAGTGGACAGACACACAACATATAAATATGATGATGGAATTCATTCAAGATCCTCTCCACCCTCGGGTCTTTGCCACCGGCACGGTCCATCGTGATATTGGAGATGGATCGAGCAATAGACTGTTACTGTAGCTGTCAAAGCTCCATCACAAATGCAGTTATGTGAATAGAAAGGGATTCCACTAAGTCAATGTTGCAATGCGCATTTGCCTGATACATGTTGTTGCTGCATGCCGGGAGGAAGGCGATGCTGAATGTTTTCAATTCATTAAATAAAACGGATACTTTTTGCAAGGGTTTACTGACTGTCATACAAATAATCAACCAACTACATACTGTAACTTTTCAGTGCACGTTCTTATTTACATTGTGACAACAGCCTTGTGAGTTCCCGCAGTGACCCGCACACAGACATGATGGAATTCAAGTTCAAGTTTGTATTGATCACATATAGGCAGGCTACACATGGCGTATCGCTACATCATTGGCAGTGAGATTCATTGTTCTTGTATATGCTCTCGTATTATTGTTTATATAGGCTACCCAATACTGACATCAAAATAGATTGTATGACTCTAGAAATCATATGCAGCAGGTAGAAAATTGACGGAAAATCCGTCGCGATTTGGAATAAAATTGAGGAGAACTTTAATCCCTGGGTATTAATCAAACAAAACGGGAAAAGGCAGTCATATTCCAGCACAGTCTTTATTAGTGTTTGCGCTGCCCAGGCAGCAATGGTTAATAGATATCATATCCGACATCTACGTGTACACGTCTGTCAGCCTGTCACATAACACGCTTCCCTCGGCTTAGTCCATTTTTCCACATTTCATGGGGGTATTCCATTACCGTATATGGTTAATCGGGGCGGTTCTGGTATGCAAATACTTAAAACAGTGCACGAGCTCAAACGTAGGATCAAAGTCATATTCATCATGACAGGTGTGCGTAGAACCTGCGTACGCACGTGTGGTGAATCCCGTTTTTTCTGTGCGTGCACTGATTCTACATTCTGTGCTTACGTGTGGAAATAGAACATTTTCTACGCCACGTTGATGAATGAGGGCCCAGGTCTTTTATCCCGACAATAATGCGATCCCGGATTAACTCCTCCCGCAACACCCCAAAGTTACAGTGCTCTGCGAGTTTATGCACTGCCGCTATGAAGCTATCCGCGGCTTCCCCTGGCTCTTGTTTACGTACGTTAAACTGCGCACGCTCGAATATGACGTTATGTCGCCCTACGAAATGTTCTTCCAAACACATAACCACAGTTGCATATACGAGCCTTTCCTGTGCACTCAGCTGAGTAGCATTTAGAATGTCCTCCGCTTCATCTCCCATGAAGTGTATCAGCGTATTGACTTGGAAAGCCTCTCCTTTCCTATCCAGTCCTGATGCGACGCGATATCTGTCAAACCTCCAGATCCATCTCGGCCAGTTCTTGCCGTCTGTGCAGTCAAACTTCTCCGGTGCGCTGACATGGAAACTGTCCGTCTGCGCGCGACCTGCTGGCGCTGGTGGCGGCGCCCTTGCTGGCGCTGGTGCCTCTTCGCCGTCCTAGTTAGCTAACGTTAGCTGTTGTGCTAACTCTTGTAATAGCCTGTAATATCTCTCTCTCCGCTTGACCAGTCTCTTCTCTTCGTCTCCTAGGTAACGGGTTAACCCTTCTGACATGGGTTGAACACTTCTGACACCATGTGGTAAAGCTTAGGTGGTGTTTCATATAAGGACTCGGACAGCGTGGCCATTTCAAGTAACATCTTTATTATCTAACACAACTGCGCCTGCGCCACGCCTTACAGCAACAGCTATGGATGCCCATAAGGGACATCCACTACAGATGCTACACACTAATATTACACACAACAGACATGCTGCTACACACTAATATTACACACAACAGACACGCTGCTACACACTAATATTACACACAACAGACATGCTGCTACACACTAATATTACACACAACAGACACGCTGCTACACACTAATATTACACACAACAGACGCTACACACTAATATTACACACAACAGACACGCTGATACACACTAATATTATACACAACAGACGCTACACACTAATATTACACACAACAGATGCTACACACTAATATTACACACAACAGACGCTACACACTAATATTACACACAACAGATGCTACACACTAATATTACACACAACAGATGCTACACACTAATATTACACACAACAGATGCTACACACTAATATTATACACAACAGACATGCTGCTACACACTAATATTACACACAACAGACGCTACACACTAATATTACACACAACAGACGCTACACACTAATATTACACACAACAGACACTACACACTAATATTACACACAACAGACACGCTGCTACACACTAATATTACACACAACAGATGCTACACACTAATATTACACACAACAGACACTACAAACTAATATTACACACAACAGACACGCAACTACACACTAATATTACACACAACAGACGCTACACACTAATATTACACACAACAGACGCTACACACTAATATTACACACAACAGACACGCTGCTACACACTAATATTACACACAACAGACGCTACACACTAATATTACACACAACAGACACGCTGCTACACACTAATATTACACACAACAGACGCTACACACTAATATTACACACAACAGACACGCTGCTACACTATGTGGCCAAGTTCAGCTCCAACTCCATAGCAAAGTTCGCAGACGACACGGTGGTGGTGGGGCTGATCTCGGACAACGACGAGAAGGCCTACCGGGAGGAGGTTGAGGTACTGGAACGTTGGTGCCAGGACAACAGCCTTCTCCTGAACATTGGTAAAACCAAGGAGCTGATCGTGGATTATAGGAGAGGACAGCAGGAGACACACACACCACTGATGATCAACGGGGCTACCGTGGACAGGGTGAGCAGCTTCAAGTACCTGGGGGTCCACATCTCAGAGGATCTGACATGGTCAACACACATAGACACAGTAGTAAAGAAAGCGAAGCAGCGCCTCTACCACCTGAGACAGTTAAGGAAGTTCAGAGTATCGGGGAAGATACTCCAGTCCTTCTACTCAGGAGCTGTAGAGAGCATCTTGACCGGAAACATCACTGCCTGGTATGGGAACAGCACGGCACAGGACAAGAAGGCCCTACAGAGAGTGGTGCGCTCAGCCGAGCGTACCACGGGTATTGCGCTACCTCCCCTGCAGGCTCTATACAACAAGAGGTGCAAATCCAGAGCCTGCAGGATAATGAAAGACCCCCACCACCCCAATAACAGCCTGTTCCAGCTGCTGAGGTCAGGCAGACGCCTGCGAACCCCAGCTACTAGGACGGAGAGGCTTAGGCTAAGCTTCTTCCCCCAGGCCATCAGAGCCTTGAACAATGAACATTGAGAGACACAGAAACTGAACTATCCACACACAAGCACACACAAGCACACACACGACACGCACGCTGAGCACGCTCACACACTAGCAGCCACTTTAACACTCATGCCGCACACACGCACACTTATGGCCAGAGGAAAGGCCACTTTAAATTAGTAAAACAACAGGAACAGTGTATTGCACTACTAAAGCTACCTAGCATGTCCTATATGCTCTGTAAATACTATGTACAGATACCGAGATGGCACACCATGTTACCTGTTTATTGCACTGTTGTTTTTATTGGATTCTATTATATGTTGTACCACTGTATTTTTATTGGATTCTATTATATGTTGTACCACTGTATTGCACATCGTCGCGGGCAAGACCAGCCGCATTTCATTGTATACCTGTATGCCGTGACAATTAAAACTCTTGACTTGACTTGACTTGACTTGACTAATATTACACACAACAGACACTACAAACTAATATTACACACAACAGACACGCAACTACACACTAATATTACACACAACAGACGCTACACACTAATATTACACACAACAGACGCTACACACTAATATTACACACTACAGACATGCTGCTACACACTAATATTACACACAACAGATGCTACACACTAATATTACACACAACAGACATGCTGCTACACACTAATATTACACACAACAGACACTACAAACTAATATTACACACAACAGACACGCAGCTACACACTAATATTACACACAACAGACGCTACACACTAATATTACACACAACAGACATGCTGCTACACACTAATAATACACACAACAGACGCTACACACTAATATTACACACAACAGACATGCAGCTACACACTAATATTACACACAACAGACGCTACACACTAATATTACACACAACAGACATGCTGCTACACACTAATAATACACACAACAGACGCTACACACTAATATTACACACAACAGACACGCTGCTACACACTAATATTATACACAACAGATGCTACACACTAATATTACACACAACAGACGCTACACACTAATATTACACACAACAGACGCTACACACTAATATTACACACAACAGACGCTACACACTAATATTACATACAACAGACAAGCTGCTACACACTAATATTACACACAACAGACAATATTTACAAACATACCGTGCTCGAGCCAATCTATGAAAATCTATTAAATCTGTTTTCTTTCTTGATAAAATGAATAACTCAAAACAGACATGCTTCTTTCAACATAGCCTACTATTGTGTCAATTCCCATGAGCCCATGGTTAGTTAATAGTAAACAATGGCAAAATCTTATACTGTAACACATGAGCTGTGTGACTATCATAGGCCTACTCAACATCAGCTCCTCTCTCGCTCTATACCTAAACTGAGCAGTGGTGTTGCTACAGTAGCCTAGTTTGGAAACAGATGGTAAAATAGCATGTACTTTTTACAAATTAATATAGTTGGAAGATAAATTATCATCTTCAATTGTTCTATACTTGGTTATTGTTAAATTCAGCTCCAGCATTATTTAAGAAAAAAGTATTAAAGTATTCAGATTACGTTACTGATATTGAGTAATCTAAAAAGAATACGTTACTGAATACATTTAAAAGCATATAATCTCTAATAAGTAACTGATTACATTTGAAAAGTGACCCTCCCAACCCTGATGCTGATTACCAAAGTTTGTAATAGAAATAGTCTTGTAGCTGTATTACTGCACTTATTTGGCTGAACGGTGTACAACGTTGCAAACCCTGTATTACAGTGAGTAATTACTTGCTTTGATTCGACAGTGGCTGATACTGGACCAACTGCACTGGATGATACTCCCAACTCTGCTGACACAGAGGGCCGTGCTGCTGATACACAAGAACCAGCAACAGGAAGCAGGAGCCAAGATGGAGGAAGCCGACTGGCCATTCCTGGGTCTCAATCGAGGAAGAGGAAAGCCAGATTTGGCCTGTCTGATGAGCTACAGCATTATCAGACTGAACAGAGGAGGCATCTGGAGCTAATGCAAGAAGCTGATCGCATCCACCGAGCCCAAGACACCGCTGCCCTGGAGAACATGCTGAGAGTACAGCGGGAGGCTGAGGAGAGGCGATTCCAAGCCATGCAAGCCCAACAACAGACGAACCATCAGATGTTCATGCAACTGATGGGCACGGTCATCAGTGCTTTGTGTCCGCAACCACATTCCAACAACCCTTTCCATAATTCTTCACTCATTCCACCACCAATGATGCCAGCACCTCAACAGCAACATCTGCCTCCACAGCAACATCTGCCTCCACAGCAGCATCTGCCTCCACAGCAACATCTGCTTCCACAGCAACATCTGCCTCCATGTCAGCATCTGCCTCCACAGCAGCACCTGCCTCCACAGCAACATCTGCCTCCACAGCAGCATCTGCTTCCACAGCAACATCTGCCTCCACGTCAGCATCTGCCTCCACAGCAGCACCTGCCTACCCAGCAACATCTGCCTCCACAGCAGCACCTGCCTACCCAGCAACATCTGCCTCCACAGCAGCATCTGCTTCCACAGCAACATCTGCTTCCACAGCAGCATCTGCTTCCACAGCAACATCTGCCTCCACAGCAGCATCTGCCTCCACAGCAGCATCTGCCTCCACAGCAGCATCTGCTTCCACAGCAACATCTGCCTCCACAGCAGCATCTGCCTCCACAGCAGCATCTGCTTCCACAGCAACATCTGCCTCCACGTCAGTATCTGCCTCCACAGCAGCACCTGCCTCCACAGCAGCATCTGCTTCCACAGCAACATCTGCCTCCACGTCAGTATCTGCCTCCACAGCAGCACCTGCCTACACAGCAGCACCTGCCCTACCCTCTACCACCACGTCCTCCACAGCCCATCCCCCAGCATGTCAGCCAACCTGGTGAAATGGCAAATGTGTGTGTGCGTTTGAAAAGACCAGATGATGTCAGGAGTATATTATATTGATAGTATTTACTGAGGATGGACAGATAATGTTGATATTTAAACATGAATACATAGAGAGGGAGAGGGAGGGGTTTACTTAAAGTTTAAAGCTCAATATATAAAAATAGATCGTATCGTATCGTGGCAGACTTTGTGATATCGGCAAATATCGTATCGTTGTCCAAAGAATCTATATCGTATCGTATCGTGATGGAACTGGCGATTCCCACCCCATTGACGTTAACAGCACAGTTCAGCAATTCTGTCACTTGTAGAATTGAGCACAAGTAGTGTATATTAGTTCAGAACTTGAATTGTTCAGAGAACTTCAGACCTATTGTTATATGTTTTATGTTATATTGTTATATGCTTTACTATGCGTTGAAGCAGATTGAAACATTGCTGACCTGTTTGTAGAGTTGAGAACCTGCCTGAACCCTTACTTTGGCGTCCGCAGTCTTGCGGCGATTTATGCCTCAGAGGACAGCGGTTTGTTTACAAACCTATGTACTTTCTAAGAGATATATATCATTTATAGTATTGCTATCTGTCCATTCTCATTGTCACTTGAGTGCATAAACCGTGCCTTCATAATGGCTTAAAGAAAATAAAAATCCATCAGTTGGTTGTCATTTTATAGCGTCGTGAATATAAGGTTTATCGCGCTTTTCGTCTAGTCTTTTTTCCAGGAAGCTATATAATAGGCTAAACGTTGGCGCCGTTATATCAAACGCCATTTCTGCTGTATATATACGAATGAAATAAAACAAACTGCGTAGCATCCGGACTATTACAGAGCATCTATGGATGAAATGGGGGCGGCGGGGAACGCCGATTAGTATTATTGATTAGCAATATAGTGTGCGTTCAATCAGCCATGTTCACTGATCATCACGTTCAGGTTTTAAAACAATGTCCAATCCAGCTGTAATTTGGGGGAATAGTGTCCTACCGTCAGGCCATGTGATCGCCGGCAGCATTTCTTCATTAGTCATCGGATTCTGGTAGATTGATATGTACATTGGCTAATCATAAATCTATTATTCCAGGCTGAAAAATACGTTCGGTAACAGGATCAAAGATGGAGGGTCTTCGTTTGGAATTGAGGCTCATATGATCCGCCCACAAGACTGTAAAATAATATATATTTTTTTAAATCCCCTCAATGATACTGCAGTGGAGCGATGGCGCCCCTAAGCGGATCTGGCCGGTAGTGCATGTTTCGAAAATCAAATATGTGGGTAGGTAATGGATCTCGATAGCGGACGTTAATAGCGTTATAAATATGGAATAAAACAATAACAACTTGCCACGAGTATATACGTGGCTCTGGTCCACAACGCATGGAATCGAAACACGTATATACTCGTGGACGGACGGCATATTGTTGGGATTGTTCTGGCCTGTTGTTTTGTATGATGTGAAGAGAAGAGAAAGGCTTTTCAAAAAATAATTGCACTTTATTTTGCATTTTTATAAGAAAATAGTTTACAATTGTATAAACACTGTTAACAATTTATCTTGTTATTGTTTTTTTTAAGTAACATTGTATTTTTAAATTGTTAAACCTTTTATAAAATGACATAACATTACAACAAACAGCTTGACTCCAGTAACTTATTTTCACAACCCTGAGAACAATAAACGTAATCCTTTTTACAACCCTGACAGCAATAGAGAGAAAAGAATGACACAAAACCAAGGGCTAGGTATTAATCTGGAGGATTTGATTTGAAGTTACAGGAATCCTGACGTTACATTCTAGAAAAATATCTGCAAAGTGCATTTCTAATTTCATTTGCCCTTCCGTTGTCCTGCTGATGGCTTTGTCTCACATCTTCTTCGTCCTCATCCTCCTCTCTCACTACATTGTCTCCATCAAGGAACTGTTCATTGTTAACTTCACAGAAGTTGTGTAGTACACAACATGCTGCGATGATTTGGCTGACCAGGGTAATGTGGGCATCATTACACTTTAGGAGACATCTCCAGCGGCCTTTGAGACGCCCAAAGGCACGCTTTACAGTCATGCGTGCTTGACTGAGGCGATGGTTGAAACCTATCTGTTCTGGTGTTACTCCTCTACCCTCACGGTAAGGTTTCATAACCCAAGACAGCAGAGGGTAGGCCGAATCACCTAAAATGACAAGTGGCACATCCACTCCCTCAAATGCTTCAGTCACTCTTGTTACCAGTGTCACCACGCTCATACAGTCTCGACAGGGCGAAAACACGGGCATCGTGTATCCTACCTGGCCGCCCAACATTTATGTCCCAAAACTTGAGCTTGTTGTCCACCACACCCTGTAAAATAATGGAATAATGGCCTTTTCTATTGAAGTAATCCGCCGGAGTGTCAGGTGGAGCTCTGATGTTAATATGGGTTCCATCAATAGCACCAGCTACTTGGGGAAATCTCCATTTATTGCGAAAGCCTTGTGCTATTGATCTGAACTGGGCAGCAGAGGGTGTTTTTATATACTGTGGCTTCATTATAACATTTATGGCAGTGACAACTTGTTGAGTTATAATAACACAGCATGTGGACAAGCCAACGCCAAACAAATGAGAAAGAGAGCGGTATTCAAGGTTTGTTCCCAATCTCCAGACACAGATTGCCACTCGAACCTCTACAGGAACTGGCTTTCTAAATCTGGTGGAGTGACGGGTCAACCAGGGCCGGAGTGTATCACACAAGTGTATGAAAGTCCCTCTTCGCATCCTGAAGTTTAGCAGCCATTCAAGTCAAGTCAAGTCAAGTCAAGTCAAGTCAAGTCAAGTCAAGTCAAGTCAAGTCAAGAGTTTTATTTGTCACGGCATACAAGTATACAATGAAATGCGGGTGGTCTTGCCCGCAACGATGTGCAATACAGTGGTACAACATATAATAGAATCCAATAAAAACAATATTGTGCAATAAACAGGTAACAGGTAACATGGTGGGACATCTCGGTATCTGTACATAGTTATTTACAGAGCATATAGGACATGCTAGGTAGCTTAGGTAGTGCAATACACTGTTACTGTTGTTATACTAATTTAAAGTGGCCTTTCCTTTTGGCCATAAGTGTGGGTGTGTGCGGCATGAGTGTGTGCCCGCTCATGTTAAAGTGTTAAAGTGGCTGCTAGTGTGTGAGCGTGCACAGCGTGCGTGTCGTGTGTGTGCTCATGTGTGCTTGTGTGTGGATAGTTCAGTGTTCTGTGGCACTCAGTGTTCATTGTTCAAGGCTCTGATGGCCTGGGGGAAGAAGCTGAGCCTAAACCTCTCTGTCCTAGTAGCTGGGGTTCGCAGGCGTCTGCCTGACCTCAGCAGCTGGAACAGGCTGTTATTGGGGTGGTGGGGGTCTTTCATTATTCTGCAGGCTCCAAGTACTGTAGATGTGTGGCCACCAAGCATGGGTACGTGGATATACCCATATGCCCCCGCAGTAAAGGCAGAGAGATAGAAAATGTTATTCCAATGCGTCATTAACATTATGGTTTACAACCAGCAAATACAGATCAGGTCAACATGGCAGGTAAGCATAACCTATTGAGCTTACTACCCACCATTCAAATACAACCAATTTGACAAAAAATAGGTTGTATTCCTCGAATGTACAGTCCCCCATCCCACCCCACCTACCCAACCTCCTCCAATGTACAGTTTCTACGTCAAATGTTATATACCCTCTTTTTTAGACTCTTTTTGTATCACAAACAGTACTGTATTTGTAAATCTGGTATGTCATAAATGTATAGATGTAGCAGTACTGTCTATCTGTATGTCATGTGTGTCATATATGTTATGATGAATTGAAAATGGGGGACCCTGATGTAAACAAGACAAAAGTCTTTCTCTGGTCTGCATCCCCTTAACAATTGTGTGTATTGAGCCGTACTGTACTGTACCCATTCTGCAATCTGGTAATAAAGTTTTCAATCAATACTTCATGAAAAGTGAAGATTGGGGTTAGGCTAAGCAGGCACGGTACGTTTATTTATATAGCAGGGAGTTGGGGGGCAACTGATTGATTGATTGAAAACTTTATTAACAGATTGCAGAATGGGTACAATACAGTACGGCTAGTTTGCTGCATGTCCCCAATTACATCGCCAAATACAGCTGAGTTGCTGTATGAAGTCAACAAATTTTAATAACAAAAAACACGACATGATCAAAGGAAGACACACGCTAACTTATTTGGAATTGCCCGATGGCTTATGAAAAATAGCTTACCTGGTGATGCGTCTTTGTATTTTATTTTTTTATTATTTTTTAAACAAACACATATACAAACATGACAACACACGATAAGATATACAAGCATTAGTTGTCAGTGCACATCCAATGAAATCACATTTTAGTTAATTGTCTTATATAGGATATACCCCTAATACCTGTTATCTAAAAACCTACACACATATGCTCAGCTCGAACCCCCCCCTCCCGGACCCCTCCTTGGATAGTACCTCCATTATCCCTCGCTCCTAACCAGACACTACCATTATAAACTAGCTTTTATTCTCTCCACCACTTCTAACCACATTGACATTTTGGATTCATTGAGACCCAGAATTCTTGCTGTAGATATTTCTTGATAAATCACATCGAGATATGTAAGAAACCAAACTTTCCGGCACATTTTTTCCGGTTGAAACCAGCGTGATGCGATCAGCTTTTTAGCTACTGTGATACCCGATAAAACCAATCTCTTTAGCTGTGGATTTACTGCAAACTCAAAAACATCATTCAATAGTAATACAGAGGGGTGTACAGGTATATTCCAAGATACGAGTTTTGATAATTGTTGGGTCACATCTTTCCAGAATGTCTTAACTGAAAAATAGCTTACTTGGTGATGCGTCTTTGGAAGAGAAATCGTTGGTTGAATATGCGACCATCAGAGCGCGTCTTCTCCTACGGTGTCGACGTGAGGCAGCACGTCTTTTTATCATACGCATCATTACATTATTTTCTAGTCGTAGCCTTGATGCTCGCTGAAATTGAATGTTTTCTTCACAGACTGAACAGTAGTATATCATCCAGAGAATGCCAATTAAAACAAGCAACCAAACACGCTGCTGATGCTCCATTTTCGATGATCTGATTAGTGTATTCTGTATTTTCGAGTTAAGAAAAATCCAAGCGAAGACTGTCAACTGTAAAAAATCTGACCACACACATACACATCACGCCATTAGCTTCATGCTATGCCCGCGGTCATCAGTAAAGTCAGGCTCGAGTCAGATTCAGGGTTATGGGGGGGGGGGGGGGGGGGGGCACCCCCCAAAATCTGACTAATGAGTGACAGTTTGCTCGTGCGTGCGTTTGTTTTGGTCCGCTGCACTACACAGTACACAGCACACACTACACGCTACACAGTACACACTACACAGTACACAGTACACACTACACACTACACACTACACAGCACACAGTACACCCTACACACTATACTACACACTACACAGTACACACTACACACTACACTACACACTACACACTACACACTACACACAATACACACCACACAGTACACACTACACACTACACAGCAAACAGTACACACTACACACTACAGCACACACTACACAGTACACAGTACACAGTACACACTACACAGCACACAGTACACAGTACACTCTACACACTACATACTACACCTTACACAGTACACAGTACACACTACACACACACACACACACACACACACACACACACACACACACACACACACACACACACACACACACACACACACACACACACACACACACACACACACACACACACACACACACACACACACACACACACACACACACACACACACACACACACACACACACACACACACACACACACACACACACACACACACACACACACACACACACACACACACACACACACACACACACACACACACACACACACACACACACACACACACACACACACACACACACACACACACACACACACACACACACACACACACACACACACACACACACAATCACTCACCTATAGACAGATACATTGCCAGCCTCTTATACCATAGAATTGGTAGTAATTGAATTTCATTGAGTACAGTATGTATGTGTTCCACTTGTGTGATGATAACCCACTGCAGCAGCGTTCAGCGCGGAGTCGAGAGCCACAGCTCGGCCTTCTGGGGCTTTCATCGGAGAAGAGTGAATAATGAATAATCGCTCCTCTCTCCCGACACTAACGTTATATACTTTTAAGATCTAGCCTATACTATTCAAGGTTTCATTTGTCACATATAAGGTACACGTACATTACAGTGAAATGCTTGGTTCTGTAGTATGAGCCCCCTGAGATTGTGCTTCATACAGTAAAACAAAGTAAAAAGAATAAAGACCAAACACACTATACAAAATATACACTAATATACTAAAGTACAACATGCAACCTTAATGCAAAGATAACCCACTCCCCTCCAAGAGACCTCTCTGAGATGCCTAGCGATTCATGGATAAACCAATCGTTGTCCAACAGCGTTTCTGTCAACAGGAACTAGTGGCACCCTCCCACCCACCCTCCCCCCACCCTCCCTCCTACCCACCCATCTAGCCTGCATCTAGCCTGCATCTAGCCTGCATCTACAGTAGCCTGCCTCTAGCCTGCATCTAGCCTGCATCTAGCCTGCATCTACAGTAGCCTGCCTCTAGCCTGCATCCAGCCTGCATCTACAGTAGCCTGCATCTAGCCTGCATCCAGCCTGCATCTACAGTAGCCTGCATCTAGCCTGCATCTACAGTAGTCTGCATCTAGCCTGCATCTAGCCTGCATCTAGCCTGCATCTACAGTAGCCTGCCTCTAGCCTGCATCTAGCCTGCATCTACAGTAGCCTGCATCTAGCCTGCATCTACAGTAGTCTGCATCTAGCCTGCATCTAGCCTGCATCTAGCCTGCATCTACAGTAGCCTGCCTCTAGCCTGCATCTAGCCTGCATCTACAGTAGCCTGCCTCTAGCCTGCATCTAGCCTGCATCTACAGTAGCCTGCATCTAGCCTGCATCTACAGTAGCCTGCCTCTAGCCTGCATCTAGCCTGCATCTACAGTAGCCTGCATCTAGCCTGCATCTACAGTAGCCTGCATCTAGCCTGCATCTACAGTAGCCTGCATCTAGCCTGCATTTAGCCTGCATCTAGCCTCCATCTACAGTAGCCTGCATCTAGCCTGCATCTAGCCTGCATCTAGCCTGCCTTAGCCTGCATCTAGCCTGCATCTAGCCTCCATCTACAGTAGCCTGCATCTAGCCTGCATCTAGCCTGCCTTAGCCTGCATCTAGCCTGCATCTAGCCTGCATCTAGCCTGCATCTAGCCTGCATCTAGCCTGCATCTAGCCTGCATCTAGCCTGCATCTAGCCTGCTATTATGTTTTAGTTTCTACCTTTATTTACCCCGAGGGGGGGGGGGGGGGGCTATGCCCCACTTCATGCTCACCAGTTGCACACACACGCACGCACGCACGCACGCACGCACGCACGCACGCACACACACACACACACACACACACACACACACACACACACACACACACACACACACACACACACACACACACACACACACACACACACACACACACACACACACACCCCCCCCCCCCCCCCCCCCCACACACACACACACACACACACACACACACACACACACACACACACACACACACACACACACACACACACACATCCACACCTGGGGGCTGACAGTTATTCAGCAGTAGGCTGAGCAAACTAAATTCGTTAGATTGGACATTTTGATTAATTATATCAAGCGGAGAACTGAGAAATTCGGCACTACTGATAAATGAAGTTATTTCAGAACACTGCCTATTGAATAACATGACTAATGAGTGTGAGTGAACAAAACAATGTGCTTGATGTGTATTTACCTAACAAAAAAATTCCTCAAATATTTGCATGAATAGAACAATTAGATTGGACATTTGATTATGTATGTCATCATGCAGCACAAGCACAATACAACAAAAATAAGTTTGGCATCTAACCCATTATTATTTATTTATCCCAAATGAACATTCCGACGGCCCGTCTGAAGGCAGTCGGCCCCGTGCACGTCGCAATACATTGACAGCTGTCTGTTATAATCAGGGGTGCAGTGCTGGGCATACGCGGTCAAACGACGTTTGGGCTTCGTCACTGAGGCCGAAGTGCGCGCATCCTATTATTATGCAAAGTCTAGGTGATAAGTGCCGGCGCGACGACACAAAAATTACTTGTTGCGCCGTATACCCCGGCCGCCGCCACTTATCACCTAGACTTTGCATAATAATAGGATACCGACAACCAAATACAAGCCCTGTAGGTGTGGTGGGGGGTTGCTTGATCTCCCGACTGGAAGGATATCATCTGTTCTGTGCGCAACTGAGGGAACATGTATGCGCGTGCACGGGCGTTTGGCCATCGCCCCATATTACGACTGCACCCCTGGCAGGGGTGTAAAGTACTTGAGTAATTGTACTTCGTTACAATACTTAAGTACTGTTTTGGGGGATTTGTACTTTACTCGAGTATTATTAGGTTTGTATACTTTGTACTTTTACTCCATTACATTTCAGAGAAAAAAAACATACTTTTTACTCCTTACATTTAAAATGCAGACCTACAAAGTACAAAGTACAAATTTCACAGGTCCAACCATTTTAATTAGTATATTTTAATTGTTTATCTGGCCGAACTAACGTTAACGTTATTAATCCTGCAACCGCAGGTAAACAGCCAATCAAATCCCCATCAATGGAAAATGAACCCACCCATACCCATGCTGATTGGTCCTTGTGCAACACTAGAAAGCGGGGATCTTTGACACCTGCTATCAGAAGAATAGACAGTCAGATCCGCATTATGCTGTGGTTAATATTGTGATATTATTCAGGGTACTCCAGTATTCTGTCTTTAATATTGTGATATTATTCAGGGTACTCCAGTATTCTGCCTTTAATATTGTGATATTATTCAGGATAATCCAGTATGCTGTAGTTAATATTGTGATATTATTCAGGATACACCATTCTGTTTTTAATATTGTGATATTATTCATGCTGTGATGTGAATGCCGTCCATGTTAGTTTACCTTCAATGGAGAAGTGCATTAAATAATTTTAATGCAAAAAAAGTGTCCTCTGTTCTTTCATTTCAGCATTATTTATCGCAGAACACATCCCATTGTGGGCAGAGTGTATGCTTGGTTTCATTCCAGCCTTGCCTAAACACCAGCTGATGATTTCACTAATTGGCTCACCTCTTCAACTAACTCACCTGGTGCAACTTTTGAGTACTTAAGTACATTTAAAAGTAGGACTTTTTGACTTTTACTCAAGTGTGTTTTTAGCCAGATACTTTGACTTTTACTTGAGTCAGATTTTGAGACGGTATACCCATACTTTCACTTAAGTATAATTTCTGGGTACTTTTTACACCCCTGACCCCTGGTTATAATCACATTTAACATTTTAAGCATTTTATGAGCAAATTAAATTCGTTAGATTGGACATTTGAAAACAGTCTTGAATGGCCAAAACATGTCTGGAGATTGTAGCTTGCTAAACATTACCAATTAAAAAAAAGTTAACCTGATAAGGCGTGCTGATCAGCAGTAATGCAACGTCATGATTGTCGATTGATGGGAGTATCGATAAATAGACACATTTGTTTATGTAGGCTATATTAAGCAGCACATATAAATGACGAACTAACTTAGTTAATTAATAACTAACATAAATAGCATGGTAATAATACGTAGGTTATTGATCAATGAATGTATTGATAAATTCATTTATATTACAAATGATACACCAGTAGAAGTCATGTTATTTCCTCATTGTGAACTTGCTGCGCGATCGTCGCTCTAACATCTCCTGCTGTGTGGATTCTCTCATTCATAACAATGGAAGCGATAACATGCTATCGGTCGCCTGGCAAAAATCGCCTGCCGTGTTTATTGGATTTAAGAGCTTCCCTCTTCCCCATGTCGGGTTTATTTCCCCCCTTCCTGATATCTGCCAACAGCGCTGGCAGGTGCAGACTGCTCCGAGCTAATCGCGCGCAGTTAACCCTTTCACTACCACACTACAGAAGGTTAACCCTTTACTATCACAATACAGACGGTTAACCGTCTGTAGTGTGATAGTAAAGGGTTAACCTTCTGCAGTGTGGTAGTGAAAGGGTTTACCCTTTGTCGTGTGGCAGTGAAAGGGTTAACCTTCTGTAGTGTGGTAGTAAAAGGGTTAACCTTCTGTATTGTCGCAGTGAAAGGGTTAATCGCGCGCAGTTAAGGGTGCTATTCGCCCCATCAGTATGTGGCGCAGCAGCAAAGCAGACATCTTCCACCAAGATCATTTTACAGATGTGTACAGCACTCTCTCCATTTCTTCATTCTCACACACACACACACACACACACACACACACACACACACACACACACACACACACACACACACACACACACACACACACACACACACACACACACACACACACACACACACACACACACACACACACACACACACACACACACACACACACACACACACACACACACACACACACACACACACACACACACACACACACACACACACACACACACACACACACACACACACACACACACACACACACACACACACACACACACACACACACACACACACACACACACACACACACACACACACACACACACACACACACACACACACACACACACACACACACACGGTGTAGCCGGGTGTGCAGATGTGTCCTGACCCCGTCTTCAGGCTAAATGTGCCGACTAGGAGTTTTCCACTCCTTATGAAATAAGAGCAGGAGACATGGATGCTGTCCAAGAGGCTGAGCACACACACACACACACGCACACACGCACACACACATACACACACAGACATACACACACACAGACATACACACACACGCACACACAGACACACAGACACACACAGACACACACACACACACACACACACACAGACAGACAGACAGACCGACACACACACACACACACACGCACAAACACACACACATACACAACACACACACACACACACACACACACACACACACACACACACACACACACTCCCGATGATGAGCAGGTTGGCTCCTTGCATGGTCGCCTCCGCCGCCAGGTGTGTGAATGTGAGTGAACAACAATTAAGAAAGACATTTTTAATTTACAGCCCCCTATGATATCTACAATGATTTGTTGCATTTGCAATTCTCCATCCTTGCTAATGGCGATGTTTCCCTTATTTTGGGGTTTTGCACATCCTGCTCATGTGACAGGCTCACCTGGGTTGTGTTGTGTGAAGAGTGACTAAAGTGAAATAAACAGTGTAGTTACTGGTGGGATACTGGTGGGATACTGGTGGGATACTGGTGGGTCGATGAATGACCAGACTAGGAATGCACCGATCCGATATTGATATCGGATATCGGCCCTGATATGACTAAAATAGCTGGATCCTACCTACCTCAAAGATCTCCTCACCCCAGAACCCTCCACCCGTAACCTTCGCTCCGCCAACACTAACCGCCTCCTTCCCCCCAGGACCAACCTCCGCACCATGCGGGCGACCGGGCCTTCTGCTCTGCTGCTCCTCGCCTGTGGAACGCCCTCCCTGACTACCTCAGAGCACCACAGACCACTGCTTCCTTTAAAAGAGGACTTAAAACATACCTCTTCACAAAAGCCTTCCCTTAGTTCTAACCTTTTTATACATGCCTTGTGTGTTTTATCCCTTTTTTATGCTTTCATGCCTTGTTCTTTTTAATTGCCTATGTTTTTTTTTTATCTACTTTTTTCTCCCATTTTTCTATTTTTCTCCCATCCCAATTTCGTATCGTCCAATTCTACCCTCCCCTGTCTCGAACGTTGTTAGGCCATGCCTCCAACAAGCCGGCTGCAATGTGGACGAAGCCTTACATCACGTGTCCCCTCCGGTACTCAAGGAAGCAGCAGACGCATCTTTTCACCTGCACAGCGCAATCTCTCAGCGTCGGGGGTCTGCGTTTTGGAGGGCACGCCGCCCCCGTCGCTTCCTGATTCTGCTGCGCAGGCGCACCAACCGACCTGTAGGAGTCGCTGTCCACAACGTCCGATCCCCACCCATCAGCTTCCCACCCCCCTAATACTGCCAATTGTATTAATATGAACGACCAGCCAAGCTGATAGCAATGCGGAGAGCTGGGCTCGAACCCAGCGTCTCCTGCATTGGTGGTGAGCGCCTTGCCCACTGCACCACCTAGCCGCCAATTGCCTATGTTTTTAAAGTCTATATTTTTACCCTGTAGCACTGTAGTCATCATGTTTCTGTTGTACAGGATACTGGACTCACCATCGCTCCATCTCTCTGTTGTACAGGATACAACAGAGAAGCTCGAAGGTGCTGTCAAAGTTCTTGAATCGGTTCCTGTCGTTGATAATGTGGGACGACGCACCTGTGTCCACGATCAGTCCCTTCCTTTGGACCTGCTGCCGCTGCGTTGACTGGCTGACGTATGCTGTCTGCGCCCCGAAGGTGAAGTCCTCTCTTCCCGCTGCTCTCCGGGCGTCGTCTCGACTCGCCTCACGTCCACCGCTGCCGCCATCTTGCACACATCTTGCACGTGCGCGTACCGAGCGCTCTGTTCGCGCTTCTTTCTACACACTCTGTCCGCCTGTCCCGAAGTTCCACAGAAACTACACCAACGGTTTTTATGCACTTATCTTTTCGGTGACCCTTTTCTCCACATCGCCAACACGCCATCTCCGTCAGGGGTCTGGTCTTTATCTTTGGCGCTGCCCGGGCCTTCATTGCCCTTTCTCCCGCCTCTTCGGCGACCGGGTCTGGGTCTTCTGAGGCCTCGAAGTTCCGCAGCTTGGCCTTGAACTCCCCCAGCGACATGTCCGCTGAACTGTGTGTCACCAACAGTGTGAATGGTTTATACATCTCCGGTAGTCCCCTCATAACCATCGCCATCATTAGTCCATTGCTCTGTGCTTCTCCTGCACTCTTGAGCGCCGTGATGATCTGTTCCGCCCTGATGACGTATTCAGTCACAGTCTCTGTGTTAGCTTTCTTCAGCGCGGTCAAAGTTATATACAGGGATACAATCCGGGGCCTACCTCTGCCGATGTAGTGTTCTCTTAACACTTTTAGACTCTCTCTGCCTTTGTCCTTTGTGTCCCGGAATATCAGCCCCAAGCTCGTGTTGTCTAGGAGTGGTGCTAGCTCGCAGTATGCGTCAGCATTCAGCTTTGTATCCAGGGCTTGCGCGGCCTCCGTTATTTCTCCCGTGAGGCCTGTCAAAATTGTCTTTTTCAGCCCCACTCCGTGCATACAGCACAACATCTGCTCTTCCCAGAGCTCGTATTCTTCTGCCCTTCCGTTAAACGTGGGCCACTTGCTCCTTCCTCTGGTCGCCATCTTTTGATTGTAGCTTAGCTTAGCTGCCCGTTAGCTTAGCTTTAGCGTCTCGCGGTTCTGCCGATGCTAAACTAGCCTAAACTTTTCAGCTAACTAGCTATCGTTATTTTGCTCTTCTGTGATCTGGGCCCATAACCTGTTGACAGAGTCACCTGGGGAGCAAAATAACTGGTCATGACCCCGATGCTAAACTAGCCTAAACTTTTCAGCTAACTAGCTATCGTTATTTTGCTCTTCCGTGATCTGGGCCCATAACCTGTTGACAGAGTCACCTGGGGAGCAAAATAACTGGTCATGACAACGAGGTCCTCTTTAGCCTTAACTGGTGTGGTTTATTTCATATGTACATTTCCACCACGAGACCTGCTCTCCGTGCGAGCTAGAGTGAGAGAGATAGAGGGGGAGGGAACATTCCCTTATACTTGCTACCTGACGTCAGCTGCTATAGCTGCGTCTCCTTACGCCTATAGCGCCCTCTTGTGGAACAGTTAAAGTGCAGTTATATTCAATCATATTATTACTTATGTTGTGAAGGATCAGATTAAACCGAATATATATATTTATTTATGGATATATATTGAATAGTATTTGTATATCGTTTGATATCCCTTGTATATTCCTTGTACATATACACGGAATATCCCTTTATTCTACTACAGCCCATAATAGTTCATTCTCTTATTGGACAAGGACCTGGCGCCAGGGACAAGCCCCTTGGAGCCAAGTTCAATGGTACCGACGAAACATGTCCCTACTAGCCCCGGCTCTGCGCAGGAATACGGCTACCGAAAAGAGAGTGGCACTATTTGTTCACCGTGCATATAAATAGGGCGCAAGTAAATGTAGAATTCCTCTTATCCCTTAGTCCTTTACCCTTCTAGTAACAGAACGTGAAGCCTCACCCCACGATACCGCGTGCGGTGTAGTATGGCCTGTTTGGCCTTAGAATAGCATTGAGACCTCGTGCGAATTAATAGCTGAATTGTCAGAGTTTGGCACCGTATTTCTATTAAGTAATAATAGTCTATTATGTATGGTGCATCGTGCGGTTAGAGTTCTAAAGTGATCAGCACCCCCATCGCTTCCTCGTGTTATCTAGAGTCTTAACCAGGTTGGGCAGACCACACGTGGTGCTTTCATCCGAGGAGTTCTAGGCGAGGACCAAGTGGACCTGTACATTGGATTACCTACCCGACGACTGCTGAGCCCTATGCGGCATGGAATATATATTTGCTTTGGTACTTTGATTTGTGGAGCGGATAATCGCCAACACCGGTGAGTGTTGGATTTACCCCGAGAGGAGTCAAGGTGAGACGGCGCTCAGACCAGACTGAGGTCGCCTCGCTTCTTCTTCACTGTGGAGCTACAGCTACAGCTACAGCCTACAAGAGAGCCAAGGTGTATTCATCTGTGGATCAAGATTCTACTGCACTGTCTTCTGTACCTGAAGTCTCCCTAGACATCGTTGACCAGACGGGATACTGCCGACGGCTCTCCTACCCCCCCTACCGGCTTACAACCGGGAGGACCCCTACAGTATATCCAGCTATAATCATTAAGTGTGCCATCGTTATAATTCCCTAAGAGCCAGGTTGTATACTTGCTTCCTGCGTAACCAGAGATTGGACATTCAGTGTTGATTTGCCTACGAGTACTCATTTGCCTTACAAGTGCATTCAAATCATAAATGTAATAGTAACTATTATATGTACCCTTTGCTATATATTAAATATTTGATTATTACCTTTGTGTGGACCCGATTTCATTGTGGGAAAGTGTTCATCATATTTAGATATCGTGTACTGTATGGCCAGTAGTTAAAGTACATAAAGCGGTAGTGGTTTAATGATACCATACTTATCAATACAGTCAGGGAATTGTACCCCTCAGTTACAATTGGTCCTTCGAGCCGGAGGGTAATTAGTGTAATATTAATATAGTGGTATTAATATTGAAATGGCCTATGATGAACACTCCACGAAACGGTCCTCCTAAAGTAGAACGCCCGCAGCGTAGACGACAGCCACCTCAGTACTTAGAGGATTACGCTGCCAGTATACTACCTAGCCTTCTACAAACGGTAAACGCGGTAAAAGTAGAAAGTAAAATTATGTCCGACCCTATCAACCAGGATACCCCGACCACAGAGGCCCTAGTGGGTTCTAATGTAACTGACCAAGCTCACGGTGGGGACCAGGAGGGAACTGACACGACTTTACCCCCCGCCAAGACCGAAGAAGTAGTCCCCCAAGAGCTCCGGGAGGAAGACAACCCTTCAGAGATGGAACTCTGCACGGAACAAGATGAGGAGAGCGCCGAGGAGATAGAACTCCAGGACTCCCCGCAGGGGAACGCATCCCCGACCGGTACTGCCAGGAGCGGCTCACCTCAACAAGCGTCTTCCCCCAGCGAGGCGGAGAGGATGCTGTCACAGGCGTTCCTCGCCACCCTGACAGCCTCTACCGAACGCGATCGACTTCAGGGTGAACGCGATCGACTTCAGGGTGAACGCGATCGACTCCAAACACAGCAACGGAGCGAAGAAGAGCACATACGTCTGGAGCTGAGACGCCTTCAGACGGAAGAGAATATGGCAAGAGACCGGTCCGACACCCAGCGCGCCGCTGACGGTGCCCAAAGAGAAGCAGAGCGCGACATCGCTCTCATCCAGCGCGAAGCCGAGCGCGACAGACTACAAGCCGAGCGCGACAGACTACAAGCGCAGCTAATGGAGCAGCTGATCACCAGGGCAACACCCCCTCCCTCCACAAGGGGTTCCAGGGCCTCGTCAAGACACGTGTCAAGGGCACCCTCCCCTGACCGAGCAGGCGACCTTGAACCCGACCGCCAGAGAGAGCCCACACCCCCCTCCGAACTCCTTCCCCGACCGGTCCAAGTGAGACCCAGCTACAAGGAAGGAACAGCGGACACCGCGGAGAGGCTAAATAGACGACTACAGGATCTAGAAGACCTGGCAGAGGAAGAAGAGGGAGAAGAGGAGAGTCAAGCCCGACAGCAGCACATTACTCCACAGGACCAGGAGGTCCAGTACAGCCCAGGCTATACATTTACATTTTACATTTAGTCATTTAGCTGACGCTTTTATCCAAAGCGACTTACAAGTTCTGTACGACAAGCCTGTATACCCCCGCGGCTCTGCGCTACAGACCCCCGACTCGACTCACGGGTGAGCATGACGCACGACCAGTCCCGAGGAATAGCACCTGGACCAGCGGGCCATGGTACCCCGCCAGTACCAGCCCACCGAGAGGCGTAAGAGGAGACTCGCCCAGGAGGCCTCTCTTCCAACGCTCACCGATGTGCCAGCCATCCACGGCGTCATACATTGGCACACCGACGTTTCCAGACTTCACCCATGAGAACCGAGCACAGTACACGGAGCTACGGATGTGCTTAGAGACAATGATGGTGGATGTAGCTGATGAACGCCACAAGTATGCTATCCTATTGAAGCACCTGAAAGTGCCCAGAGCGCACAACATAGCGCTGGCCTATGCCACCTCTACTACCCCATACACAGCGGCTCTAGCAGCACTAGACCAAAGATATGGACGTATATGGGATTACGTAATACAAGAGATAAGGCATATTGACCGCCTACCCCCAGCAACAGACAATCGCTCACTAGACGACCTGTCTATCAAAGTACAATCCCTGGTAGGGATGCTGGGGGCGCAACGAGAAAAGGGTATGCACGAACTATACGCAAACTCGAACGTCGAGAGGATTTTAGAGAAGCTGCCGCCCGCCCGACAGGAGCGCTTCAGGCGGCAAAGAGACCACCGTGATCCTAACGGTCCCGAGCCATCCCTCCTAGACCTAGCCGACTTCCTGGCGAGAGAAGTCAGCAGCCTACGGCTGGATACGTTCGTGCGGAGCACACCAAGCTCCAGAGAGGGACCTAGGAGAGTAAACGATGGCCGAAGATCGGTGACTGTCATGCACCAATCAGAATCAGTACCGAGCAGCAAGAACCACAGTACCCCCTCGATGAAAGAGAAGTGGAAGATGGTGTGCCCGTACTGCGAGAAGGAACACTGGCTGTCACAATGTGACCAGTTCAAGAAGATGACCGCTGAAGAAGTGAGTCACTGGATAAAGTCCAACAGGCGCTGTTACCGATGTGCGCGTAGTCACATGGCAGCCGAGTGCCGCCTCAAGAAGAGGTGTAGTCGGTGTGACGGAGCCCATCTAGATGTCCTACACGACAGTAACAAAAGAAAGCCTGCACCATCCAGCAGCACAAAGGCAAGTGTTATGTACATTGACCCTGCTAGCAGCAGCGGCGCCCAGGTGCTCTTAAAGGTGGTCCGTGTAACACTGAGTTACCAAGATAAGGTCATGGACACTTACGCCGTCCTTGATGACGGGTCAGAGAAGACCCTTCTCCTCGCGTCCGCTGCGGCCCAGCTGGGGCTGCGGGGGAGCGAGAACCAGATGACGATTCGGACAATAAGACGAGATCTAAAGACGATAAAGGGCGAGAATGTCTCCTTCACTATCGCAGCAAGCGGGCAGCCCGAGAGACGGTACAGGATTACTAATGCTTTCACCAGCCAAGAAATAGGACTATCGCAGTACACCTACCCCATCGCCAAGCTGATGGATAAATATGTGCACCTGCGTCAACTCCCTATCCCGCTCATAGACGGTGCCACCCCGACCCTGCTGATAGGCTCCGACCATGCAGACCTCATAGTCCCGATAGACCGGGTCCATACAGGACCCAGAGGTTGTCCTGCAGCAGTCGAGACCCGCCTAGGATGGACATTACAAGGCCCCCTCGCCAAGTCTCTTAACCGAACAGCAGCCACTGGCTGCCTCCACTCCAGAGCGACAGAAGGAGACACCACACTCCTGCAGCATGTCGAGAGGCTATGGACACTAGAGACAATGCCCTTTAAGAACGAAAAGAAAGACATTCGTTCTAAGGAAGATATCTACGCTATAGCCCTCCTCGAGCACGGGACAAAGAGAGTCAACGTCAACGGAGTGATGAGATACGCAACTCCACTCCTGAAGCGAGAGGGAATGCCCACCTTTCATGCCACAAAAGAGGCGACGGAGCGGTATCTATTGAACACAGAGCGGCGCCTAGCCAAAGACCCCGCTCAAGAAGCTGTGTACCGCGCTGAGATTAACAAACTAATCACAGCGGGACACATGAAGAAAATTGACTGGCGACGTTGTGCGCTGCTCCGCGCCTCCCTGATCAAAGACGGCTTTGATCTCCGGCAGCGGGCCAGCAGCGACCCCCCAGTATTGCGAAAACACGTCGCAGAGGACCCAGCAGCAGATGAAGAGGTCCGACAAAGTGTGACAAATAGTTTCTACGTGGACAACTGTTTACAAAGCGTCTCGACGCCAGAAGAAGCCGAGGCTCTCCTACTCAAGCTCCGCGCCTCCCTGATCAAAGGCGGCTTTGATCTCAGGCAGTGGGCCAGCAGCGACCCGCAAGTACTGCGCAGCCTCTCCCCCGAGGACAAGGCCGCGAGCAGCGACACCTGGATGGCGACCATCCCAGGAGAAGCCCAAGAAATGACACTAGGACTAGTCTGGCGCTTCAAAACAGACTCGCTCCATTATAGACACAAACCCCTGACCAAGGAGCAGGGAAGGTCGACGGCAATACCGACCACCAGACGGAGTGTATACAGAACACTCGCCAGACAATATGACCCATTGGGATGTATTCTACCTTACACCACCAGGGCAAAGATGATTGTAAGAGCGCTATGGGACAAGGAACAGGGCTGGGACGATCCCATACCCGAACACCTTGCATCCACATGGAGAGAGTGGGAGACGGAACTCCGCTCACTCCCAGGTGTTAATATACGCCGCAGCTACTTCCCACCCACAGTGAGGCCAGAGACATGCAAGATCGACCTGCACGTATTCAGCGACGCCTCCGAAGTAGCCTACGGTTCGGTGGCCTACTTGCGTGCCCGAGAGGAGGGAGGAGAAATACATACTGCTTTCATCCTGGCCCGCTCAAGAATAGCCCCGCGAAAGCAACAATCTATCCCGCGTCTAGAGCTCTGCGCAACCCTAGCAGGAGCGCAGCTCGCCACGTTAATCCAACGTGAACTCACCATCCCGGTGCAAAGAACAATCTTGTGGTCAGACTCCACGACCGTACTCACATGGATCCGGTCTGATTCGTGCAGATACAAGGTCTTCGTGGGAGTCAGAGTCACCGAGATTCAAGAGTTAACAGAAGTAACCAGCTGGAGGTATGTGGACACCAAACACAACCCAGCTGACGTCATCACCCGGGGAATGTCCCTGGATGACCTCACCCGTCACAACCTCTACAGTGACGGGCCAGAGTTCCTCAAGCTCCCCGAAAAAGAGTGGCCTACACCCACCCCACGGGAGGCGAGTAAAGAGGAGGCAGAGAACAAGAAACCTATGTTCTGTGGGTTGACACACACACTCGTTCCCACAGACCCCGATCTAGACGATTGCATCACCCTACAGAGTGCGCAGCTAAAGACATTTCTGTGGCACCACCCAGAGGTTCAGCCCACAACTGACATTTCAGCAGCTGACTACGAAGAAGCAGAACTTCTTCTACTACAACGAGCCCAGAGAGACTCGTTCCCCGATGAGCTAGCCTGTCTACAGGGAGCCAAGCCAAGCCCATCAGACAGCAGACTGCTCCACCTGGCACCCGAGAGTGACGCCCATAATCTCATCAGAGTGGGTGGTCGTCTGCGGAGAGCCCCAGACTTACCGGATGACGTCAAGTACCCGATAGTCTTGAACAGCCGACACAAGGTCACAGAGCTGATCATAAAGAAATACGACGAGGATGTGCACCACGCAGGGGCAGAGAGAGTCTTCGCGGAGATCAGACGTCGTTATTGGATACTGCAAGGGAGAGAAGCAGTGCGGCGCTTCCAGCGAACCTGTCTAGACTGCCGTAAGTGGCGAGCCCAGCCCAGTATACCCCGGATGGCTGACCTACCCCCCTGTCGCCTCCGACTCGGCGACAAGCCTTTTCACTCCACCGGTATGGACTGTTTCGGCCCGCTGTATATAAAGAAAGGAAGAGGAACCGAGAAGCGGTGGGGTATTGTATTCAAATGCATGACCACCAGAGCGATACATATCGAACTCCTCCCAACCATGAGCACAGACTCATTCCTTATGGCCTTCCGAAGATTCACATCACGGAAAGGAAAACCGTCTACATTGTTGTCTGATCACGGGACAAACTTCAAAGGCGGAGAAAGAGAGCCGAGAGAGAGCTTCCAAGCTATGGGCCCAAAACTTAAGACCCACCTCGCTCCATCCCAGATTGACTTCCAGTTTAATCCCCCGAACGCACCTCACTTCGGTGGAACCTTGGAACGAGAAGTACGTTCCATAAAGACAGCCCTGTACGCCGTGCTTGGGGCCCAGACCGTGGCGGAAGAAGTCCTAATGACAGTCCTCACGGAGATCGAGGGAGTATTGAACTCAAAGCCCCTCGGTTACGTCTCAAGTGATGTAGCAGATGTCGACCCAGTCACCCCCAACACACTCTTGATTGGGCGGCTGGACCCCGCGCTACCCCAGACAATGTACAGGCCTGAAGAAGCGAACGGCCGAAGAATGTGGAGGTACAGTCAAGTACTGGCTGACAAGTTTTGGAACAGCTTCCTACTCCACTACCTACCGTCTCTACAGACCCGCCAGAAGTGGGTAAAAGAGAGAGACAATTTGACAGAAGGAACAGTCGTCATGATTATCGACCAGTCACTACCCCGAGCTATGTGGCCGGCTGGCCGCGTAAGCAAAGTGATCACCGGTGCCGATGGAAAGGTCCGAGCAGCTGAAGTGCTCGTCCAAGGACGGACTTACACCCGACCCGTGGCGAGGCTAATAGAACTGCCAAGGCTCCCCGATACTATCGATGACGACCATGACCCCATGACTTTGTGAACTGACTGACCTTACAGCGGACATTGAGTAGTGGACAGTGCGGTTAATCTGTCTCTGTTTAGCTAATTAGGTGGGACTAATTAGGGGGCGGCTGTTGTGAAGGATCAGATTAAACCGAATATATATATTTATTTATGGATATATATTGAATAGTATTTGTATATCGTTTGATATCCCTTGTATATTCCTTGTACATATACACGGAATATCCCTTTATTCTACTACAGCCCATAATAGTTCATTCTCTTATTGGACAAGGACCTGGCGCCAGGGACAAGCCCCTTGGAGCCAAGTTCAATGGTACCGACGAAACATGTCCCTACTAGCCCCGGCTCTGCGCAGGAATACGGCTACCGAAAAGAGAGTGGCACTATTTGTTCACCATGCATATAAATAGGGCGCAAGTAAATGTAGAATTCCTCTTATCCCTTAGTCCTTTACCCTTCTAGTAACAGAACGTGAAGCCTCACCCCACGATACCGCGTGCGGTGTAGTATGGCCTGTTTGGCCTTAGAATAGCATTGAGACCTCGTGCGAATTAATAGCTGAATTGTCAGAGTTTGGCACCGTATTTCTATTAAGTAATAATAGTCTATTATGTATGGTGCATCGTGCGGTTAGAGTTCTAAAGTGATCAGCACCCCCATCGCTTCCTCGTGTTATCTAGAGTCTTAACCAGGTTGGGCAGACCACACGTGGTGCTTTCATCCGAGGAGTTCTAGGCGAGGACCGAGTGGACCTGTACATTGGATTACCTACCCGACGACTGCTGAGCCCTATGCGGCATGGAATATATATTTGCTTTGGTACTTTGATTTGTGGAGCGGATAATCGCCAACACCGGTGAGTGTTGGATTTACCCCGAGAGGAGTCAAGGTGAGACGGCGCTCAGACCAGACTGAGGTCGCCTCGCTTCTTCTTCACTGTGGAGCTACAGCTACAGCTACAGCCTACAAGAGAGCCAAGGTGTATTCATCTGTGGATCAAGATTCTACTGCACTGTCTTCTGTACCTGAAGTCTCCCTAGACATCGTTGACCAGACGGGATACTGCCGACGGCTCTCCTACCCCCCCTACCGGCTTACAACCGGGAGGACCCCTACAGTATATCCAGCTATAATCATTAAGTGTGCCATCGTTATAATTCCCTAAGAGCCAGGTTGTATACTTGCTTCCTGCGTAACCAGAGATTGGACATTCAGTGTTGATTTGCCTACGAGTACTCATTTGCCTTACAAGTGCATTCAAATCATAAATGTAATAGTAACTATTATATGTACCCTTTGCTATATATAAAATATTTGATTATTACCTTTGTGTGGACCCGATTTCATTGTGGGAAAGTGTTCATCATATTTAGATATCGTGTACTGTATGGCCAGTAGTTAAAGTACATAAAGCGGTAGTGGTTTAATGATACCATACTTATCAATACAGTCAGGGAATTGTACCCCTCAGTTACAACTTACATTTAACACTGATGTAAACAAGACGAAAGTCTTTCTCTGGTCTGCATCCCCTTAACAATTGTGTGTATTGACTATTGAGCCGTACTGTATTTGTACCCATTCTGCAATCTGTTAATAAAGTTTTCAATCAATCAATCAATCAATTGAATTGAATTGAATTGAATACTTTATTTTGACACAAATCGTATGACAAAAAGAACATTTTAAAAGACAAGACAATAACAGTGTCAATAACGCAGGTCAAAAATGGATAAAACACAATAAAGCCAAGGCTTGTTTCCATTGTGGTCCATACATGGAACATAAAAAGGCACAGAAACACAAATGGACATGTACACTGACAGGACACATTCTAAAAAAAATATATAAAAACACCTAACCTGACAACTCATACAGTTAACTAATGTTAAAAGAAAATCCGCAAACCCTTAAAAGCAACTCATGATAAAAGAAATAAAAGCCAAGTTATGATAAAAGAGATAAAAAAAACATTTTAAGACCAATTTGAGTTGCTGCTGAGCCATGTTTTTAGGGCGGATTTAAATCCGAGAGGGGAGTTCAGGAGTTTTATAAATGTTGGCAGGGCATTCCACATTACCGTAGCCGAGTAAAAATGTCAATCAATCAATCAATCAAACAAACTGACAGCTGGTGTTTCGCTCCTCTCACGTGCAGGGGGCGTGGCGTGCACGCCGAGGTCCCTCTAATTGATGGCCCTCGGGGTCAGGGGTTATGTTCATTGACAGCTCAAATTCAGACAGACCCCCAAGTGACGTCACGCGTCCAGTCGGTCCTCAGCGTGAGAGCTGCCTCTCTGCGCCTGCGCTGCACGCGACGTCACACACAGCAGGCTGCGAAAACAGTGCAACGTCCGTCCAACTCTCTGCATGCGTGGGAGTGTGCGCGAGGGGCGACACAAACACGCACTTAGTTATGCGATATGCCTTGACCTGAATATGCAGTTAAAGAAGCACAATACCGTGGACGGTGGACGTGACAACACGCCTTGTATATATATATATATATATATATATATATATATATATAGAGAGAGAGAGAGAGAGAGAGAGAATCAAATAGAATTGAACGCTCACAATAAACATTTAGGTATAGTCAAAAATAAGAATACACAGTCAAAGATATACATTCTACATTTTAAAATATACAGTCCAAAATCAAAAATGTGTAATACTTTTTCTTTTTTTTAAACGACCATTGTTGTCCGATTCTGCTAACATTACAGAGTGCGGGGTCACGTGACTTAATGTCAACTTCAACATCTGCCGTAAAACCATTTCTTATTCTATTCCTCGCGAACACAATACACAATAATAAGCACTATAAACGTCATGCATGCCTCATTTAACTATAACGGCGCGCCATTTCAATAGAATAATATATATGTATTATATTATTATTGACGCTAGTCCGAAGAAGCAGGCTGTCTTCATTCTTCACCCCCGACCGCTGACTGCAATCCAGACTTTCCTCTGGAGCGTTAAAGGGAAAGGGTGCATTTCTGGCGGACGGGGGCGCTTCAGGCTTCACTACCGTGTGTACACGCACGCACGCACACACACACACACACACACACACACACACACACACACACACACACCGACACACGCACACTCACACACACAAATCACGTACACGCACACAGACGCACACACACACACACACGCACACACAGAGCCAGGCTGCAGGCAGGGGGAAAGGAAAGGGAGTCCTGTCTGTTGCACACCAAACCAAATGATCATGTGGGACCGGGCAGCGGGACGCGATCTGATCAGTTTTATCGGCGGCGATGGATCGATAAAGCGCGACCAAATGAGGTGAATGTAAACATCGGGTGTGTTCCCCGCGGTCCGCAGTGTGTTGGAGGAAAGAAGTGGAGACGAAGCAGGACTTTTCCTCCTCCGCGTCCGTGTAGCAGCTTCTGGAGAGTCGATCCACGTCGCGCCTGCTGCAACTTCTTCAGTAAGTGCTTTAAAACAGAAAACTATAGTATAGGTTTATTGCATATTTTAAACCACACTGCGGCGAAATAGACCTATACGTGTGCATTTTGCATTTTAAAAAGCTTGCATTTGTACTTTATTGCTTGCATTTTGTACTTCACTTTGTACTTTAGGTTGTACATTAGTTTGTATATTTTGTATGTTTGGCCTTTATTCTTTTTACTGTGTGAAGCGCAATCCCGTCGTACAGAACCAAGCATTGTACTGTAATGTACACCATGTCTGCATGATAAATAAAACAACAATTGAAACTTGCGTCCATACTAGACTTGGTGCAGTTCGGGTTTTCTATGTTCTATTATAACTTCGGTATTTATGTTTTTCCAACACCAAGAAGACTATAGCGCGGAGGCTATTTAGGAGACTTTATATATCGACATGTTATTGAATTTTCATACGTGGCTTGTTATTTAAATGACCGGAACTTTATATCAGTGATTATTGGAATTCGACGTCCATCCCACCCGAGTCTCAGTCAGTCAGCGTGTGAGTGAGGGAGCATGAAGAACACATGTGCACGACACGCGTGGTGGCGGGTTGGGAACTTGGGACGGGAGGATATGATAATACTGGGGTTTTGTTTAGTCTTGTCTCTGAGTGGCATTTTTGGTCCATGTTGTAGACTGTTGTTGTTTATGTGGAGAATTCTCACCTGCTGTGCATCAGCTGTCTCTGCAAAACTGCTGAAACTTCTAGCACAATCTTGTAACAGTGACATTGACCTCTGATTAGGTTTAGGTTTAGGTTGACTTTATTTGTTCAGGGGGGACAGCGTACATTAATAAAACATAAATGCACCCAATTTTAGCCAAAAGGCTAATTTCCATTGGCAGACAGTCCCCCTGCCAGAAGGTACAGGCTAAAATCCTGTGTAAAAAAGGGTTAGCAATACAAACAGAATAAAAGCGAGATAAATAACATTAGAATAAAAACACAAACAAAAGCACATAGTAGAACATACGATAGGGATACAGTGATACAATACAGTCATGGACACAAGGACAGAGCACATCATGAAGACCCAGGCATATAGACACACACACACACACACACACACACACACACACACACACACACACACACACACACACACACACACACACACACACACACACACACACAGCGGAATTTAACTGGTTGAAATAGGAAATAATATTTTTTTTATTTAAATACATTACCTTTAGAGGGTTGTGTTATGGATTGAGGATGTGTATATTTTGAGGGACGCAGCTTTGGTTATTGAACGTCACACATTCGTGCTTAATATTATACAGACCTCACGATTGGTGCAGAGATCCAGTGGTGGAAGAAGTACACAGTTCCTTTACATAACTACAAGTGAAAATATATAAAATAGTACTCTGATTAAAGTCCGGGGTCACGAAGAGCGCTATATAAATCCAATCCATTATTATTATTATTATTCAAAATTAAAATAGAAAAGTATTTGATGAATTGAATGTAAGTAATTGAAGTAATCAAAAGTAAACATACATGTTTATATATGTAACGGATGGTATCGTGAAGCGCAGTCAAGAAGGGCTGGGGTGAGTAGCGGTGCTATGGGTTAAACTCACTCTCACATCCTCAAAAGACGCATAGACACGGTACAAAGAAGTGAATACACCTCTTGGTATAACGGTCTGTGTTGCTGCCCGCGGTGTGGGAGACCGGGGTTCAACTCCCACTCGGAGTTTGAGGTGAAGGGTGGACGGTATAAACGGCGTATACGGTATAAACGGTATGAATTTGCTCTACGGTATGGATTTTGACTATACCTTGTAACCGGTAGAGCAGCTCTAAAATAGCAATGACGTCATGTAACCACAGCGTGACTATTTCACTGCATTTGCCCCTAAAAATAGATAGAATTAGTCATAGATAATAGATATGTGCAAACTGGAAAAAGTTATTTGGAGGCTTCGCGCAGTGGGCGTGTCAACACGCAATTTCATAATAAACACATATCACTGCGGCGCACAGCAAGTTTCAATTTCAGTTCCTGGCATTTTTAACCAGTGGAGAAAGGGAAGAGATTTCCCTATAGTTTTTCTTATATGAATTATTCTACGTTAATAAAACATACCTGGTGATCAACTACAGTTTGCTGTGAACATTATGATATGTGTGTCGTGTTCTGATAACGACGGCTGGGCAGCGGGAGCTGGAAGCTGGATTTTGCGAGAAGCATATGCAGCTGCAGAGCCGCAGAGTAGGGGCGCTTTCAGGTCCGGTCACAGGCCCGCTCAACAGCGCCCCCCACCCAACGGCTGAATTGCCAATGGCTGAATTGGAGTATTGCACAGCGGGCCTGTGACTGGACCTGAAAGCGCCCCTGGCTCTGCGGCTCTGCAGTTGCATACTGTTGGGAGCAGCACGGAGTCTCGACTCGGGACTTATTTTATTTGGAATATAATGACTGTATACGCAAAAGTAGCCTAGTTTTAAGTTAAAATATTATAAATCTACATGCCTTGAGGATGTCATTCTTTATATAGCCTGCCTATCAGGCAAAACAAATTATTCTAACGGAAACACTGATACCGTGATATATACCGTTACCGTCTATGCTTCAAATTATACCGTGATATAAACACACACACTGCAACTCTGTACATACACCTGATTAGCACTGTATACTCAGTAGTATTAATTTATATATTTTATGCTGTGTTATTCACCTGTAGTGTATATCACTATTGCACTTTACTGCTACATTTGCACTCTGGTTGGATGCCAGACCGGATCCAGAGAGGCTCAGCTTCCTCCCCCAGGCCATCAGAACACTGAACACACACACACACACACACACACACACACACACACACACACACACACACACACACACACACACACACACACACACACACACACACACACACACACACACACACACTATCTCACACACAAACACACTACAGGTCACTTTAGGAAAAAGCAAAGGTCACTTTAAAAACATAAATGTATGTTTTTGTATAGTATAGTTAGTATAGTATAGTTACATATAGTATAACTGTGTATATTGTATAGTAGTGTATATAGGACTCATTATTACCTTTCATTCGTAAGCTTAGCATTGTATTGTATTTTATCGTAGTACTTTTTATCATGTCTATCTATTATCTATTCTATTTTATTCTATTCTATTATTATTTGTATTGTTTTTTGCACAATCAATGCGGGCATGGCCACCTTCATTTCACTACATGTCTCGTGTCTGTACAATATGTGACTAATAAATCTCTTGAATCTTGAAATCTTGAAATACTCAAGTAAAGTACAAGCGCCTCGGAATCCTATTGAAGTACACTACTATGAGTACACACTACACACTACACACTACACAGTACACACTACACAGTACACACTACACAGTACACACTACACAGTACACACTACACAGTACACAGTACACACTACACAGCACTACACAGTACACACTACACAGTACACAGTACACACTACACAGCACTACACAGTACACACTACACACTACACAGTGCACACTACACAGTACACAGTTAGGCCTGCCACGATAACACATTTTGCTGGGCGATTAATTGCCCCCGAAAATATCGCGATAAGCGATATTATTGCGACCGGTTAGAGAATTTTTTTTTGAGAAATTTATTTCCCAAAACCTTTATTTTGAAGCCCACCGCTCCGTCTTTTCCGGTGTTTAGACTTTTATTTTGAAGCCCACCGACCGGACCGGAAGTACTGTTGTTATTATCCTAGCGGCACCGCCACCTATGAGCGGCCAACTTGTCTCGTCCGGTTGTGTTTTTGAGCTAATGATAAAACAAATATTGAGATTGTTGGTGAACAACTAACTTTAGGTTAGTTTTAACGTTAGCTACTAACGTTAGATGCAGCTACTACAGGCAATCAACGATGAGGAGGAAGCGTCAAAGCAGTATATAATAGAATAGCTGTGGCGCGTAGGCACTGCAGCACGACTCGAAACTACCTACTACGTTATAATAAATGAATTCATGTTTAACTTGTCCCCGTGTCCAGTCCTTTGACTAGCCCCACCCGTTCATTGTAAACAATGATGCATGTAATTGTATTAACGTTATTCTGTGTTGTAGCTATGCTATACGTTGTATTTCGTTTGTTAGCTAATGTTGTTAGCTTTGAATGAGAATCAACACTCGATCTTTCATCTTTATTTAGCAGTCCAGTTTCTCCGGGCAGTAGCGAGTAACTACTTGGGTCTAAAAATAGCTAACGTTACACTATAAATAACGCTACTTGGTTAAAAGGAGCAACACCATTGAGAAATGTAGTTAAACTATATGTGGCGTTGCTACTGCCCCACGGAGCTGTGCTCTGTAGTATGGCCAGCGGCCCCCCACACGGACAGTGACTGACAAGGCGCAAATAGCAATTAATCGCGCCCGTCAAAATCATTGCATTACTTTTAATTATCGCGGCAATTAATCGATTTATTGCTTATCGCGGCAGGCCTATACACAGTACACACTACACACTACACACTACACCAGGGGTCTCAAACTCAATTTACCTGGGGGCCGCTGGAGGTCAAGTCAAGTCAAGAGTTTTATTTGTCACGGCATACAAGTATGAAATGCGGGGGGTCTTGCCCGCAACGATTGTGCATAATACAATAGTAATCAGGGGAGGAAACAAACTTTTTGGCTTACCAGCCAACTGGCGAGTAGATGATTTTTTTTACCAGCCAAACTGATTTTTTACCAGCCAAATATAAAATCGCTAATTGTGATAATTACTTCTTTGTATGTCTTCGTCGAAATTGATTTTCATAGTAATAATCACACCGTGTCTCTACTCTTTAAAATATTTATTAGCATAAAACATTAATAAGTGTCTCTACTCTTCACAATATTAGCATAAAACATGTATTAATCACACCGTCTCTACTCTTCAAAAATATTAGGATATCACATATTAACATGAAAGAGGGAACTATTCTGGACTGGGTTGGGCTGAACTGGGCAGTAGGCTTGGGCGGTATAATTTTTTTCACACCGTCATACCTTGCTGACTGTTCCAAAAAAAAGTACAACTGATCCAATCTTCTCAATCTTTAGCAATAACATTTCAGAACATGAACAGTTCTTCAGAACATGAACGGTTCTTCAGAACATAGGCTTCTCAGTGGTGTCAGTGGACTCATCCACAGCTATGGAAATGCACTGTGAATTTTTTTTATTCTATCACAAAGCTGTTTAATCAAATCACCAGCCAGTATTTCAGTTATTCTGGTTGCTGTGCTATCTGAGGGGGATTTGCTTTTGTTTGCCTTCAAACATGGTCTCCATCACTTCAGTCATACATTATTTTATTATGTATGCATCAGAGAATGGCTTCTTGTGTTTAGCCAAAACCCACGCCACTGAGTGAGGACTTTGTTGCTTTTTCTCGTTGTGACATAGATTTAACAATAATTCTGCTTGCAGCTTGATATGATGATTTCATTCCATTTATTTTTGTGGTTCTTAGCACTAAATTTTGAGGAAAGGTTGCATCAAAATAACGTTTGTTTCGTAGTGGCGTTTCACAAGAGCTACCGTTTCTTGGCATATTAGGCACATTGGTTTGGTGCTGGGAGGATGCACGCATATTTTTCAGTCCATTCACATTTGAATTGCAGCGATTTTCACTGTCGACTTTTCTTTTACTGGCCATCTTTGAACATGCCACATTTTTCTACTAGCTGCCTGCTGGCGAAACTAGGCTACTAGCTACATTAATCTCACAGAGATAAAACTGGGAACGAGGTTACTAGCTACAGTACCTGCAGATTAGACTACCTGTAGATGCGCTGTCAACTCTCGCTCTGACTCGAATAGTTGAAAGAGACGACACGCATTCCGTGAAGACCCGCCATACTCTGCTTCTGATTCGCAGACTGTGGGTGGGGGGGGGGGGACGCTGACGGGACGCTGAATGTGATTGGACCAGAGTAGACAGACGCAGACAGTGGAGCAGTGCTTGCAGAGGAGATAGCGGAGAATTTTGAGGATGCCTGCCATATGCACTGGATGACAGGATATATTTTCCTTCCACTTTACTTGGTATCACTCCGGAATCACATTTCAACCAAGTCACTAACGTAATGTTGCTGTCATGAGCCTGCACTATGGTAGCCTACAAGTGATCAAATAAATAAAACTTCCAACTCGCGTAACGTCTCCGCAAAAAGTTGCGCGCGGGCCGCACTAGGGCTGTCTTAAATACTTCGAAGCTTTGCAGCTTTGTTCGATGGGCATGGGATTCGAATATGAAAAGAAAATTCGATTATTAAAAAACAATATATATAAATATATGATTTAATTTTTTTGTGCAAAATCAACTCTGCCTCTCTTTGTTAACTACAACAAGCAATGCTGTTTGTTATTTAAGATGAGGTCGGACTCGGCACTGACAGATTTGTTGCTTTTATAAAGCTTCAAATGACGGCTTACAATATTTCATGAAAGCAAAGTGTTTTGTTTGTCTAAGATTTAAAAAGGTTTAAACTTTACAGCACTGACAAAGTTGAACAAAGTGCTGTACAAGTCCCACAACAAAAAAATATAAAAAGAATATTATTTTCTTTTAAACTTTGATGTCAAGTAGGGGGCCGCAAAATATCATCCAGCGGGCCGCAATTGGCCGTGAGTTTCAGACCCCTGCACTACACAGTACACAGTACATACTACACAGCACACACTACTAGGGCTGGGCGATATGATGATATTATATAAATTTCGGGTACAGTTCATTAACGATACACTTTTTTAACGTATCGTGGATATCGTGATGTTTTGCCCAAGAGGATTGTGTCGCGTCAATCTGGTCCACACTAGGCTTGGGCGGTATCCTTATTTTCAAACCGGCAAACCTTTATGTTATAATACCCCGGTGCACGGTATTTGACGGTATGACTTTCATTTTCATCAGCGGGGGGGGGGGGGGGGGGGGGTGTTACGTGTTACCAAGTAAACAAATCATCGCCAGCTCTCAGAATGATAGTCCCGTCCCGCACCGGTAGAAGCCCGCACCGTTTTAGCGTTAGCATCTAGCCTATAGCCATGGCAGACTATTTGATTCCTTAAGGGCTAGAAATTGCCTGGGTTTTGGTCATATGCTCCCGAAATGCTCCCGTTGTTTGGCTACTTCTATGTGCAGTAAAAACTACTCGAATGCTTTATAACCTAGCCATTGATTTAGTTCAGGGTAATCCAAGATTAGCCGCAGAGCTAACGCTACTAACGTGAGCTAACGCTATTTATTCAAGCTCAGTAGCTCACAGAGAGAGATAAACAGCTGACAGCGGATAGTACAGGACGGTACAAATACAATAAAAAGGCGGGTGGGGGATGTTGTGTAAACCTTGTACTCTTTAGTTCACATATAATAAGAGACTGATTGCTCCACAAGGACCACAACAACACTGCTCTCGTCACAACGCTTTACGGTATTTTCACAGCACTCTCGCAACATTACACCGTTGTGACCCACTCGCTCCACTAGAGCGGTCTCGCCCTCTGCTGGCGAGTGTGTGCACTACACTCAGTGTGTGCACTACACTCAAAACTCCGTTTCACTGTTATAGAAACTGAAGCGCATCTGTGATTTTGACGGTGACGGACGGTATTGAAAATCAATACCGTAGGTATTTCTAAATACCCTGGTATACCTTAATACCGTCATACCGCCCAAGCCTAGTCCACACCCGTTCAAACTTTTGAACAACGCCTCCCCCACACACACACTACTGCATCAAAGTTACTACTTATTATTAACAAAGGCATTCGTTTGGGGCATTAACGTTATATAGTTACACGTTCAATAACATCAGCGTATTTACCCAAACATAGCAACGTCCGATGACGACATAGATAGCAAGCGTTACTGTTCATATCTCAGCCCGTGCTGAGTTGTGCGTGCCCATTCTGCGGTCTGTTAATAAAGTTTTCAATCAGACAGATGTATGGAAAGGCTTTTATTATAACATTTGTTGCAGTAAAATCATTTTGCCTCGTTTAGTCATGCTGCGGTGCGCTGGTAATCACTTGTCGGCCGCGGGGAGCTGTTGTTGTCGTTGTCGTTGAGCTGAGCTCTCGTCAAAATCAATGGAGGACTTTCAGGAAAATAAAAAACGCATAGCGCTTGCCGATTGGTGCTAAGAACAGCAGGGCGGGTGCAAGCGGTGTGACATAATTGGCAGACTCGACTGTCAATCAAAATTATTCTGTTGCCGGCTGAATGATTGAATGAATGAAAACGTTATTAACGATTGCAGAATGGGTACAATACAGTACAGCTCAATACAACAACAGTGGACTGGAGGATGAAGACCAGAAAAATACTTTCGGCTTTTTTACATAAGGGTCCTCCATTTTCAATTCATCAAAACATTTAGAGACATACAAATATACAGTAGTTTCATAAAAATGCTAAAATGCTATTTATTGATTGATTGATTGATTTAAAACTTTATTAACAGATTGCAGAATGGGTACAATACAGTATGGCTCAATACATACAATTGTTAAGGGGATGCAGACCAGAGAAAGACTTTCGTCTTGTTTACATCAGGGTCCCCCATTTTCAATTAATCATATTTCATATCTAAATCATATAATATCTCATTGCTAAATATATGCAATATATAATCTAATAATCCAATAATCTAAATCTAATATATAATATAAAAATGCTAAATGCATGGGTATTTTATTTTGTCTTTAATGTTAGCTTGCAAACTAGGGCGGCTACATGGCGTAGTGGGCAAGGCGCTCACCACGAATACTGAAGACGCTGGGCTCGCCTGTTCGAGCCCAGCGCTCCACATTGCTTTCAGTTTAGCTGGTCGTCCGTACTAATACACATTGGCCGTATTAGAGGGTGGGAAACTGATGGGTGGGGATCGGGCGTTGTGGACAGCGACTCCTACAGGTCGGTTGGTGCGCCTGCGCAGTAGAATCAGGATGTGTCGGGGGCAGCGTGAGCCTCCCACGCGTTACTCCTCGCCACTGAGAGATCGAGCTGCGCAGGTGAAAAGATGCGACTGCTGTTACCTCAAGTACCGGAGGGGACTTGTGCTATGTATGACTTAGTCCACATTGCATCCGGCTTGTGGGAGGCAAGAAACAGCGTTCGTGACAGGGGAGGGTTGAATTGGATGATATGAAATTGGGATGGGAGAAAAATAGAAAATGGGAGAAAAAGTGGATAAAAAAAATTTTAGCTTGCAAACTCAAATACTGTCTTGGTAAGCCTCATAATGAATTGTTTGGGGAAAAAAAGAAAAACATTGTGATGTGTATCGTGTATCGCCGAAAGGTCCGAAAATATCGTGATATCATATTTAGGCCATATCGCCCAGCCCTACACACTACACACTACACACCACACACACACACACACACACACACACACACACACACACACACACACACACACACACACACACACACACACACACACACACACACACACACACACACACACACACACACACACACACACACACACACACACACAATCACTCACCTATAGACAGACACATTGCCAGCCGCCCTCTTATACCATAGAATTGGTAGTAATTGAATTTCATTGAGTACAGTATGTATGTGTTCCACTTGTGTGATGATAACCCATTGCAGCAGCGTTCAGCGCGGAGTCGAGAGCCACAGCTCGGCCTTCTGGGGCTTTCATCGGAGAAGAGTGAATAATGAATAATCGCACTCTCCCGACACTAACGTTATATACTTTTAAGATCTAGCCTATACTATTCAAGGTTTCATTTGTCACATATAAGGTACACACTACAGTGAAATGCTTGGTTCTGTAGTATGAGCCCCCTGAGATTGTGCTTCATACAGTAAAACAAAGTAAAAAGAATAAAGACCAAACACACTATACAAAATATACACTATACAAAATATACAACTAAAGTACAACATGCAAACTTAATGCAAAGATAACCCACTCCCCTCCAAGAGACCTCTCTGAGATGCCTAGCGATTCACGGTTAAACCAATCATTGTCCAACAGCGTTTCTGTCAACAGGAACTAGCGGCCCCCTCCCACCCCCCCTCCCTCCCACCCAGGGTACAAAATAGTTACACGCCCAGCGCCACTGGCTTGTAGATTTATTCTTTGGCGATTAGAATTTAAGGTCTGCCCGCCACCTGGCGGCTAATAAAATACACTGCATCTACCGCTTCTCCTCCGCTCCAATCCACTCCCTCCAGGCCGCTCACAGTGGTTTAACACTGATGTAATATACATGTAGTACACAGGGTTTCCGTTAGAAAAAATTGTTGCCGGTCTCAGGGTCCGGTAGATTTAAATCTACCGGTCAAATGAGAGAAATTCCGGTCAGAGTTTATTGAGCTTAAAAATAATTGACATCCTCAAGGCATGTAGATTTATAATATTTTAACTTAAAACTAGGCTACTTTTGCGTATACAATCATTATATTCCAAATAAAATAAGTCCCGAGACTCCGTGCTGCTGCCGACTTTAAATCAAATAGGTGTCTGTGGGCAGTCGCCCGACATTAATACAGTATACAATAATAAACAGCAGTCTGTTATAATCACATTTTTATGAGCTAACGAATTCCGTTATATTGGACATTTGTATTAATTATATCAAGCGAAGAACGGAGAAATTTGGCAGAGAGAGACGGCAACATTATCGTGGGTTTGCGTGATGACTCTCTCCACCTCGCAACGACTTATTTGCAAAGAGTATGGCGCTGCAGAGCAGCAGATTCAGCTGTTTTTTGGCTCTATCTGGGGACCGCTCAACAGCTCCCCCCACCCAACAGCTGAATTGCCAATGGCTGAATTGGAGTACTGCACTGTGCCGCTGCTGCTCCGGCTCTGCAGCTACACATGCACTCGCAAAACCCAGCACTAAGCTCTCGCTGACAACATTATTATACCTGCTTGGTGAAGCAACGATGAAACAAATGTAATGATTGTTTCGTTCATCGCATAGGCTATTTAATTTTAGCCTATTTTAATACAATTCAAATAATCAAATTGTGCTTGGAGGGAATTATTTTCACCGGACATTAAGACCGGAGAGATTAAATATGTCGGACTTCAACAGATTTTGCCGGTCAAATACCGGTAATTACCGGCTAACGGAAACGCTGGTAGTACAATGCCAAAGCAAGAGATGGCGATGTACAAACATGAAGGCCATTTTCAACCAATGAGAAGGGTGAACCTGTGATATCCTGTTCAGGCTTTGTCACTCACATCCTGTTTTGACGCCATTGTTGTTGTCATTAGCTTACATGCTAACGTTAATGGCAGTGACCATAGCATTGTGGCTAGGCTAGCTATCATCGCTTAATAGAGCTAGTGAATGGATAAACAACATTATTTAACATTGCAGAATGGGTACAATTACAATGCGGCTCAATACAAACAATTGTTAAGGGGCCCAGGGGGTGTAGACTGTTGTAGTTTGAGCAAATTTACACCATGCTCCAAAAAAAATAAAAAAATCTGCCGAGCGATGTGACGCGGGGAGCGCTCGATTCAAGGTGAGCAGTGAGCGAGCGGAGAGCGACTTGGGGGCGGGGTCAACATGAGCGATTAGAGGAGCAATTCGTTTCCTTATATCGCTTCCTCCAGGGTTCCAACTTGTGTTGACAAAATGCAACCCTGTTCAGCTACGGGGAATCAGCGCTCTCTCTCTAGACTAGAAAGGTGCACTCAGTAGAGCAGAGATGTCCGCCAGGGCGGCAGCCACACATAATAATAATAATAATAATAATAATAATAATAATAATAATAATAATAATAATAATAATAATAATAATAGATTGGATTTGTAATGCACTTTTTGTTCACTGGGATCCCAAAGTGCTACACTACATGGTTAAAACAGTTAAAAAAAATAGAAATAAAATGTGTGTCCCGACCGCGTGAATATTAAAGGCAACCAACTTGTGTTCAGCTTTTCGTTCAGCGTTTCTCTGATTGGCCACACGGCCAATCAATCAATCCACTAGCACACGCCCTCGCGCAAAGAGAGACGCGGCAAAAGCGCTGGTTGAACCAGCGGTGTTCTGTTGTGTGACTGTACTCTACAGCGGTGTTCTGTTGTGTGACTGTACTAAACACTTCCACCACATGACCGACATTTGACATACAGTACACCTCCTATCTATGTTGGGATTATGTTTGGTCATGACAAAACAATAAAAATCGCTACTGTTAGTAAGCTGCCACCACCCACTTCAATGACAGAGCTCTCATATTTGCGAATGCATAAACTATATCTTAAATTATGGCGATGTGTCTAATATGGCTGTCGCGAAGTCATTGATAAGTGACAGCCATATTAGACACATAGCCATAATTTAAGATATAGTTTATGCATTCGCAAAATATGAGAGCGCTTGTCATTGAAGGGCTTCCTACAACAGAGGAACGGCCGCTGCTGCTGCTGGAGCTGAACCGAGTCAAGCCGCGGGCGGCACACGGAAGCCGGGGAAAAACAACCGCGTCGCCCCGCTGGCTCTTCAACAAGCAGCCTCCACAGCTCCAGTTAACCTAATTTATACCGTAATGAATCATTAAAAAATATACCGTTAACTGGAATATGTTGTTTCTTTACACATATGTTGGATTATGTAATTGGGTTTTCATGACAAAACAATAAAAATCGCTACTTTACATCAGGGTGAACGCTGAACCGAGTCAAGCCGCGGGCGGCGCACGCAAGCCGGGGAAAAAACAACCGCGTCGCCCCGCTGGCTCTTCAACAAGCAGCCTCCACAGCTCCAGTTAACCTAATTTATACCGTAATGAATCATTAAAAAATATACCGTTAACTGGAATATGTTGTTTCTTTACACATATGTTGGATTATGTAATTGGGTTTTCATGACAAAACAATAAAAATCGCTACTTTACATCAGGGTGAACGCTGAACCGAGTCAAGCCGCGGGCGGCGCACGCAAGCCGGGGAAAAAACAACCGCGTCGCCCCGCTGGCTCTTCAACAAGCAGCCTCCACAGCTCCAGTTAACCTAATTTATACCGTAATGAATCATTAAAAAATATACCGTTAACTGGAATATGTTGTTTCTTTACACATATGTTGGATTATGTAATTGGGTTGTCATGACAAAACAATAAAAATCGCTACTTTACATCAGGGTGAACGCTGTTACACTGCCACCACCCACTTCAATGACAGAGCTCTCATATTTGCGAATGCATAAACTATATCTTAAATTATGGCTATGTGTCTAATATGGCTGTCGCGAAGTCATTGATAAGCGACAGCCATATTAGACACATAGCCACAATTTAAGATATAGTTTATGCATTCGCAAAATATGAGAGCTCTGTCATTGAAGGGCTTCGTTCTACAACGGAGCACGGTCGCTGCTGCTGGAGCTGGACCGAGTAGAGCCGGCGGCGGTGCACGGAAGCCGGGGACTAACCACCGCATCGCCCCGCTGACGTTAAAAACGCGAAATAACGTTACTGATGTACAGTGACACCCAGAGTTTCTAGTTACAGTAGTGACGCGTGAATCGAGATAGTCCTAACACTAGTCTGTAACAGTGTTTATTATTAAGAGTCAGATAGTCCTAACAGTGTTTATAGTCCTAACACAGTGTTTATTAGTAAGAGTCAGATAGTCAGTGTTTATTATTTCATAACTGTATGGGCTTTGTTTATACATGTACAGTGACGAGTGAATCTAACTTTGGTTGTTAAAAACGCGAAACATAATAATCAGTCAGCAGCGCTCCACTGCTACCGCAGCCCAACACAAGTGCGTTGGAACAGCAGCCCAACACTACACAAGTTGGTTGCCCGCGCTGCCGCACTTGCTCTTTGGATTTCATTTGGGACGTGGGACGGCTGCGCTTGCCTGCGCGTGGGGGCGGGGGGGCGCGGCCAATCAGAGAAAAGCCGAACACAAGTTGGTTGCCTTTAATATTCACGCGTCCCGACCCCACTTCTATGTTTCAATAAATTATTTGCATTTAAAACTATTAACACTGACTCATTCCTTCAGTCCACTCAAAATTATGCTAATATTCCTTATGTTGTTTATGATATTAATTGAAAATAGCATATGAGAGTATTATATGTAATAATAACACATGGCGATATACTAAAAAGCTATTTATAATTTTTGGCTAGTAAAAAATCTGCCCGGCTGGTACTTTTAAAAATCTACCAGCCAAATGGCTGGTAAGTCAAAAAGTTAAGTTTGTTCCCTGCTCCCACCCACCCATCTAGCCTGCATCTAGCCTGCATCTAGCCTGCATCTAGCCTGCATATACAGTAGCATGTCTCTAGCCTGCATCTAGCCTGCATCTACAGTAGCCTGCCTCTACCCTGCATCTAGCCTGCATCTACAGTAGCCTGCCTCTACCCTGCATCTAGCCTGCATCTAGCCTGCATCTACAGTAGCCTGCCTCTACCCTGCATCTAGCCTGCATCTACAGTAGCCTGCCTCTACCCTGCATCTAGCCTGCATCTACAGTAGCCTGCCTCTACCCTGCATCTAGCCTGCATCTAGCCTGCATCTACAGTAGCATGTCTCTAGCCTGCATCTAGCCTGCATCTACAGTAGCCTGCCTCTACCCTGCATCTAGCCTGCATCTACAGTAGCCTGCCTCTACCCTGCATCTAGCCTGCATCTAGCCTGCATCTAGCCTGCATCTACAGTAGCCTGCCTCTACCCTGCATCTAGCCTGCATCTAGCCTGCATCTAGCCTGCATCTACAGTAGCCTGCCTCTACCCTGCATCTAGCCTGCATCTACAGTAGCCTGCCTCTACCCTGCATCTAGCCTGCATCTAGCCTGCATCTAGCCTGCATCTACAGTAGCCTGCCTCTACCCTGCATCTAGCCTGCATCTACAGTAGCCTGCCTCTACCCTGCATCTAGCCTGCATCTACAGTAGCCTGCCTCTACCCTGCATCTAGCCTGCATCTACAGTAGCCTGCCTCTAGCCTGCATCTAGCCTCCATCTACAGTAGCCTGCATCTAGCCTGCATCTAGCCTGCCTCTAGCCTGCATCTAGCCTGCATCTAGCCTGCCTCTAGCCTGCATCTAGCCTGCATCTAGCCTGCTATTTTGACATTTTGATTAATTATATCAAGCGGCGAACTGAGAAATTCGGCACTACTGATAAATGAAGTTATTTCAGAACACTGCCTATTGAATAACATGACAAATGAGTGTGAGTGAACAAAACAATGTGCTTGAGCACAAGCACAATACAACAAAAATAAGTTTGGCATCTAACCCATTATTATTTATTTATCCCAAATGAACATTCCGACGGCCCGTCTGAAGGCAGTCGGCCCCGTGCACGTCGCAATACATTGACAGCTGTCTGTTATAATCACATTTAACATTTTAAGCATTTTATGAGCAAATTAAATTCGTTAGCTTGGACATTTGAAAACAGTCTTGAATGGCCAAAACATGTCTGGAGATTATAGCTTGCTAAACATTACCAATTAAAAAAAAGTTTACCTGATAAGGCGTGCTGATCAGCAGTAGGGCTGACCTTCGAAGCTTTTTTTGGCAAGGCCTAACAAAATTAATAGTTGGTTTCAGGTTGCCGACCGACCCTGCCGATTTAGGTGCGACCCAATATATTTTATGAGTCTTAAAAAAAAATTATAACATTTTTTTTTTCTTTTTTTTTAGAATAAAGTTTCATAGACATCTTAGTCAAACATTTAGTATTATGGATATTAAACATGCTGGCAGAGTACATGCATCCATGTTGTTGTGAACATTTTAATTAAATAAAGAAATTCCCTATCCATAGTCGCCGTGGGAAAGAATAAAAAAAAAAAAAATAATAATAAATTCCCTACCTACCCATGGCCAAACTGACAACCAACCTGAAACCAACTATTAATTTTGTTAGGCCCAATCGAAGCTTTTATTTTTATTTTTTTATATTATGTTGTGGGACTTGTACAGCACTTTCGTAAACTTTGTTGTTTTTAAATGTGCTCTATAAATAAAGTGGATTGGATTAATGAATTAAGTAGCCCCTTTCGTGACTGTGACGCAGCCAACAAGGTTTCACTCGGCTGTGTGATTTAATTCAAGGTGGATCGCTGTTGTCGTTTGAACAACTTCAGATTTCATGGGAACTACCAATCCCCCAAATCAAGAATGTTTAAGATGAATGAAGTAAGATTTTGATTATTTGAAATATGGCCTGTGTAGACTAAACTATGCACAGAATTATGTCAGTCTACAAGGTCCGGATTCTACATGGTCCGGCAATGTAGACCTTGTAGACTCCACTACAGACCAATTATCAGTGAATGTTCATGCATTTTTAAGAATGGCTACTTCCACAAAAAAACAAAGAACTCACCAAAACATCTCAGTAGCACCTTATCTAAATGTTCTATTTCATATATGGAGATTCATATTTATTTATGTATTACATGCATTTCTACATTTTATTTCCTATTTTGTTTATTCATCCCAGTATCTTTCTTTATGTGTGGAATTCTACAAGGCATGTAGGTGTATATGTGTTTGAGGATGATATCCTTCAAACAGGCAATAGTGATGATATAATTTGGGCAGTGCTGAGCTGGGTTACTTTCCTCCAGTGTATTTGTCCCCCGGCCCCACCCAATGGCCCCATATATGCACGCGCGCACACACACACACACACACACACACACACAAAAAGCGAAGTAAAAAAAATTATTAAAAAAATTATTTTTGAAAAGAAAATTATAATTTTTAACTTTTATTTTTTTTACTTCGATTTTTTTTTAATGTTCGAAGCTTGTGCCATCGAACGAAGCTTCGAAGTATTTAAGACAGCCCTAATCAGCAGTAATGCAACGTCATGATTGTCGATTGATGGGAGTATAGATAAATAGACACATTTGTTTATGTAGGCTATATTAAGCAGCACATATAAATGACGAACTAACTTAGTTAAAAATCCCTCCAGGGGGTTGGGCGAGGGGCTAACATCCCCACCCCGTAAAACACTATATTGTTACAGAAACGCCAACAAGAGATAAACAAGACTTCAACACCTTGGCCCAGGGAAGAGAAGTGTCTTCGATAAGAAGGTCTATGACACCATGTGGTGAAAGCCAGAAGTCTCTGGAAGCCACACGGCCGATCACCCTTCTTTCGTCCAGGGCTGCCCATATCGGTACGTGGAACGTGAGAACCATGTATGAGACGGGTAAGACATTTCAAGTAGCAGCAGCGATGAGGAACTATAATCTCACGCTGCTCGGAATAAGTGAGACAAGATGGACACAGTCCGGACAGAAACGACTGGCCTCAGGAGAGTTACTGCTGTACTCCGGACACGACGAGTACAATGCCTCACACACCCAAGGAGTAGCACTGATGCTATCTAAAACAGCACAGACAGCGCTCATAGGATGGGAAGCCCATGGTCCAAGGATCATCACCGCATCCTTTTCGAACCAAGAAGAAGAGGATCAATATGAACATCATACAGTGCTACGCTCCTACCAATGACAGCGAGGAAGCAGACAAAGACCAGTTCTACAACAGACTGCAGTCTATTATAGAAAAGCACCCAGAGAGAGACATCACAATCCTGATGGGAGACCTTAATGCCAAGATCGGAAGTGACAAAATAAAAATAAACGCTATACTGGCATCCTCTCAGTGAAGAGAGCACCGCAAATATGCTGCGCTATTTGAAGAGGATAAACACAGCAGAAGAAGATGGAGAACAGACACACACTGCAACAGGGAACTGCATCCAACAATACAACCCCTGACTCTAACGTAAGGACACATTTAAATAACAGAAGTGTAATGTTATCCGCAACGCCCCAACCCTGGACACCTTCAAAACTGCTCTAAAAACACACCTCTTGACCAAGGCTTTTCCCCATCAGTTAGTTTAGATTAGATTAGGTCCATTATCCATTATCCCTAACCTTCCCTCATCCCCTTTTTCCCCCCTATTTCCCTAGCCCTATTTTTTGTCCTGATTGTGAAGCGACCTTGGGTTCTATGAAAGGCGCTATATAAATTTGATCTATTATTATTATTATTATTATTATTATTATTATTATTATTGGAACTGTATATTATCGACACGTTCTAGTTATAGCTGCTTATTATATTTGTGCTTACAATAATCAAAAGGTACGGTACACAGTTGGTCTCACCTTCTGTGCCATTATAAGCACAAAATATGTCCCCATATGATCAAATTGACGTTGATATATTATATATATATATAAAAGAAAATTGGGACGGTTTACATTCACTTTGGGACGGTTAAAACTGTATTTCGGGACGGTTCTGGGACGGTGGTGAAAAAAGTTAGTCTGGAGCCCTGGTCCATGCAGGATATAAGAGTAAAGAGAGGAGCAGATGTGGCTTCAGACCACCACCTTGTCGTAGCCAGCCTGAAGCTGAAGCTGAGAAAGAACTGGATGTCGGCACATACAACACGACACAGGTACAACACAGCTTCCTTGAAAGACGCCAGTAAGCTGGAAGAGTTCAGAGTAACACTCTGCAACAAGTTCCAAGTTTTACAGGAGCTGTTGGAAGAGGACGAGTGCACCCTGGAGAACAGTTGGAAGGAGATAAAAGAGGCAGTAACGTCTACCTGCCAGGAAGTTCTTGGCCCCAAGAAGCACCAGCACAAGGAGTGGATCTCAGGGGACAGTCTGTAAAAGATCCAAGAGAGGAGGGAGAAGAAGGCGGCAGTGAACAACAGCCGGACAAGAGCAGAGAAGGCCAAGGCACAAGAAAGGTATGCAGAAGGAAACAAGCTAGTAAAGAAGAGCATCAGAGCAGACAAGCGAAGGTATATGGATGACCTGGCAACAGAGGCAGAGCAAGCAGCAAGAGAGGGGAATATGAGAGAACTGTACAACATCACCAAGAATCTGGCAGGAAAGTACAGCAAACCAGAACGACCTGTGAAGGACAAAGAGGGAAGACCGATAACAACGGGAGAGGAGCAACAGAAGAACAGATGGATGGAGTATTTTGAAGAACTTCTAAACCGGCCAGCACCACAGAACCCACCAGACATCGCACAGGCTGACAGACCTACCCATAGCTTGCAACGCACCAACTAGGGAAGAAATTAGGAAGGCTATCAAGCAGCTGAGGAACGGAAAGGCTGCAGGACCAGACAACATCCCTGCGGAGGCACTGAAGTCAGATATAGAAACCACGGTGAAGATGCTCCACCCACTCTTCATGAAGATATGGGAGGAAGAAGACGTGCCAGGAGATTGTAAAGAGGGCTATCTCATCAAGATCCCAAAGAAAGGCAATCTTAGCAATTGCGCAAATTACAGAGGGATCACACTGCTATCAGTGCCAGGGAAAGTTTTTAACAGAGTCATCTTGAACAGGATGAAGGACCTCATCGATGCACAACTCCGCGATGAGCAAGCTGGTTTCCGCAAGGACCGATCCTGCACAGACCAAATTGCAGTGCTGCGCATCATCGTGGAGCAGTCGATAGAGTGGAACTCGCCCCTGTACATAAACTTTGTGGACTATGAGAAAGCCTTTGACAGCCTAGACAGAGAGACCCTCTGGAAGCTTCTCCGACATTACGGGGTGCCGACCAAGATTGTTTCCATCATCAGGAACTCCTATGAGGGACTGACATGCAAGGTGGTTCACGGAGGGCAGCTCACAGAGGCATTCCAAATGAGGACCGGGGTCAGACAAGGTTGTCTGCTCTCGCCCTTCCTCTTCCTGCTGGCCATTGACTGGATAATGAAGACCTCCACAGCACAGAGAAGGTATGGGATTCAGTGGACACCTTGGACGCAACTGGACGACTTGGACTATGCTGACGATTTGGCACTACTGTCGCACACCCAACAACAGATGCAGGAGAAGACCAACAACGTGGCATCGACTTCCGCGCAAGTGGGACTCAACATCCACAAAGGCAAGACTAAGATCCTCAAGACCAATGCAGCAAACAACACCAACGCAATCATGCTGGATGGCGAGGCTTTGGAAGAAGTTGAAGCCTTTACCTACCTTGGCAGTGTTATTGACAAGCAGGGCGGCACAGATGCTGACATTAGAGCACGAATAAGGAAAGCACGTACAGCATTCGTGCAATTACGGAACATCTGGAGCTCAAAAGAACTGACTTCCAACACCAAAGTCAGATTCTTTAACACCAACGTCAAGGCAGTCCTACTATACGGAGCAGAGACGTGGAGAACTACAGCTGCAACCATCAGGAAAGTGCAGGTCTTCATTAACAGCTGCCTGCGGAAGATCATCCACATCCGATGGCCAGACACCATCAGCAACTGCGAACTCTGGCAGAGAACAAACCAGCTGCCCGCAGAAGAAGAAATTAAGAAACGCAAATGGCGCCACACCCTGCGACAAGCCCTAACATGGAACCCGCAGGGCAAGCGGAAAAGGAGCAGCCCGAGAAACACCTGGCGCAGAGACCTGGAGGCAGACACCAAGACCATGAAGATGACCTGGAACCAACTGGAGAGAACAGCTCAAGACAGAGATGCTTGGAGATCACTTGTTGACGGCCTATGCCCCAGAAGGGGTAGCAGGCGTAAGTAAAGTAAGTAACTTAGTTAATTAATAAGTAACTAACATAAATAGCATGGTAATAATACGTAGGTTATTGATCAATGAATGTATTGATAAATTCATTTATATTACAAATGATACACCAGTAGAAGTCATGTTATTTCCTCATTGTGAACTTGCTGCGCGATCGTCGCTCGAACATCTCCTGCTGTGTGGATTCTCTCATTCATAACAATGGAAGCGATAACATGCTATCGGTCGCCTGGCAAAAATCGCCTGCCGTGTTTATTGGATTTAAGAGCTTCCCTCTCCCCCATGTCGGGTTTATTTCCCCCCCTTCCTGTTATCTGCCAACAGCGCTGGCAGGTGCAGACTGCTCCGAGCTAATCGCGCGCAGTTAACCCTTTCACTACCACACTACAGAAGGTTACCCCTTTACTATCACACTACAGACAGCCTTTGTCGTGTGGCAGTGAAAGGGTTAACCTTCTGTAGTGTGGTAGTGAAAGGGTTAACCTTCTGTATTGTCGCAGTGAAAGGGTTAATCGCGCGCAAGGGTGCTATTCGCCCCATCAGTATGTGGCGCAGCAGCAAAGCAGACATCTTCCACCAAGATCATTTTACAGATGTGTACAGCACTCTCTCCATTTCTTCATTCTCACACACACACGCACACACACGCACACACACACACACACACACACACACGCACGCCTATACGGGTTTATGCTACATCGGGGGGACCAATGACTGTATACAGCCTGATGGGATCCAGCCTTTCTAAAGGGTCTAGAGACATGATTTTAACTGCTAAAATCATTTAAAAAAATTGTTAACACAAAAACCACTTGACATTTTCCAAACTCCAAAAAAAAAATCTGATATCTACGGGTTTATACTACCTCATGGGGACCACATGACTGTATACAGCCTGATGGGATCCAGCCTTTCTAAAGGGTCTATCTAGAGACATGATTTGAACTGCTAAAATCATTTAAATTTAACACAAAAACCACTTGACATTTTCCCAACTCTCAAAAAAAAAATTTACCTGAAATCCCTCCCCCCATGGGGACCGGTCCCCATGGTTTCAAGTTTCTTTAATAGTTGTCATACAGAAGTACAGAATACTTTTATACAAAATGCTTCTTACTGTTACGCTCCAGAGACTGTGCAAGACAAGATAGTATGAAATAAAATAACATAGTAAAATTAGAAGTAAAAAAAAAAATTAGGTCACAGTGTTCAGTTTAGACATATGTACAATGTTCGATGCAGAATAGACATAACTGAGTTACCATATAATATACAATACTGTGCAGTGTACTAATTTAATATACAATACTATATAGTGCAAGGCAGAAATGGGACGAGGTGCAATTTAGGTACAATTTACAGTAGGTGTACGAGTTGTAGTGCAAATCCTTTATCAATAAATATAAAGTGTAAAGTGTGTTTGTGTGATCTAAAGTGTGGAGAGTGGGTGCTGCAGTGTGTTGTTTGTTTGAGTGAGTGTGGGTGTGTGTGCTGTGTGCATTTGATGGTTGTTGCATAGTGTTTATTGTTCGTTTAGCAGCCTGATGGCCTGGGGATAGAAGCTTCCAGGGGGGAGGATTTCAGTGTATGTTCATTGGCATACTATCAACATCACTGTTAGGCACTGCACAGAACCAAAAAAAGCAATACTTGCTTGCCTTTTCAACATTAAACATTAAAGATGTTCTCTCAGCACAATGGTGACCTTTATACCATACAATCAATTAAAAAGAATGGTACACCTATACCTCTTGTACAAAAAAGGAGGCACAAATTGAGTTCATATTGTCAAAGCTTTTATTTCAAACAGCTGTTGCATTTTATTTTAAATATATGTCCCCTGACAAATGCTTTTTTTTTACTTTGGGACACAAAAAACAGGGTACTGTTATATGTATTTAAGTTCCGGTGTCTTTACTTTTCTTGAGCAGCACAGGATGGACCCAAGTGTGGTGTTAAACCAAGAATAAACTTTATTCAAGGCGACTGGATGTGCAAAACAGACAATGGGTCTCATTCTCCAACGGACTTAAGACATAAAGTTTGCTCTTAGGGCACAAATTGAGTTCATATTTTCACAAAGCTTTTATTTCAAACAGCTGTTGCATTTTATTTTAAATATATGTCCCCTGACAAATGCTTTTTTAACTTTGGGACACAAAAACAGGGTACTGTTGTATGTATTTAAGTTCTGGTTTCTTTACTTTTCTTGAGCAGCACAGGATGGACCCAAGTGTGGTGTTAAACCAAGAATAAACTTTATTCAAGGTGACTGGATGTGCAAAACAGACAATGGGTCTCATTCTCCAACGGACTTAAGACAGAAAATTTGCTCTTAGGGCCATTTAAGACATTAGATTTTGGGATTCCCCAACCGTGTTAAATATCCGTTTTATTGATACATTTGAAAGAATGCAGGTTATAGCCAACATGCAATATATCGCATTGGGACGGCTTGGGCGGTATGACGGTATTACGGTATACCAGGGTATTTAGAAATCCCGACGGTATTGAAAATCAATACCGTCAAAATCACACTGAAACGGAGTTTTGACTGGTTCGTTGTAGTGCACACACGCGCCAGCAGAGGGCGAGACCAGTCCTCACTAGTGGAGCGAGCCGCAGAGCTGGTTGTCTACACACAGGAGGAGGAGGAGGGGAACCCCGCTTCAGTGGGGGAAATTAAATGAGACACGCTTACTGTTGCTGGTGCTGCGGGCTAACTGGCTATTCTGAGAGCTAACTGTTGTGTATGTGTACGCTGAGGCTCGTGCACACTTTCACGTATTTGCATACCAAAACCGCCCCGATTAACCATATACGGTAATGGAACACCCCCATGAAATGTGGAAAAATGGACTAAACCGAGGGAAGCGTGTTATGAGACAGGCTGACAGACGTGTACACGTACGGTGATGTCGGATATGTTATCTATTAACCATTGCTGCCTGGGCAGCGCAAACACTAATAAAGACCGTGCTGGAGTATGACTGCCTTTTTTCGTTTTGTTTGATTAATACCCAGGGATTAAAGTTCTCCTCAATTTTATTCCAAATCGCGACGGATTTTCCGTCAATTTTCTACCTGCTGCATATGATTTCTAGAGGCATACAATCTATTTTGATGTCAGTATTGGGTAGCCTATATAAACAATAATACAAGAGCATATACAGGAACAATGAATCTTACTGCCATGTATGATGTAGCCTGCCTATGTGATCAATACATGAACTTGAATTCCATCATGTTTGAGTGCAGGAGCTCACAAGGCTGTTGTCACAATGGGTGGTAGTACAGTAATAACAGTCTACACAATATCACGATGGACCATGCCATGTAGCCTATGTTCTATTATGACATGATCTGTGTTGACAAATGTTCTAGAATGTTTGATTATGACATCATACTCTGACAGCATGCCTATGATCAATAAAAACGCGAACTTGAATCCCATCATCATATTTACATAGTCTGTCCACTAGGGGTGGACGGTATAAACGGTATACGGTATAAACGGTATGAATTTGCTCTACGGTATGGATTTTGACTATATTGTGTAACCGGGTAGAGCAGCTCTAAAATAGCAATGACGTCATGTAACCACAGCGCGACTATTTCAATCGCATTTGCCCCTAAAAATAGATCGAATTAGTCATAGATAATACATATGTGCAAACTGGAAAAAGTTATTTAGGAGGCTTCGCGCAGTGGGCGTGTCAACACGCAATTGTCATTTCATAATAAACACATATCACCGCGGCGCACAGCAAGTTTCAATTTCAGTTCCTGGCATTTTTAACCAGTGGAGAAAGGTAAGAGATCTTACCTATCGTTTTTCTTATATGAATTATTCTACGTTAATAAAACATACCTGGTGATCAACTACAGTTTGCTGTAAACATTATGATATGTGTGTAGTGTTATGATAACGACGGGAGGACGGCTGCAGCAGTGGATTTGCGAAATAGCATGCAGCTGCAGAGCCGCAGAGCCAGTGGCTCTTTCAGGTCTGGTCACAGGCCCGCTCAACAGCGCCCCCCCCCCACCAAACGGCTGAACGACCTGAAAGAGCCACTGGCTCTGCGGCTCTGCAGCTACATATGCTTCTAGCAAAATCCAGCCCCGCTGTTTGCAATGGGAGCAGCACGGAGTCTCGACTCGGGACTTATTTTATTTGGAATATAATGACTTTATACGCAAAAGTAGCCTAGTTTTAAGTTAAAATATTATAAATCTACATGCCTTGAGGATGTCATTCTTTATATAGCCTGCCTATCAGGCAAAACAAATTATTCTAACGGAAACACTGATACCGTGATATATACCGTTACCGTCTATGCTTCAAATTATACCGTGATATAAATTTTAGACCATACCGTCCACCCCTACTGTCCACTATCTTTATTACTTTGTTATTCCCCCCCCCCCCCCATCTATGTAAAGCGACCTTGCATGGGTCTCTTGAAAGGCGCTATGTAAAATGAAGCTATTATTATTATTATTATTGTTGTTATTATTATTATCATGTCTGTGTGCTGAGTAGGGATGGGTACCTTTCACATTTGAACCACCGGTACCTGTGAATCGATACCGGTACCCAACGGTACCTTTTTTCAGTACTTTAGTCTCAAGAAATTTAATTTACCTACCTCAGTCGTAAAAAAAAATCCAAACTTCAAATAACTACAATTTCGACAGTTTTCGGCTTGCCATTGCTCCGACTGCTTTGTTGTTGAATCAAGTCAAATCCTAGGTAAGCATATATTATGCGTGTGAACGTTGACATGAAAAGAAAAAAGTAAAAAAAAAACAAAAAAAAGTAAAAAAAAAAATTAATAAAGATTTTTTGTTTTTTTGTTTTAATTTTTTTTTGGTTTCTCACTTGATTCGATACTCGGTAGTACCGACGTGTTTCGGTTCGGTACCTCAAAAGTACCGAATTCGGTACCCATCCCTAGTGCTGAGCTCAGTGAAGTTTCAACGGAGCGAGGTAATCTATTCTAATCAACAAATTGAAGTAGAAAGCATTCCGTTGTGGCCAATCTTATTTGGAAACATGACACAAAATAATAGTATGTCGCTTTTTATTTGAAACAATATTTAATGGCGTTTGGAGGTGGGTGTTCTGCTTCTGCCCCCCGTGCCAAACAAGCAAGCCAACCTCTTGTTCCCGCATGAGCCCGTTATAATTACACTACTGTCGCTATTTTACAATGAACTATAATGAATTACGGGTCATACAGAAGTTGAACACGCCAGTGTTGGAAGTAATGCACGGAAGCTTATTTCCGCGTTGAAACTAATGCATTAACTGAGGAGCGCATATGCCGTAGTAACGATATTCTACCACTGGGCGTCAGCTAAGCATGCTCAGAGCTGTGCGTAGACATAAGCACAAAGTCAAGCACAAGTTCAAATTGATAGATCCCACACTTTGCTTAGAAATGGTCGTACGCACGGCTTAAAGTGGAGATGAAGCAGTGAGCAATGTGATCCTAGTTTGTTTGTTGTGTACCTTGTGTAAGACAGGGTTCTATAATCAAATGTGAAATCTATCTTATTTGTCTGAAAAATATAATATAATATCCCTGTTTTCAACATGGGCGCCGCCATTTTGTTGCTGACGTCATGGCTGACGTCATGCCGGGGGTTGGGTGTATACACTCTGGTTAGCTGCCTATATTGAATGGGTCAGTCAGCAAATAAAATGTTGCCTACAAAACAACGGGACCGCGGTGGTTCTGTTTGTATTGCTCCTGGCTGTTCAAACTAATTTTACCATGTGAGAGAGAGGAAAGTTGGTTAATTTCCACAAACTACCAGTGAAAAAAACAGTGTTGTCGACATGTTGGCTCGGGCTGGCTGCACTCAGGCGGCGCGACCAGCCTGTTGGACAGGGAAGGAGGATCTGCAGCGAACACTTCATTGCCTCGGATTATGTTGTTGGGGTGGGATGTTTGTCCAGAAGACCACTAATCAGCTGAAGCCGGACGCGGTTCCCTCGGTCTTCGACAGACAGACCGGCGTTAGCTCTCGGGAGCGATCGCTAGCTAGTTGGCACCAGCCGGGGCCCGGCGTTAGCTCTCGCTAGCTAGCGTTAGCAACCGGAGCGTCGCGGAGCATTCAGCCTGCTGGCTACCTAGACCCACTTCAACCAGCGTCGCGGAGCATTCAGCCTGCTGGCTACCTAGACCCACTTCAACCAGCGTCGCGGAGCATTCAGCCTGCTGGCTACCTAGACCCACTTCAACCAGCGTCGCGGAGCATTCAGCCTGCTGGCTACACAAGCTGTGTAGCCAGCAGGCTGAATGCTCCGCGACGCTCCGGTTGCTAACGCTAGCTAGCGAGAGCTAACGCCGGGCCCCGAGAGCTAACGCCGGTCTGTCTGTCGAAGACCGAGGGAACCGCGTCCGGCTTCAGCTGATTAGTGGTCTTCTGGACAAACATCCCACCCCAACAACATAATCCGAGGCAATGAAGTGTTCGCTGCAGATCCTCCTTCCCTGTCCAACAGGCTGGTCGCGCCGCCTGAGTGCAGCCAGCCCGAGCCAACATGTCGACAACACTGTTTTTTTCACTGGTAGTTTGTGGAAATTAACCAACTTTCCTCTCTCTCACATGGTAAAATTAGTTTGAACAGCCAGGAGCAATACAAACAGAACCACCGCGGTCCCGTTGTTTTGTAGGCAACATTTTATTTGCTGACTGACCCATTCAATATAGGCAGCTAACCAGAGTGTATACACCCAACCCCCGGTATGACGTCAGCAACAAAATGGCCGCGCCCATAATGCTAAATGCTTCAGAAATGTACACAACAAATCGTTTTTTCTTAGAAACTGCTTATTTTTATAACGTGACTTCTTCTGTGGCTTATCTAAATACTAATGTGATGCTATGAATATGTATTTATCGCACTGCTTCATTTCCACTTTAAGCACATATCTGTGCGTACGTCACGTTGATACATGAGGGCCCAGGCTTCTTTCCTAAGGGTGAAAAACAATACACTTGAATTGAAATTGGAATGAAGCTTTGCATGTCTGTAGTCATATTACGGAGTCATGACCCTAAAAAAACTGAGTTTGTTGATTGATTGATTGATTGATTGATTGATTGATTTTATTGTGGTTTAGAGACATCATCCAAGGGATAAAAACATGAAAATGCAAGCACTTATTTCCATCATGGTCCCTGGTATTAAAAAAAACAGGACATACATCAACATAAAACAACATCATAAAAACATCAACATAAAACATTAAGATACAATATGCATATACAGTTGAAGATAAAAGAATAATAAATAAAAATGCTACCCCTCTCTTTCCTATGCCGATAGCCATGATCGTACATGCTTTTTGAAGCCAGTTAACCCGGGGGCGTCTATGCTTTACACAAACGGTTCATGCGTTTTGCAAATCTGATTGGCCACTGACGTTTCTGGTCATGTGACATGTGCGCCCAATCGCGTGACGCGCCCATTTCCGCCTCGACCAGCAGCAAACCCTAACCCTAACCCTAACCGTTCTATCGCCATGCTCTAAGTCAAACTCTAACCTTAACCAACTTCGAAAGAGTGCCTAAGCTTAACCGGGGAAAGAACTTGCCGTTACACGATTGGTGCGACCAGAAACATCAGTGGCCAATCAGAGCGCAAAACGGGAATGCGGAAGCATGCACTGTTTGGGTAAAGCAATGACGCAACCCGGGGGCCTGTTTAATGCTGCTGGGCAAGCTGTTCCACAGTACTGCTGCTGAGTAAAGGAAGGTCTGCTGGCCGTAGGAAATGAGTCTAAATCTAAATGGAACTATGTTTGTGTCTCTACCTCTGGTTTCATGGCTATGGTTGTTCCTTACATACTGAAAGTAATCTTGAAGGTAGCTTGGCACCTCCCCTTTATAAACTCTATATACTAGGCATAGCTTTATCATTGATACTCTTTTTTCCACCCTCAGCCACCCCAGGCTGTTGAAGTGGGGCTGGTCTAGGTGAGTACGAGTGGGGAGCTGCAGGACTATCCTAACTAGCTTGTCCTGGGCAGTTTGAAGTCTAGTTCTCAAGTTGCTGGGGGCACTGGCATACCAGGAGTCAGGACAAGCAAGCATAGTCAAAATGACACTGAACCAGTGCCCCTGCAAGTGCTCTAAGAGCTTTCCTGTCGGTATTTTGAGTTTCTAGCTAGGATTTTTTTTTTGGTGTTGACCTTGGCTTTTTTTGCCATGCTTTCCCCTGAGAGTGTGTTTTCTAAAGTACACCCTAGATACACCACTGATTTGGTACTGGTGACCATTGAGCTACCTAACTGTATTTTGAAACCTTCCTGTGTTTTCTGTTTCCTAGTGGTAGTAAATAAAATGGATTCTGTTTTACCTAAATGGAGAGACAGCCGGTTTTCTGACAGCCACTGACTGACATTCCCTAACTCCATGCTAAGTCTGCTTTCAATATCCGTTTTGCTTTTATTTGACACCATGAGAGCCGAATCATCCGCGTAGAGCAGGAGATCACATTAGCAGGCTGACTGCATGTCATTTATATAAAGGAGGAAGAACAAGGGCCCCAGCACACTTCCCTGAGGGACCCCGCAGTCCACCGTCCTCAGATCTGAAAGGACCCCTCCCACCTCTACACGTTGTTCCCTTCCCCTCAAGTATGAGCTGGCTCAGTTTGTGGCCATATCATTAGAACCTATCGCTGTTAACTACCTTAAGAGGATAGTGTGGTCCACCGTGTCAAATGCCTTTTGTAGGTCTAACATCACCATGCCACAGAGATTTCTTCTGTCTATCTCTTTCTTAATGTGATCTGTTAGAAACAGAAGACTGGTGTCTGTGGAGTGGGACTTTCTAAAACCTGATTGAAATTCATATAGAAAGTTATGGGATGTAATATATTGATCAATTTGTTCATATATAATCTTTTCTATGACCTTGGACATGACACATAAGATGGACACAGGCCGGTAGTTACCATGGTCCTGCTTGCTGCCTTTTTTGTAAAGTGGTATTACTCTGGCCAGCTTAAGCTCACTTGGAAACGTTCCCGATTCAATGGAAAGATTCACAATATGCGTTATACTGGGCGAAATAACCTGAGCTGCATCCCTAAGGAACCTAGCGGGCATGTTGTCTACTTCTGTAGCTTTAGTAGGGTTGAGCTCCAGAAGCTTTTTAACCCTTTAATTGTCAAGGACGACTTTAGACGTCATTCCTCGCCATGCGTAAACTGCCAATGACGTCGTACAGCGTCTTTGAGATCAATATTTCAAAAATCTGTCATGGCAATCATATTTCACCCACGGAGGCTTGAGATCTCCTGTAGATCTCCTCTCAACTCTCCAACGGTTCAAGACCGCTATCTGGTGGCCGATCGGCGAATCGCCAAAACCGGAAGTGAGCGGCCGGAAGTGGTGCTCACCCATATTTAGGGATGGGAATTGATAGGATTTTATCGATACGATTCCATTATCGATTCTGCTTATCGATTCGATTCTTTATCGATTCCCTTATCGATACCTGATCAATTTATAATTTAAATAAATAAATTGGAAATGCAACAGAAGCTGGTTAGAATAACAACATGCAACTTGACATTTCTGATTGTCATTTATTGTTGAGCCCCCATGTCAGAAAAATACAAAAACTGTAAAAAATAAAACATTAACTATAGCCTACACTTAAATAAAATAATGAATTTGAGATTCTCTTAAAATGTATTTATTTTTTTATTCTTAAACTAATTTAATCTATTGAATAACAGGTCGTTATTCCTCTGACTTCTGTCTCACACACACACACCCTCGCTTGAGCACAGACTAAAGACGGTGCCTAATTGCCTCTACGAATGGAATGTAACACATGTCTTCACAACAAGTTAGGTGTGAATGTATCTGAGAACGTATTTAACACACCTGACGACCGGCGCTATTGATATGCAAATAGCGAGTACTTATCTGTCCCATGAAGAATGCATGCCTGACAACAGCCCCCACCCGCTGTTTTATTGTATTTGTACTTGTACTATACGCTGTCAGCTGTTTATCTCTCTCTGTGAGCTTGATTAACTAGCGTTAGCTCACCTTAGCTAGCGTTAGCTCTGCGGCTAATTTGAGCTCACCCTGAACTAAATCAATGACTAGGTTCTAAAGCATTCAAGTAGTTTTCACTGCACATAGAAGTAGCCAAACAGCGGGAGCATTTCGGGAGCATATGACCAAAACCCAGGCAATTTCAAGCCCTTAAGGAATCAAATAGTCTGCCATGGCTAGTTACATGCTAACGCTAACGTTATTGCGCAACTGTAGGAAAAACCTGGCAGCGATAAGGGAATCGAAAGTCACGGGAGCCACGCGATTCCAGGCATCGGACAATTAGGAACCGGTTCCCACCCTACCCATATTTCGTCCGGCCACTCGCTATCGCTCGCGGGACTCCATCTCGACACTGGATATCGATCCGTTGCCAATAACTCGATAAACAACATGATTTGGACGTATATAGTATTATACAACCTGGAACTGGACCAACTAGATCGACATCCCATAATAGCGAACTTTCTGCTCCACGCTGATCGCCCAATGCTACGAGGAAGCTGCGGTGAGTTTCAGCGTGTTTGATTATTATTATACATACAAACTGCTCCGATCAACATATCACCCATACTACATAAATGATTTAACGTCGGCCACGGACTTATAAACCCCCCCCCCCCCCCCCCCCCCCCCCCTCCGGTCACCAGCAGATGATGAGGCATGACGTTTAGGACCTTGTACAATTTAAATTTTTAATCTGACGTCAATCGGTATCAAACTACATTTGATGATCTAATATATGTATTTATGGTTATAACTCACGTTCTATGGAATGCTGCAGAAAACGATAAAAACATATTTATACTTTAGACCATATTTTAGTATGAATGTGTGAATGAAAAAGTAGAACGTTGCTACATCCTATATACGATAGATACTTGATGTTGAATGGGCCATAGTAATGTCAATTTAGCAATACAATTAAAAAAGTTATAGCCCTGCAAAGAAGGGGAACATCTCCATAGACTTACAGTGGTGGCAGTGAGTGGATTAAGATCAGAATAATCTCTGGCAGATAAAAGGTTAAGCACTGTCTCCTCTGTCACTTTTTGAAAGGAAAAGGCATTTGTCTGTACCCCCTTTTTTGCATAGTGATCCTGGATATGGGCTATTCCATATCGGTCTGTCTGAATGGGCAATTTAGCGATTTAGTGTTGGCATTAAGGAGATTAATAGTAAGATAAAAAATACTTGATTGACACTTACTAATGTCTTGGAAGCTGCACGTTGCTCACATATATGTTCCGGTGTTGAGGTTGTGGCGCCGTCTTTTTCGGGACTTTCTGAGGGCTAACATAGACAGACAGGATATGTATTACAATTTCACCTGAATATACGTTTTGTGTAGAGTTAACATGAATGAACCCCCCCTCCCGAAAAGGGCCCTTAAAAATCGGGTTTGCGTGCTACGCGCGCTCGGTTAAAAGACACACAGGTAGGGGGCGGTCAGGTGGCGTAGCGTAGATTGCGCTCGTCACCAACGCAGGAGATGCTGGGTTCGAGCCCAGCTCTCGGCGTTGCCACCAGCTTGGCTGGCCGTTCACACTAATACAATTGGCAGTATTAGGGGGTGGGGAAGCTGGCGGGTGGGAATCTGGCGTTGTGGACAGCGACGCCTACAGGTCAGGTCTCGGCGCTTGCTAAGCGGGGCAGGACTTGGTGGAGATAGCGTGCCCTCCCACGCGTTACACTTCACCAATGAGAGTCCTCGCTGCCAAGTGAAAAGACGTCACTGGCTGTCGGCGCACGTCTCGGAGGAAGCATGCGATCGACTCGGGACGCCCTTGTACCGACTCGTAGGAGAACATGCATACAGCAGCCAGGTAGGGGAGGGGGGGGGAATTGGCACAATGACTAATTGGGACGGGGAGAAAAATCGGAGAAATCAGAAACAAAAAAAAAATAAAAATAAAAAAAAGACACAGGTATAGTGCCATTTTCAGCCTTTGAGCACCTGCCCCTCTAAAGTCCTGTGCACGTCCCTGTGTACAGATATAGATATAGTAACTAGAAAGAGTAGGCTAGGGATAGAAATCTATGGGATATGTACAGATATAGTAACTAGAAAGAGTAGGCTAGGGATATGTACAGATAGATATAATAACTAGTAGTAAGAGTAGGTAAGGGATATGTACAGATGCATGTGATGTCTTGGGCATTATCACGGCTAATAACGAAGCCAGATAGCTTTCTACTGAATGGACAGAGACACACAAAGCCAGCATGTAGGCGTTATTTATTTCTAGCATGTGAATGAATGAATGAATGAATGAAAACTTTATTTAACAGATTGCAGAATGGGTACAATACAGTACGGCTCAATACACACAATTGTTAAGGGGATGCAGACCAGAGAAAGACGTTTGTCTACATCAGGGTCCCCCATTTTCAATTCATATGACGGCGTCATTCATTCATTGACCCATTCTGTAGAAAGCTATCTGGCTGACTTCTCCAAAGTCGTTATTATTATTAGCCTAGCTTAGCACAATTATCTGAATTAAAAAAAAAAAAAAAACCTTACTAACCATACTGTCATGCACTTAATAAACTAACCTACACTGTAGCACTCAACACTTTGACGAACATTGTTACTCAGCTGATAGAGTTGTGCCCTTCCTGATGGCTTGTCGTACAGAACTTGTAAGTCGCTTTGGATAAAAGCGTCAGCTAAATGACTAAATGTAAATGACTAAATGTAAATGTAATGGAAGCGGACAGTGCGGGTTAGCTAGGCGACATCATCGTTGGATTCACTCTCGCTTTCGCTCGCCTGCTCAGACCGTGACAAAATAATAATAATAATAATAATAATAATAATGGCCTAATATCTGTCCTCTTCGGTGTGAACACAGAATTCTCCAATACGATTGATAGTGGTGAAAATAAAAAAGTACAGTAGATTACAGTAGATTTCGTTATCTGTTCTTATGCACGCCTGGTGATACTAAATCCAAATTGAAATCGGCCATTTGAAAGATAATATATGTATATATATAAATGTGCAAATTGGCTATAATAAGGTAATTCATAAGCCTTATTATATATGTGACCCGGTACAATGGTAGCATATTAATCACACTGGATACGCTGTTTACAGGGACTACAGACTATGGCTGTAGCTGTCTTTATTGCCATAACAACTAACCCGGAAGCGGGCTGAGCTGTCACCTTAAGAAGTGCTCGCCCTCCCCCTAGAGGGCAGGAATAGGAATGGTGAGGTCGTAACACACCAACAGCCACATACATCACACTCCTCCCCACTTAATCGTATCGCTGTCCCCACTTCCAAACCCAGTACCTAATATAGTGACAAAGTGCCCCTGAATGACCCCTCCTAATATAACACCAAAAAACAATAGTGCAATAACCCCCATAGTCCAACTGAGACTGTCAGAACGTCCCGCTCAATATGTGAGACGATCAGGAGGCCTAGTTACCCTCACCGGGTACCTCCTACTAGTCTCTGTAGATGTTCTGGTTGGCTCTAAGTCAGCTGCCTCAGTGTGAGTGACTGAGGGACCGGTTAAGGAGGACTCCTGTCCGCCCGCTGGGGAAACGGTCACTGGATCTGGCATAAGGACTGTCGTAGTTTGTGCCAATGGGGCTGGTGGTATAGGCTCCCCTGAAGTGAGTAGCATCGGGTCACAGGCCCGCATCTGTTCTGTGTGGCGTTTCCAATGCCCCGAGCCTACCCCGACTGTGTAGGATACTGGCCCCTCCTGGGAGACCACCACCCCTGGCATCCACTTATCCTCCCCCCGTCTATAATCACGGACCAGCACCGGGTCTCCCGATGCAAAGTCCTTGTCTCTGGCGAACTGGGCTCTGCGATCCTGCTGGACTGTCTGAGCTTGATCCACCACCGCTGCCACACTGGGTTTGAGAAGGTCAAGGCGGGAGCGGAGCCGGCGGCGAAGGAAAAGCACCGCCGGAGACTCATTAGTCGTGGCGTGGGGAGCATTTCTGTAGCTGAGCAGAAACGAATCCAGTCTGTGCTGCACTGTCGTCGCTCCTCGGGACTCTTTCAATGAGCGTTTTAGTGTCTGTACAAAGCGCTCCGCTTGACCGTTCGTGGCCGGGTGGAAAGGAGCAGAGCGCATGTGCTTCACTCCATTTCCCTTGAGGAAAGACGCAAACTCATATGAAGTAAACTGCGGCCCATTGTCGCTCACCAGAACTTCTGGCAATCCATGGCGACTAAACAACCCCCGCAGTACTTGAATAGTCTTAGCGGTTGTGGTGGAGCCCATCAGCTTCACTTCTGGCCACTTGGAGTGAGCATCCACCACCACCATAAACATATGACCCTCAAAGGGCCCTGCAAAGTCCACATGTATCCTCTGCCACGGAGTGCCTGGCCACGGCCAGGAGTGAAGTGGGGAGAGACCGGGAGATCTCTGGTTGCGCTGACACGACTGACACACTCTGGCCTGTTGTTCTATTTGAGCGTCAATCCCCGGCCACCAGATGTAACTACGAGCCACACCTTTCATTTTAACTACTCCCGGGTGGCCTGCATGCAGCTCCTGTAGTAATTGGGGTCTCAATTTTGGAGGCACAATCACCCGATTTCCCCACAACAAACACCCCTGTACCACTGAGAGTTCATCTTTTCTTGTGTAATAGGGAGTCAGTGCACTGTCCTGCCCTTGCGCCACAGGGAAGTGTCCTGACAAACACATGTCCATCACCTGAGCGAGTACTGGATCATACCTCGTTTCCTTACGAATGTCAGTGCTGCCTACTGGCAGCGATTCAAGGTGATGTATCAGTACCGTATCCACTGAACCTGGTTTGTCCTTATGCTCAACCGGCAGTGGCAGGCGTGAGAGGCCGTCCGCATTGCCATGTTCCGTCGCCCCCCTGTACTGAATCGTGTAGTTGTGAGCAGCTAATATTAGGGCCCATCGCTGCAGTCTAGCAGCCGCCATCGATGGGATAGCTTTACTGGGGCTCAATATTGTAGTCAGGGGCCTGTGGTCTGTGAGTAGGGTAAAATGGCGCCCGTACAGATAGGCGTGGAACTTGCGCACGCCAAATATGATCCCCAGGGCCTCCCTCTCAATCTGAGCATAATTTTGCTCCGCTTTACTCAATGTCCTGGAGGCAAACGCTATGGGCCTCTCTTGACCTCCCGGCATCACATGCGAAATCACCGCGCCCACGCCATAGGGCGAGGCGTCACACGCCAGTATGATTGGCAGTTGGGGATTGTAATGTGTCAACACCCTCTCCGAGAGCAGTTGATCCTTAGCTGAGCAGAAAGCTTTCCCACACTCCTGTGACCATTTCCATGGTGTCCCCTTATGTAGTAACGCGTGAAGGGGGCTGAGTGTCGTTGCCATGTCCTGAACAAACCGACCATAATAATTAATTAATCCCAGGAAGGAGCGCAGCTGGCCCACATTTGTCGGGGCTGGGGCCTCAGCAATCGCCCTGAGCTTTTCTGGGGATTTATGAAGGCCCGTGGCGTCAATATAATGTCCCAGGTATTCCAGTGAGTCCTTGAAAAACTCACATTTCCCTCGCTGCGCCCTGAGACCAAACTTCTCCAATCGACCCAGCACCCCCTCCAGATTCTTCAGGTGCTCTGCATCATTACACCCAGTTACCAATATGTCATCCAAAAAGCAGTGCACATTGGGAAGCCCCTGGAGGACTTGATCCATAATACGCTGAAAGATAGAGGGCGCTGACGTTATGCCGAAAGGCAGTCGGTTATAGCAGAACATCCCCTTGTGCGTTGTGATGGTGAGATATTTGCGTGAACTCTCCTGCACCGGCACCTGCAAGTATGCGTGAGCCAGATCCAGCTTGCTGAACCGCTGCCCCCCGCTAGCGAAGCAAACATATCCTCTATCCGGGGTATTGGATAATGTTCAGCACAGAGGGCCGGGTTCACCGTCACTTTAAAATCCCCGCAGATGCGCACACTGTCATTCTTCTTAATGATAGGCACAATGGGGGTTGCCCATTCACTGAACTGCACAGGCGAAATTACATTTAGCAGTTGCAGGCGCTCTAGCTCAGCGTCCACCTTTGGCCTAAGTGCATAGGGAACCACCCGGGCCTGACAGAACTTCGGCTGATGTTCGGGCTTGAGTGTCAGAGCTACCTCAAAGCCCTTCAATGTCCCCAGTTCATCCTTAAATACATTGGCATGCCCCTTTAACACTGCTTCCAGCGTGTTCCCCTGCATGCGTTGTCCAGATCTAACTGTTTTTATGGCTCTCCAGTCCAGTCTCACTCTTCTCAGCCACTCACGGCCGAACAAGGGGGGTGCATCGCCTTTCACCACATATAGTGGGAGCCGTGCTTGGTCTCTGTTCATTTGAACCTTCACCTTTACCACCCCCACTGGTGCGATCACTTCACCTGTATATGTTTTCAGCAGGATGTGGGTGTGGCGCAGGCGAATATGACTGAACTTTTCACTATACATTTTCTCTGATATAAGTGAAACGGCTGCCCCCGTGTCAAGCTCCATGTCAATCATTTGCCCCTCCACTTTTGGCCTAACCCAAATCACTGATGAGGCTGAACCGCCCTGCTGAGACACATCACCTGCTGCATCCACCCTGTGCAGGGCTAATTCCCCATCTGAATCAGACCCTGTATCACTCTGCATCCCCCTGGTGTTCATCTTATTTATCCGCCTTTTTGACCTTTCTCCCCCTCTGTCTCTTTGCTCCCATCTTGTGTTAATCCCCCCTCTGTCTCTTTGCTCCCATCTTGTGTCACTTGCTGCTTTATTTTCCTGCTTGCTCTCTCTGCATGTACGTGCAATATGGCCTTTCTTACCGCAACGGTGACAGGCCTGGTCCTTGAAGAAACAGCCACTCTCCACATGATTCGTCCTCCCACACCGGGTGCATTTTCTCCCAGGTGTAGATGAGAGAGACATCGCATTCACTTTTACAGAGCTGCTGAGCTGTTGTGCCTCCCTCGCCACCGTTTCCATAGCAACGGCTATTTCCACCGCTCTGTGATAGGTGAGAGCATTCTCGGTCAATAGTCTCTTCTGTATGGACTCGCTGAGGAGACCACACACGAACCGGTCCGGTAACGCGTCTGACAGGTACGTGCCAAACTCGCAGTGCTCCGACAGCTTCTTCAAATCCGCAATATACTGGGCTATTGTCTCCCCCTCCGATTGATGTCGTTTATGGAAACGGAATCTTTTTCTGCAATCACAATGGGCTTGGGAGAAAAATGGCTTTGCAGTGCTTGCACAGTCTGAGTATAAGTTATATCCCCCGGTTTATCCGGAGCAATCAAACTGCGCAGTAACCCGTATGTTGTTGCCCCTATTAGACTCAAAAACACCGGAAGCCTCTTCTCATCGGAAATGTCATTTGCAGCCACAAAATGTTCAAACCGTTCCACATAAGTCGGCCACTGCTCCGTCGATTCCTCAAAAGCCACGATATGCCCGATGATATCAGCCATCCCTCTGTGTGATTGTCCCGCGGCAGATCCGCCGACGTTAGCCCCTTCGCTAACCGGCGTCAGTGTAGATTCCTCTTCCACTCGTTCCGTCATCAAACAAACGTTAGCGTGGATTCTTTTCAACCAGTGCCGTCACTGGATGAACCGTACTCGTCGCCATTTATTATATATGTGACCCGGTACAATGATAGCATATTAATCACACTGGATACGCTGTTTACAGGGACTACAGACTATGGCTGTAGCTGTCTTTATTGCCATAACAACGAACCCGGAAGCGGGCTGAGCTGTCACCTTAAGAAGTGCTCGCCCTCCCCCTAGAGGGCAGGAATAGGAATGGTGAGGTCGTAACACACCAACAGCCACATACATCACAGCCTGTTATTCTATATTATATAATAATATTACAAATTGCATTGGTCCGGATGGGAGAATTCAGTTCTGTAAGAGGTTAAGGAATTAAATAGTCTGCTATGGCTGCATGCGTGGCGCTAACATTATTATTATTATTATTTTTTAATGTGCAACATTTGAAAAACAGACCTATCCTTACCTGTTTTACGTGTTCCATGTCCCCGGATAAGCATTTCTTGTGATGCTGCATCTTCCACCTGGTAGATTGTGCTGTCCGACTGTAGGCATTAAATAACAAAAACAGCTGATGTTACATTCCAGATGGCTTTCAGTCAGCTTGGTGCATTAGGGTGGGCCATTTTAATGGGGAATTAAAATATGAGTACATTTTTGGGATAGGAAAACTAACCTACATCATTTTGGGTTTCAAAATGGTCAAATTGGTCATACAAGGTGGCAGAATGAAAATCCTAATCCTTTCTTTTTGCACTTCAAGGGTACAGAGGTTTGTAAGTTGTCTGAAGTGCAGTATTAGAAAATTCACTAGAATGCAAGATTTGAAAAAGCCAGATAGCTTTCTACAGTTTTCCATAACACCCCCCCCCCCCCCCCCCCTCGTTCCCATAAAGTATATTTCATTTCTGCGGGAATCACTGAGTGTATTACCTTACCTAGCACATGCAAGTCTAGCTAGCATTAGCACCGACTAAATCAAATCCACCTGTGGTGGGGGGATGGGCGGATGGCGCATGGGCGATGAACGATGGTAAACCTTTGGTCCAAAATAAGTCTGTATATTTTTAAGCAGCTCTGGGCTGCGCGAGTCAGGACATGTTCTGGTGACAAGCTATGTCTATCTAGCATTAGCACCAAACATCAGCATGTCATTAGCTTCATAGCCGGCAAACACGTTAGCCTCAGTGTAATTAATAAACAGTTCAAAATGTGCTTTTTTTTTTATTTGCTTACCTCGTCGTATCCATTTCATCTTTTCCTCTGGCCTATATCGATATGTTTGTACGGCATGTGGTACTGCTGCGCCCTGCTACAACAGCCCCTCTGCTGTCCCATGCTAGTCTGTCAGTATACTGAATCAAATGCACCTGTGTTGGGGGGATGGGCGGATGCGGATAGAGCATGGGCGATGAACGATGGTAAACCTGGGGTCCACATAATTCAGTATATTTTTAAGCAGCTCTGGGCAGACTGGGCTGCGCAAAAGTCAGGACATGTTCTTGAACGACGTGTGCTTGTTTGTTTGGAGAGTTTGACGTACAGTTAATGTGCTCAATGGACCAAAAAAAAACGATTTGTGTAGGTGGAGAGCTACATAGTAATATAATAATAATAATTTTATTTGTATAGCACTTTTCATATAGAGATTGCAGTTCAAAGTGCTTCACAACAGTAAAAAATACAGGCATAAGCGAGCATAAAAAAGTAAATACAAAAAGATAGAGGTAGCAAGGTATATATAAGGTAAATCACAGTTTTTCAGTAATACAGATAATAAAATACAATAGATTAGATAGAGTAAAAAAGTGCGGTTTGATTCAGTTTAAAATAGGCTAATAATAATATAAAAAATGTGTCATGCTCATAGTTAAAATGTTTGAATTAAGCATAACTTCTTTGCCTACATCTATAGTTGATTGGCTGCTACAGCTTTCCTTTGAATGTACAATAGATCCGTACAGTTTATTGTCCAACTCGCCCCAAATTTGCTCGATGGGGTTGAGGTCCAAACTTTGAGGGGGCCAGTCCATCATTTTCAATGTTCCAACAGATTCCCTCTGTTGCAGATAGCTTGTTGCCAAACTGTTCAAAATTGGACTCATCAGTCCACAACACTCTATACCAATCTTCCTTTGTCCATTTTTTGTGTTCTTTTGCAAATTTCAGGTGTTTCACTATATTTGTCTCTCTCTGTAATGGTTTCTTTGTAAAGTAAAGTCCTAGTTCTCCCAGTTTCCGACGCACAGTTCTTGAAGACACTGTTGCACCATTAGTCATTGTGGTGTTGATCAGTTCTCGTGAGGTCTTTCTTTTGGTCCTTTAGACTGAGAATTATGAGATGCTTCACTTATCTGAACGTTTATTTTTCCTACCTCTCCCCTTTCGGGTTTTGGTATGAATTGGTGTCATCATGGCGGTCTAAAGTGTACTTTATAGTGATTGGACTGAAGGAACATGATTGTGTGACATTGACAGTGAAATAGGCCTAGCTAGTTTTTTGTAAGGAAAATAGCGTAAATCTCCTTATGATGGCTTTATTCTATGGTTTATAGAGCATAACGATGACTTTGTATATATTACATTTGTTTTATGGGTATTTTAATGGTCAATTGAACAACAACAACTGAAACCTCTTAAATATGCCAAGTGTTCTAATCATTTTGGCCACAACTGCATATGCCAGGAAAGTAGCTCACATTAGGGGGGGGGGGGGGGGGGGGGGGGGTTGTACAGTCTCCTTCCTCCCCATCATATGTATATATTTTCTGTTAGGATATGGGTAACAGTACTGTATATTTGCGTATCGTATATGTCACAAATGTAACAGTACTACCTGTATGTCATGTATGTCCCTATGTCATAAATGTCATCATGAACTAGCAGCTAGCAGCTGGTGTAGCTAGTAGCTGGTGTGGCTAGTAGCTGGTGTAGCTAGTAGCTGGTTAGTATGGTTGTGATGTCTATAGCAAATAGCTAGTTCATTTGGCCAGATTAGCATGATCCTTTAGCCTGAACAGTATATCTAGCTAGCTATTACCATAATCTAGTCTTACTACCATTATGTATTACTACCATACAAGTTATAGCTAGGTCACTAGCTTGCAACCTAGTTTGCAAGTTAGCTTCCTCTTTAGCTTTTGGCTTATCATACCTACTAGCAAGCTAACTAGCGATCTAGCTAGCGAGCTGATTAGAGTGAGCTAGCGCAAGCTAACTAGACAGCTAGTTTAATGTATGGTTTGATTGATTTATTGATTTTACATTTTATTAACAGATTGCAGAATGGGTACAATACAGTATGGCTCAATACACACAATTGTTAAGGGGATGCAGACCAGAGAAAGACTTTCGTCTTGTTTACATCAGGGTCCCCCATTTTCAATTCATCATAACATACAAGATATAAAAATATACAGTACTGTTTATTTACAGACAGAGTCCCCCCCCCACCTACTCAACCCCTCCCACACCACCTACCCAACCTCCTCCAATGTACAGTTTCTTCCCCCTCAAATGTATATACTCTCAAATGTATATAATGTATATATATACTCTTCTTAGATACTCTGTCTATTAATCAGAGTTTCCAACGCCAGGGTCTATATGACAGGCGTTGTACTCTTAAACAGTACTGTATATCAGCGTTTCCGTTAGCCGGTAATTACCGGTATTTGACCGGCAAAATCTGTTGAAGTCCGACATATGTAATCTCTCCGGTCTTAATGTCCGGTGAAAATAATTCCCTGAGTCTAAGCACAATTTGATTATTTGAATTGTATTAAAATAGGCTAAAATTAAATAGCCTATGCGATGAACGAAACGATCATTACATTTGTTTCCTCGTTGCTTCTAATAATGACAACGACGTTGTCAGCAAGAGCTTACTGCTGGGTGTGCGAACTTTTGTGAAGCTGCAGAGCCAGAGCAACAACAGCACAATGCAGTATTCCAGCAGTACTCCAATTCAGCCATTTTCAGCCAATGTTGGGTGGGGGGCGCTGCTGTGCGGTTCCCAGAAAAGAGCCAATAACAGCTAAATGAGCTGCTCTGCAGCGCCATACTCTTTGCAAATAAGTCGTTGCGAGGTGGAGAGAGTCGTCACGCAAACCACGATAATGTTGCCGTCTCTCTGCTTTCTCAGTTCTTCGCTTGATATAATTAATACAAATGTCCAATATAACGGAATTCGTTAGCTCATAAAAATGTGATTATAACAGACTGCTGTTTAGTGTCGGACCGACTGCCCACATACGCGGTCTATTTTATTTCAAGTCAGCAGCAGCACGGAGTATCGAGGGACTTATTTTATTTGGAATATATTAATGACTGTATACGCAAAAGTAGCCTAGTTTTAAGTAATAATATTATAAATCTACATGCCTTGAGGATGACATTCTTTATATAGCCTGCCTATCAATTGTTTTAAAGCTCAATAAACTATGACCGGAATTAATCTCATTTGTCCGGTAGATTGAAATCTTGCAGGTCACGGAGACCGGCAACAATTTTTTCTAACGGAAACCCTGCTGTATATTTGTAGATCTGGTATGTCATAAATGTCTAGATGTAGCAGTACTGTATCTGTATGTCATGTATGTAATGTATGTTATGATGAATTGAAAATGGGGGACCCTGATGTAAACAAGATGAAAGTCTTTCTCTGGTCTGCATCCCCTTAACAATTGTGTGTATTGAGCCGTACTGTATTGTACCCATTCTGCAATCTGTTAATAAAATGTTCAATCCTTTGAATACAGTAATTTAATTTACAGTGCAATGAAATGAGGACTATTGTTTTTATAGTGCTACTATGTGCACAAATGACCAAATGTTGTGGAGGTTGAACTAACAGTCATAGATTATATGATTACACACACACACACACCGCAATACCGTGTGTAACCACAAGGGCACACACACAGATTCAGGAAACGGACCCCGCCAAGCAAACTCACACACCGCAATGCCGTGTGTAACCACAAGGGCACACACAAAGTCTTGAAAATGTACTTCCAGGGGACCATTTTTATTTATTTTTTAACAGCACCAGGCATACCAGCAAGCTATTTTCTATTGATTGCAATGCTCGTGCCCGTGGGGACCAGGACTCGGTCCCCACGGGAAAAATGGGTCCCCACGGCGTGAGTGATATGTCAGGTCATGGTCCCCAGCAGGATAGAAAAACAAACAAACACACACACACACACACACACACACACACACACACACACACACACACACACACACCACACACACACTAGGGCTGCACGATTAATCGTTTTTTAATCGAAATCGCGATTTGGAATGATGCAATTATCAAATCGCCAAGCCTGCAATTTTTTTTTTTTTTTTTTTTTTTTTTTTTTTAATTTAACCAGGAAGTCCCATTGAGATACACGATCTCCTTTGCAAGGTAGACCTGGCCAAGATGACAGCAATAACATTTGCAATACATCACACAGCAATAAAATGTGCGATACATCACACAAGAACATAATAAATGTGCATGTATACAATACATCACATGTAAACACAAAGCAGAATAGTCTACATGATAGTAAAAGTGTATAATACAGGGTAATACAGTAATTTTGCAGTTGGGACCCGACTACAGAAAGCAGCAACATTCTTCTTGTACATTTTTTTTTAAATATGTTATAATCGCATCGCAAATCGCAATCGCAATATCTGTCAGAATAATCGCAATTAGATTATTTCCCAAAATCGTGCAGCCCTAACACACACACACACGGTGTAGCCGGGTGTGCAGATGTGTCCTGACCCCGTCTTCAGGCTAAATGTGCCGACTAGGAGTTTTCCACTCCTTATGAAATAAGAGAAGGAGACATGGATGCTGTCCAAGAGGCTGAGCACACGCGCACACACACACACACACACATACACACATACACACACAGACATACACACACACACAGACAGACAGACAGACACACACACACATGCACACACACACACAGAGACACACACTGAGACACACACACATGCACATGCATTGCACACACGTGCACATATACACAAATGCACACTTACACACACACGCACGCGCACGCACACACACTGACATACACATACACACACTGTCATAAACACACACTGACATGCACACAGACACACACATGCACATACACACTAAGGCTGTCCCCGAACCCTGTTTTTAGGGTTTGAACGTTCGCCAGGGTTTATCGAACGAACGTTCGAACGTTCGTTTTTTTAATTTTTTTAATAAAATTTGTTTTTAATAAAATAATTTTTTTCATTTTTTTAATAATTTTTTTTTGTATTGTATTATTATAGATCCTACGGAGGGTGGCATTGCATAGTCTATTGGTGAAAAACATGTTGTTTACAGTGGTGGCTGTTCATGTAAACATGTAATTAATACTTTAACTGCCGGACGACGCTTTTAGGCGTCCTTCCCCGCCATGCTCAAGTTGCCGAAGACGCCGTAACTCGTCTTTGATATCAATATTTCAAAAATCTGTGATCGGATTCATATTTCCGTTCCGCCATCTGGATCGAAAAAACGGATGTTACCTTTAACCCGGTAGGACTCACTCCATATGGGGTCCGGGCACTCGCTAGTGTTAGAGAGACTCAGTCTTCACACAGTGAACATTGATCGCTGCAAATAACTCGAAAAAACAACATGATTTGGACGTATATATTATTATACAACCTGGAAATGGACCGGATATTTCTATATCCCATAATAGGAAAATGTCTGTTCCACGCTCATCGCCCAACGGCGCGAGGAAGATACAGTAAGATTCAGCGTTATTTTTCAATGTGTACGATACTAACTGCTATGATGAACATTTGACCCACATTAGATGAATGGTATAACGCTGCCCACGGAATTATAAACGCCCCCTCGGCCATCCGGTCAACATCAGATTACGTGTAGTAACTTCCAGAAGTCCGTCCAGTTGGATTTTTTTATATCGTGCCGATTGCTATCAAACTGTATTTGATCATCAATATAATGCATTTGGGGCTATAAATCACGTTCTGGAGAAAGCTGCAGAAAGAGATGAAAACATACTTATACTTTAGATCATATTTTAGTATGAATATGTGAATGAAAAAGTTTAACGTTCATACACCCTGAACAATACATATAGGACATTGAATGGGCCCTAATAATGGCAATTTAGCAATAGAATTTAAAAAGTTATAGCCCTGCAAAGAAGGGGAACTTCTACATAGACAAATAGAGCTGGCAACCTATGGTATATCATGAATTTAGCCTTAGGCAATCAAAGTGTTAAAGGGGAACTATTTGACTATTTCTTTCACTATTTGGGTACTTTTACACAATTCCTGTGAGTCTATGGAACACCTCTGTAATATATATATTTTTTTTATTCATTGTTTTGTATTTCTAATCAAGTCCTCAAAAACAGCATTTTTCTACCTCAAGATCTCGAGCCGTTTTGAGCCTGGGCTGCAGGGCGGCTCCTAAACCACTGCGCAGCGTCGTCTTCGCCTGAACATTAACATGCAGCAGTGACTATATGACATCACATATAGGCACATTTTCAAACGACTCAGTTCAGTGAGGGTGAATATTGTGAGAGGAGAATTGGAAGAATGCGCCAATATGAGAATTTTAAAAGGCCATTTATAAGATAGTTCCCCTTTAAAGGGGAACTATTTTACTATTTCTTTCACTATTTGGGCACTTTTACACAATTCCTGTGAGTCTATGGAACACCTCTGTAATATATATATTTTTTTTATTCATTGTTTTGTATTTCTAATCAAGTCCTCAAAAACAGCATTTTTCTACCTCAAGATCTCGAGCTGTTTTGAGCCTGGGCTCCTAAACCACTGCGCAGCGTCGGCCCCGCCTGAACATTAACATGCAGCGGTGTCTTTATGACATCACATATAGGGCACATTTTCAAATGACTCAGTTCAGTGAGGGTGAATATTGTGAGAGGAGAATTGGAAGAATGCGCCAATATGAGAATTTTGAGACATAGATCATATTAATATAAGTTCACATAGCTAGGAAACAATGCTAAACACTCAAAAAGGCCATTTATAAGATAGTTCCCCTTTAAAACTAGGCAACTTTTGCGTATAGTCATTATATTCCAAATAAAATAAGTCCAGAGACTCCGTGCTGCTGCCGACTTTAAATCAAATAGGTGTCTGTGGGCAGTCGCCCGACATTAATAAACAGCAGTCTGTTATAATCACATTTTTATGAGCTAACGAATTCCGTTATATTGGACATTTGTATTAATTATATCAAGCGAAGAACTGAGAAATTTGGCAGAGAGACGGCAACATCGTGGGTTTGCGTGACGACTCTCTCTCTCTCCACCTCCCAATGACTTATTTGCGAGAGTATGTCGATGCAGAGCAGCAGATTCAGCTGTTTTCTGGCTCTTTTCTGGCTCTTTTCTGGCTCTATCTGGAGACCGCTCAGCAGTGCCCCCACCCAACAGCTGAATTGCCAATGGCTGAATTGGAGTACTGCACTGTGCCGCTGCTGCTCCGGCTCTGCAGCTGCACATGCATTCGCAAACCCAGCACTAAGCTCTCGCTGACAACGTCGTTGTCATTATTAGAAGCAACGATGAAACAAATGTAATGATTGTTTCGTTCATCGCATAAGCTATTTAATTTTAGCCTATTTTAATACAATTCAAATAATCAAATTGTGCTTAGAGGGAATTATTTTCACCGGACATTAAGACCGGAGAGATTAAATATGTCGGACTTCAACAGATTTTGCCGGTCAAATACCGGTAATTACCGGCTAACGGAAACGCTGATGTACACAAATGCACACTTACACGTATCCATACACAACAAACTTAAGGCTCATGGGGGGGGGTGCAGGCTCATGGGGGGGGGGGGGGGGGGGTGCAGGCTCATGGGGGGGATGCTGGCTCATGGGGGGGGTGCAGGCTCATGGGGGGGGGGGTGCAGGCTCATGGGGGGGGGGGGTGCAGCATGTTGGGGGGTGAACACAGGCTGAGGGAGCAGCAGTAACAGTAGATTGTGTAAAGGTTGTTCCTCTGGGTGATGGTTGTGTCAGTGTTTGTGTGTGTGGATGTCAGTGTGTGTGGATGTCAGTGTGTGTGGATGTCAGTGTGTGTGTGTGTGTGTGTGTGTGTGTGTGTGTGTGGATGTCAGTGTGTGTGTGTGTGTGTGTGTGTGTATGTCAGTGTGTGTGTGTGTGTGTGGATGGTTGTGTGTGTGTGGATGGTTGTGTGTGTGTGTGTGGATGTCAGTGTGTGTGTGTATGTCATAAGGCTGTCCCCGAAGCCTGTTTTTGGGATTCGAACTTCGTCAGGGTTTTTACGAACGAACGTTCGAACCTTCGTTTTTAATAAAAAAAATTAAATAAAAAAATAAAAGTTTAAATTTTTTTAATTTAAATTTTTTTTATATATCCTCAAACTAAATCCTCAATTTGAATAAAGTGATTAATCTGATTAAATTAGTCTCTTTTTTATTAAATCAACTTTCTTTAATGAATATAACGTTTTTTTTAATACTATAATATTAGTGTAGCCGAATCTTTATCTGCAACTGTGAAGAAAAACCACATAAAAAAAAAGAAAATATTAAAAATGAAAAATTCGAATTTTGATTTAGAATTCGAATGTTAACATAACGAACGAACATTCGAACATTCGGGCTCAGCCTTAGTATGTCAGTGTGTGTGTGTGTGTGTGTGTGTGTGGATGTCAGTGTGTGTGTGTGTATGTCAGTGTGTGTGTGTGTGTGGATGGTTGTGTGTGTGTGGATGGTTGTGTCAGTGTTGCACAGAGAGGCGTCAGAGAACAACCTGACAGAAGCCAGAGGATCATGATAAAACTTGCTTTAGGGTGGAAATTCCACCAATTACGCAAAGGCAGAGGTTTCTCCCCCCAAAAACGTGATTTTATTTTCTTCTGTTTTTATATTAGTGGCTCAGGGGGTAGAGCGGTCGTCTGGTAATCAGAAGGTTCCCGGTTTGATTCCCACTCCTCCCGGGCAGCGCGTCGTGCAAGACACTTAACCCCCTAACTGCTCCCGATGAGCAGGTTGGCTCCTTGCATGGTCGCCTCCGCCACCAGGTGTGTGAATGTGTGAGTGAACAACAATTAAGAAAGAAATTTTTCATTTACAGCCCCCTATAATATCTACAATGATTTGTTGCATTTGCAATTCTCCATCCTTGCTAATGGCGATGTTTCCCTTATTTTGGGGTTTTGCACATCCTGCTCATGTGACAGGCTCACCTGGGTTGTGTTGTGTGAAGAGTGACTAAAGTGAAATAAACAGTGTAGTTACTGGTGGGATACTGGTGGGATACTGGTGGGATACTGGTGGGATACTGGTGGGATACTGGTGGGTCGATGAATGACCAGACTAGGAATGCACCGATCCGATATTGATATCGGATATCGGCCCCGATATGACTAAAATAGCTGGATCCTACCTACCTCAAAGATCTCCTCACCCCAGAAGCCTCCACCCGTAACCTTCGCTCCGCCAACACTAACCGCCTCCTTCCCCCCAGGACCAAGCTCCGCACCATGGGGGCGACCGGGCCTTCTGCTGGGCTGCTCCTCGCCTGTGGAACTCCCTGTTACGATTATGCTTCTTCGGCATGGTGAACCCAGGTGGCAGAGTAAATAACGATGATAGATGAGACAGAAGTCGACGTGGTGATGATAACAGTTTACTTTACAAGACAGGAACAATACACGACTGACAAACATAGGTAACATTTAAAGGTCAACCTCCACGTTGTATTTTTGTTCAATAAACAATGTGGACTAGGCCAACAGTGGCTTTCATGAAGAAGGGGAAAAAAAGTATTGAAATTGACCCAGTTTTAGCGTTTTTATCAAACATTTTGTCTGCCCAACACAATCACCACGCACGTGCATATTTTAATCAATGGTTCATAACGTGCGTGTGTAATCGAAATGATCGTCACAACAGGTGCAGGACAACAGGTGCAGGGCACCAGGGGGCTCACCAGGGGGCGCTGAGAGTCACACAGCTAGTAGCAGGCAGAGAGCCTTGCTACCATAGATATATGCTTGCTACTACTAGCCGAATGAAAATGTATCTGTTTCACCTCACTATTGCTCCGTGATTATAGCCATCCATCCATCTCTAAAGCTAACCACTATTTGTAAAAGCCACAACCACGTTACCATATTTGTAATAATGTAAATCATTGTGTCGTTGTACACATATTGTGTTTATAACATTAGTAGATAACATAGCTTAGCTTGGTAGCTATTGTGCTAACAACATATCCCGACATCCGGCTCGCTGGCCGGCATGAACGGCCGACCCAAAATGGTTCTCTCCTCTCTGTACACCCCGTCCCCACGGGTGCCCTGCCGGGGGGCCCATGGACGCGACGGCGGCGGCAGCCGTAGGGTGCTCGAGCCCGTAAAGGCTAGTGTTACACGATAGCTATGAGCTAACTAGCGCACAAGCTCCTCCGCGGGGACGGGGGCACACAAAGAGGAGAGAACCACCCGCAGGGACGGCGGGCTATAGGCTAACGTCAGTGAGTGTAGTGGTCCCGACTGTAGCAGGGACGGCGGAGATATAGGCTAACTGTGATGCACCGAGTGAGCCACCATTGATCTAGTACTATGACCCGGACGGACATAAGGCATTCGTTTCCTGAAGTGACGTCACGGCCGTGCTAGGTGCTAGCGTCTGATAAGCTTTTAGATTCGGCTCATTAATATGCACCTGTTGTCCTGTTGTGACGTCGGCGTTTGATAAGCTTTTTTGATTCGCACGTGCATGTTATTCGTGCGTGGACCTTTTTAACTCTTTCAGAGTGGCATTTCCGGTGTCAAATGGAAAAAAATAAATAATGAAATTATATACCAATGATGTAAACTACCCATAATTGATCAGTAGGGTTTATCCTGGAGGTTGGGCTTTAACAATGAACCCGCAAGGGACTGCTGGCCCACAACACCTAATATACAGACACTGATAGACACAGAGGGTAATTACAAACAGGACACAGGTGTGGTAGACAGAAACAACAGAACACAGCACACTGGGAAAACAATAACAATTAAACAACCAGACTAAAACATATTTACAAAACACAGACAGGGGAACACAAGTCTAACAAAGTGGAGACAACAACGACAACACAGACAATAAACATAATAAACATAACTGGCAGTAAATAATAATAAGCTGGTGTGTGAGCTGATGCCAGATCTGCATCAGCCCACCGGTTGGCAATGTTATGTTATGAGGGTTATTGATGGGGGGTTGTGAATGTCTGGGTCCTGGACCAACCGAACCGGGCGGAGGGTTGCCGGCTGGTCCCACAGGACCGGGGGAAGTGTTACAGCCATCCCTGACTACCTCAGAGCACCACAGACCACTGCTTCCTTTAAAAGAGGACTTAAAACATACCTCTTCACGAAAGCCTTCCCTTAGTTTTAACCTTTTTATACATGCCTTGTGTGTTTTATCCCTTTTTTTATGCTTTCATGCCTTGTTCTTTTTAATTGCCTATGTTTTTAAAGTCTATGTTTTACGCTGTAGCACTGTAGTCGTCATGTTTCTGTTGTACAGGACACTGGACTCACCATCGCTCCATCTCTCTGTTCTACAGGATACTGGACTCACCATCGCTCCATCTCTCTGTTCTACAGGATACTGGGCTCACCATCGCTCCATCTCTCTGTTCTACAGGATACTGGACTCACCATCGCTCCATCTCTCTGTTGTACAGGACACTGGACTCACCATCGCTCCATCTCTCTGTTCTACAGGATACTGGACTCACCATCGCTCCATCTCTCTGTTGTACAGGATACTGGACTCACCATCGCTCCATCTCTCTGTTCTACAGGATACTGGACTCACCATCGCTCCATCTCTCTGTTCTACAGGATACTGGACTCACCATCGCTCCATCTCTCTGTTGTACAGGATACTGGACTCACCATCGCTCCATCTCTCTGTTCTACAGGATACTGGACTCACCATCGCTCCATCTCTCTGTTCTACAGGATACTGGACTCACCATCGCTCCATCTCTCTGTTGTACAGGATACTGGACTCACCATCGCTCCATCTCTCTGTTCTACAGGATACTGGACTCACCATCGCTCCATCTCTCTGTTCTACAGGATACTGGGCTCACCATCGCTCCATCTCTCTGTTCTACAGGATACTGGACTCACCATCGCTCCATCTCTCTGTTCTACAGGATACTGGACTCACCATCGCTCCATCTCTCTGTTGTACAGGATACTGGGCTCACCATCGCTCCATCTCTCTGTTGTACACAGGGAGCTAAATTAACTTTTTGACTCACCGGCCAGTGGCGGGTAGATGGGAAGAATCTACCCGCCAAGCATATTTCTTACCTGCCAACTTTTTTTTGATAAATTTTTTTTTATTATTATTTTATATAATTTTTTTTAAATAAAATATATATATTATATAATCATACTTGCGATTGTGTTATCTGCGAGACATCGCCACCTCGCTGTCTGCAAACAGCTCCACTGTCTGTGTGTGTACTCGAGTGGCCTCCAGCTCCAGCAAGGATTCTCCGGCGCTGCACCTGGCCCCTAAACTCTACATTCAGCATGAAAGGATTCTCCTGCGCTGCACCTGGACCCTATTCAGCAGCCCTCATGCGATGTAAGCCAGGGACTCGAATACGCATGTTGTTGTTGTAGGACATTGATGCCAGGAGCTATCTGTAGCTACTGCTGGATGGCGTTGGGACAACGCCTCAGTGAACTATTTAGTTTACTGCGACATTTCGTAGTGACTAGTGAGCTACCTAGCCAACGGAGGTATTATGCACTGGACTATTGCTGGAGGATTTGTTGATGTCTGGAGCTATCAGTAGCTAGCCGGCTGGATAACGTTACACAATGCCTCATGTATTAAAATAGTGAATAGCGCGCTGCATGTCTGTGCTGAGACAGCGAGTGAGAACTCCGCTAAAGAATTGGATCATGATTTTCGGTTTTCACGTGACTATTTGATTGCCCGCCACACGGCGGTCAGACCTCTCAGTGGGAGGCGCCAAACGTAAAAACTGAGCGCAAATGGCGGGTGGCGCTCTCTAGTTTCGGTCCCTGGTTGTACAGGATACTGGACTCACCATCGCTCCATCTCTCTGTGGTTCTTTGCTTCATTGCTTCAGTCTGATGTGTAAAATGGTGCCTAAGTGGAGAACATGGCTTGAAGTGAACACGGCAGTAATGAGACCTTTGCTCGTCAGGGGAGGCAGGATGGCCCTAGAGGTAAAGAGGCCAGCCGGTAACCAAAAGGTTGCTGGTTCGATCCCTGGCCCTGCTTTAGACATGTCTAACTCATTCGGGGCCATCCACGTAATATTACGTGTTTGCCCGACAACCGTTAGGTGCCAGCCATGTAATATTACGTTTTTGGTTAGTTTTTCTTTTTTTTCTCGATATTAATATCCTATTCACTGTCACAGAGCTGTATTTTGTCTGGAAAAGGCATATTGGGACTCCGAAAGTGCAGTACCGGCCAGATCCTGGTAGTGGCGCTGTCTCGAGAATGCAGTTTCCCCTGTTGCAGACCTGGTGTCACACTGTTTAGTGTTTACGCTCCAGGCGGACTTCTCTGTTAGTCTGAAGCGAGGACTTCACTAGATCGCATGGAATACTTCTTGGGATGCCGAATTCATTATGCAGTAAAGGATTATGGCATGGGCCATATGATCTACCAGATGGCGATCAAATAATTGGAAAATTTCTTTTGGAATCCAACCGGCCAAAGGTAAGAGCAATTTGACGTCAATTTCAGCTTGATTGTGCTAGGATTTAATAGCCATCCCCCAGATCAGCCTATGTTGTGGTAATAACGAATGCCGTTATTGGCAATCAATTAATCGGAAACGACTTCCCCCCCCCCCTTTCATGCATTCATGATTGAACATAATAGCGATCATATCCATTTGGATTTTTAACTGTGTCGTGTGTAGGGACGAAACGCCAATGGATTTAACGTTATTAGCTTAGCGCCTTATAAATAGCCTTGCAGGAATTATCCCAGATCATTCCGATATAACACTCATATTCACCACGGTATAAAACAGGAACGTATTGATGAAAAAAATATTTCTTTTATGCATCTTGAATGGAAGGTTCTTACTGTGTCAATTGACAATGATATTGGATACATAGCTATAATATAAAATATAGATTTAAGTTCAAGTTCAAGTTTCCTTTATTGCCACACAACCAGGTTGGTGGTATTCTTGATCGGTACAGGCCAGGGTGGATACATAATACAGTACAACATGACACAATAAATACATAAATACAGCACAGCACAACACAGCACAACATAAACACACAGAAGAATCTAGTCCATCGGTCAGGAGCTTGGTTAGTGTGGGGGCGGAAGGGGGAGAGGGGGGTCAAGGGAGTTCAGGGTCCGAATGGCGGTGGGGAAGAAGCTGTCCTTGAAGCGGGTGGTTTTTGAAAGGATGGACTTAAAGCGCCTACCTGACGGCAGGGGCTGAAACAGGGGGTGAGGGGTCCTTGGACATTTTTCTGGCACGGGTGGTTGTGCGAGGTGAAGATGGAGTCCAGGGAGGGAAGGTCACATCCTATGATTTTGGAGGCCTTGTTTATGATGCGCTGACGTTTTTGAATGTAGAGTTTTTAGCTCTACAAACAACGTGACGCACAGTGAAAAGTTGTAATGGAAAGCTGGCCTAACTACAGCGGGCCCAGTCTAATAGCTGGCACCCAATCTGTTAAAGTATGAATGTCTTGCAATTCTGAAATTATGTTGTTGTTGTTTTTGTTGTTGTTGTTGTTTCTTTTGAGTGGGCGGGGCTAGCAATTCAGGGGCTGCTTCCAGGCTAATCAACAGTGCATTGTATTGATTGACGGATGCCATTAATCCCACTCTAAGGTCAAATGAGCCCAGGAGGGTGTATACTGAAGGGTGGCTAGTATTACATCTACGGTGCCCACCATCTCTGCCTAAATGCCCTTGAGCAAGGCACTGAACCCCAAAACGACTCCACTGCAGGCGAGCCTGTGCTCTGACCTCTCTGATGAAATCATAATGTGTGGAGGACTGTGTGTATGTGTAACTAGGAGGGATATGAGGACTGTGTGTAACTAGGAGGGATATGAGGACTGTGTGTAACTAGGAGGTACATGAGGATTGTTTGTAACTAGGAGAGACATGAGGACTGTGTGTAACTAGGAGGGATATGAGGACTGTGTGTAACTAGGAGGGATATGAGGACTGTGTGTGTGTAACTAGGAGGGATATGAGGACTGTGTGTAACTAGGAGGTACATGAGGATTGTTTGTAACTAGGAGGGACATGAGGACTGTGTGTAACTAGGAGGGACATGAGGACTGTGTGTAACTAGGAGGGATATGAGGACTGTGTGTGTGTAACTAGGAGGGATATGAGGACTGTGTGTAACAGGAGGGATATGAGCACTGTGTGTAACTAGGAGGGATATGAGGACTGTGTGTAACTAGGAGGGATATGAGGACTGTGTGTAACAGGAGGGATATGAGCACTGTGTGTAACAGGAGGGATATGAGCACTGTGTGTAACTAGGAGGGATATGAGGACTGTGTGTAACTAGGAGGGATATGAGGACTGTGTGTATGTGTAACTAGGAGGGATATGAGGACTGTGTGTGTATGTGTAACTAGGAGGGACATGCGAAAAGACACATTTAAATTGTACATTTACAATAAAATAGTATTGTAATAATAATATAAAATAGCATATCAGAGAATCATAGCGGTTGAAAAAGGCCTTCTTTGTCTACATGGAGGTACATGACCTATGGTTTCTCAAAGATTGCTTTAGACATGCTTTAGTATGAATGTCTTGCAATTCTGAAATGTTGTTGTTGTTGTTGTTGTTGTTGTTGTTGTTTGTTTTGAGTGGGCGGGGCTAGCAATTCAGGGTCTGCTTCCAGGCTAATCAACAGTGCATTGTATTGATTGACGGATGCCATTAATCCACTCTAAGCTCGACTGAGCCCTGTGATCTCCCCAACATTGTGCTTTTGGAGAGAGAGAGCGAGAGAGAGAGATAGGGAGGGAGGGGGAGGGAGGGAGAGAGAGAGAGACAGCAGGGCAGTAGGACAGAGGGAGAGGGAGAGGGAGAGAGAGAGGCAAGTGAAAGAGGGGAGGAATGGAAAGCTATAAATAGAATGAGAGATGGTGCTGAGAGTCAGAAATGGCAGTGAAGCAGCAGTTAGATTATGTCCTGTTTCAAATCGAATGCCCCCACGTAATGAGTGGCTCAAGGGCCCAGAGCCCGGGCGTCCGTCCAGACTGGCACACCTCGTCCCTCCGGCCCGGGAGACAAGGCCAAGCAGGCCAAGGCAGGGCACCTTAACCCTCTAGTCACCCATCAAAAACCCACTACCTGTCTCCCTAGTGACTGAAACGGCGATCTCAGTAAAACATATCTTTTTCATGTATTGTTCCAATTCTTTTTCATGAATATCATTATTAACTGCAAACGACGAGAGGGCCTATCTGGAAGAGGTCAAGGTCCTGGCGGGATGGTGCCAGGAGAACAGCCTCTCCCTGAACGTCAGCAAAACAAAGGAGATGATTGTGGACTTCAGGAGGTCGGGGGTCAAGGACTACAGCCCCCTCAGCATCGACGGGGCACCGGTTGAGAGAGTGAACAGTTTTAAGTACCTCAGAGCCCACATATCCGAGGACTTGACATGGACCACACACATTGACAGTGTTGTGAAGAAGGCACGACAACGCCTCTACTTCCTCAGGCGCCTAAGGAAGTTCCAAGTCAGTCAGAAGATCCTTAAGAACTTCTACTCATGTACAATAGAGAGCATCCTGACTGGCAACATCACCTCCTGGTTTGGGAATAGCACTGCACAAGACCGAAGCAGACTACAAAGAGTGACACGTTCAGCCGAACGCACAATTGGAGGGGGGCTCCCCACCCTCCAGAACATTTACAACAAGCGGTGCAGGGGTAAGGCTAAGAGAATCATCAAGGACTCCAGCCACCCGAACAACTGCCTCTTTGAACTGCTGCGGTCAGGCAAGCGATACCGGAGTCTCAAGGCGAGCACAGAAAGACTCAGAAGAAGCTTCTATCCCCAGGCCATCAGGCTGCTCAACGAACAATAAACACTATACAACAACCATCAAATGCACACAGCACACACATCCACACGCACACACTCACTTTAAACAAACAACACACTGCAGCACCCACTCTCCACACTTTAGATCACCTAAACACACTTTATATTTATTGATAAAGGATTTGCACTACAACTCGTACACCTTACTGTAAATTGTACCTAAATTGTACCTCATCCCATTTCTGCTTTGCACTATATAGTATTGTATATTAGTACACTGCATAGTATATTGTATATTATATGGTAACTCAGTTACTTCTATTCTGCATCGAACATTGTACATATGTCTATACTGAACACTGTGACCTCATTTTTTACTTCTAATTTACATGCTATACTATTTTATTTCATACTTATCTTGTCTAGCACAGTCTCTGGAGCGTAACAGTAAGAAGCATTTTGTATAAAAGTATTCTGTACTTCTGTATGACAACTATTAAAGAAACTTGAACTTCAGTCCTCACCATACATATTGAATATTTATTCATTTTCAGGATTTTTTTATTTTATTTTTTTTTATCTTTTCCCCCCTCCTTTTTCCTCCGATTTTCTCCCATCCCAATGTTAGTCGTTATGCCAATTCCCAATCCCCTTCCTGGTCGCTGCGCACTTACCCCCCACAGTCGGTCTGGGAAAGTGGAGGCTACCACGTTCTTCCTCCGACACACGTCCAGCCAATCAACCGCTTATTTTCACCTGGCAGCGCGGATTCTCACTGAGAGGGCGTAGCGTGTGGAAGGATCACACTATCCCACTTAGATCCTATCCGCGCTTAGCAGGCGCCCCGACCGAACTGTAGGAGTCGCTGTTTACAACGACCCGGACCCACCCCGCCAGCTTCTCCCACCCTCTAATACTGCCAATTGTATTAGTGTGAACGGCCAGCCAAGCTGGTGACAACCCCGGAGCTGTGAGCTGGATTCGAACAGGCGAATCCAGCCGCTCCGGGGTTGGTGACGAACGCAATCTCCGTTACGCCACCTGACCGCCCCATTTTCAGGATTTTAACCATTTCTTAAATTAGGGTTGGGGTTAGGGGGTTAGGGTTACCCTAGGGTTACCCTAACCCCCTAACCCTAACCTTAACCTGTTCATTTCTGCGACTAGGGTGAAAGGTGTGACACTTATGATAGTGATTTTTGAAAAAAATAAAACATGGATTATTGTAATGTGAGTCCAAGATGTGATACTGAGCAACTTTTTTGGCATATACATCAAATCTAGCCAACGCTATCCACAAACACACGTGAAAGATTTGACCAGAATTGCGACAAGGGTGACTGGAGGGTTAAAATACTAGAAGAAATTCACCACTGGAATATCCAGTCTCTTGTGTCGCCAGTGCATTCCTCCGTGACACATGGCAGCTGCTGTATTTGCAGCTATGCTACGCCGCCAGTTCAGTCAAGGATTGCTTCACGAGTTGTTAATCATTTATCGCGCCCAACCTCCATCCCTAGCCTTCCCTGTCCTCAGCCTCAACTGTGAGCGGCATAGCAACAAGTAACCACAGGATAAAAGGCCTCAAGGCTCCGTAGTGTGACCTGTACGTACACTAGAGATGAAGAGGAGAAGAGAGAGAGGGAGGGTGTCAGGGTATTTTCACAAAGTAAACGATGTATGTACTGTATTCTCACAAAGTAAACGATGTATGTACTGTATTCTCACAACGTAAACAATGTATGTACTGTATTCTCACAAAGTAAACGATGTATGTATTGTATTCTCACAAAGTAAACAATGTATGTACTAGGGCTGACCTTCAAAGCTTTTTTTGGCAATCGAAGCTTCGGGGGCCGAGCTTCGATTTTAATTCGAAGCTTCGATTTTTTTATTTTTTTATTTTTTTATCTTATGTTGTGGGACTTGTACAGCACTTTGGTAAACTTTGTTGTTTTTAAATGTGCTCTATAAATAAAGTGGATTGGATTAATGAATTAAGTAGCCCCTTTCGTGACTGTGACGCAGCCAACAAGGTTTCACTCGGCTGCAGGGCTGTACGCTAAGCTTTTTCACTAGGGGCACACTTGCCCCTAAATGAGAAATTTAGGGGCAAAAAAATTTTTTAGGGGCAAATTTTTTAATAACAATTTTACCATTATTAAAAAAATATGTTCCTCCTGCCTCATTACTGTGGTCCTTTTATTTAACATTTAAGTGTGTTTGTTTTCAGGTTTGTATCTTTTATAATGAACCAACTGAGAAAGTGTGTAAATCACTAATAGAACAAAAACAACAAACTGTGTGTGTGTGTGTGAGCGCGCGCGCTTGTGTAGTGCTCCTTGAATGAGATCACCACAACACACACACACCATTGCATTAATCAGGAGGACAAGAAACTCTGCATACATTTGTTTCACAATGAAAAGTGCTTTAGAAATCAAATGAATTATTATTGTAAATAACCCCATGAAAGGTTTATTTGTATGGGTAATTACCTGCTTCATATTTGTGATGTTACTGGTTTCAGTGTGTGCCTAAAGTGATCAATGTGTTGGGCCGTTTATAGAGATCTATGCCAATTAATGTTTATGTATATCCGGGACTTTTTTTAATAAGAATTGAGAGGTATTTGTATATGTGACCTTTATTTTGAAAACCGTGTTGCGACGCAACCTTATTTACATTTGCGCTTTTGACAGTGAAATGTTCAGTCCAACTTAGCTGGAAGGAAAGACTAATCAAAAAGGTTTAATTGACCCGTATGAGGCTCTTACGGTAGGACTACTCACCTAATGCATAGCTGAACCTGAACGTTAGAAGTGTCCGTGTCCCCGTCAATCAATCATCACATCATCACGTCAATCATCATCATCTTATCATCTCTCCACATCGGACGTGGTTGTCATAAGATGGACTGATATCCACTCCGTTGTTCTTTTTTGCGTCTTAAATGTATTGAAATGAGGTGCTTCTTTGGCGATGCAATAGCCCATATTGAAAGGAAGAGAGCCCACATTCAGTTTCGTTTTGCTAGGAATTATGGGATTTGGTGTTGGATGTATAGACTACGCAGATAGGGACATGGTCTTTAATCGCACGATAGACTACAAGTACCAGGTACTGTATATAGCGTGACCCAGATTCACTCCACACGCAAATCTTTTTTTTCACTCAGGCTATCGGTGATTGCAGTAAGTTCATTCATTGCCGACAGATTCTTTCATAGCACCACGACATTGTGTCGCACTGTACAGCCCTGGTTGTAGGCTAATGTTTTTTTTTTTTTTTTATCCAATTTGTATGGATTAATTTAGGAGTGAAATGCGAATGAAGGGTTGAAATCACAACTCGCAACGTTGCTCCCAAATAATATTTCCAACTCGCAACGGCCAAATTAAGGGGCAATTTGCGACGAGATCATCGCACTGTACAGCCCTGGGCTGTGTGATTTAATTCAAGGTAGATCGCTGTTGTCGTTTGAACAACTTCCTGTCGATTGCCACCTCAGGCGACAAAATCCGTTCTCTTTTTTTTTATCCACTTTTTCTCCTCTTTTTCTATTTTTCTCCCATCCCAATCCCAATAACTCACCAAAACATCTCAGTAGCACCTTATCTAAATGTTCTATTTCATATATGGAGATTCATATTTATTTATGTATTGCATGCATTTCTACATTTTTTTTCCTATTTTGTTTATTCATCCCAGTATCTTTCTTATGTGTGGAATTCTACAAGGCATGTAGGTGTATATGTGTTTGAGGATGATATCCTTCAAACAGGCAATAGTGATGATATAATTTGGGCAGTGCTGAGCTGGGTTACTTTCCTCCAGTGTATTTGTCCCCCGGCCCCACCCAATGGCCCCATGCGCGCGCGCACACACACACACACACACACACACACACACACACACACACACACACACACACACAAATCGAAGTAAAAAAAAAATTGAAAAAAAAATTTTTTTTTATTTTTTTTAAACTTCGATTTATTTTTTATGTTCGAAGCTTGTGCCATCTTACGAAGCTTCGAAGTATTTAAGACAGCCCTAGTATGTACTGTATTCTCACAAAGTAAACGATGTATGTACTGTATTCTCACAAAGTAAACAATGTACGTACTGTATTCTCACAAAGTAAACGATGTACGTACTGTATTCTCACAAAGTAAACAATGTACGTACTGTATTCTCACAAAGTAAATGATGTATGTACTGTATTTTCACAAAGTAAACGATGTATGTACTGTATTTTCGAATGACTACTTACTAGGGATGCACCGAAATTTCGGCACCGAAAGTTTTCGGCCGAAAATGGCAAAAAATTGCCTTTCGGCTTTTGGCCGAAAGAGTTTTTTCACCGAAAATATATCACCGAAACAGAAACAATCTCGCGTGTTGTTGTGATGATGTCGCGCTGTCGGGAGTCGCGCTGCCCCTATGTAAACTCTGCGCGCAACGCGTCCAACAAATGCGTCTTCAACATGCTTCCATATCCTCATTCACTATTATGCCCATTGCGGTAGGAGTGATCTATGCATATCATTTGCGTGTTGTTGTGATGATGTCGCGCTGTCGGGAGTCGCGCTGCCCCTGTAAACTCTGCGCGCAACGCGTCCAACAAATGCGTCTTCAACATGCTTCCATATCCTCATTCACTATTATGCCCATTGCGGTAGGAGTGATCTATGCATATCATTTGCGTGTTGTTGTGATGATGTCGCGCTGTCGGGAGTCGCGCTGCCCCTGTAAACTCTGCGCGCAACGCGTCCAACAAATGCGTCTTCAACATGCCTTTACATCCCCATTCACCATATGCCCGTCGCGGTTAATCACCGAGTGATCTAATATGCATATTATTCACATTTTGACGCTGTCTACTGTGCCGAGTCAAGCGAGCACATTCAGCTGGGGACTAGAAAGGTGCGCTCAGTAGAGCACAGATGTCCGCTGCGGCAGCCAGAGAAAAGATGGAATTAATGTACTGTATGCATTCAGAAGTGCTGAATAAATGTTTTATGGACCCATAATAGTGATTATTTATTATTTAAGTTAAGTTTTGCCATAATCATATATTTTTCCATAATCATAATGTTCCACAACATTGGTAAAAAAAAATCTATTCCATGAATCATTTTCGGCCTTTCGGCTTTCGGTTTTCGGCCAACTGTTTTCTATTTTCGGTATCGGTTTCGGCCAAGAATTTCCCATTCGGTGCATCCCTACTACTTACTGTATGTTGTCGTTGTCTTTGATGTTCTCGGGCCTCTCTGGTTTGTCTTTGTTCCAAAGGGTTCTATGACCCTCCCCTCTGAAGGGGGGGGGGGGGGTGCTTTGTTGTACTTACCTGGGGTGACAGGGTTCGGCAGCTGTCAGGCACTGAAGGAGAATCTTGGTTAATCTCCCTCTCCCTCTTTCTTTTCTTTTTTTTAAACTTTGACCAGTCAGCTGGTTCTTTTAGCGTTTATCGCTTTTTCATCGCATTCATACTTGGTCAAGTTCGACCGACAGAAGCAGGCTGAAAGGGTTCAGATGGGGGGGAAGACACTCTGGGAAAGGCACGGCTGCCGTCCGGGATTCGAACGCGCTCAGCCCCAGATCCGTGACGAGCACGGTTGTCCACGGCGCTGAAATAGCACTCGCGGTACGTGGTGAGCTACTGGAGCTCCCCCTCTCCCTCTTTCTTAATCTCTCTCTTTCTCGCCGTACGCCATACCGAGCACTCGACCACCCTCACTCTGCCCTCAGGACTGGCTCCTCTCTGTGGAATGCTGTTGAGGGAGGGAGGGAGGGAGGGAGGGAGGGAGGGAGGGAGAGAGAGAGAGTCTGCATGTAAAACTGACTGCATGTCTATAGCACTTTTATCCAAAACGCTTTACAACTTATGTTTCACGTTCCCGGCAGAGGTGACCATGCAAGGTGCCAACCTGCTCACCACTTTAACGTGCTGCAGAGAGGAGCCGGGAATCGAACTGGGAACCTTCTGATTACCAGATGACCGCCCTACCTCCTGGGCCACTGTCGCCCAGACTGTGTGTGTGAGTTGTTTGTGCAAGCTGCTGAATCAACAGCAGAGAGAGAGAGAGAGAGAGAGAGAGAGAGAGAGAGAGAGAGAGAGAGAGAGAGAGAGAGAGAGAGATTGATGATTGATTGATTGAAAATTGTATTAACAGATTGCAGAATGGGTACAATACAGTACGGCTCAATACACACAATTGTTAAGGGGATGCAGACCAGAGAAAGACTTTCGTCTTGTTTACATCAGGGTCCCACATTTTCAATTCATAATGAATTGTAAGTAAGGGTGCAATTAGCACCGTGCAATCCATTTTTTGTGGATCTAGCCCTAGGTCTTGACTCTTGTATATAGGCTAGATTTGGTATCCTGGGTCATGTATATAGGCTAGATTGGGTAGCCTGGGTCATGTATATAGGCTAGATTTGGTATCCTGGGTCATGTATATAGGCTAGATTTGGTATCCTGGGTCATGTATATAGGCTAGATTGGGTAGCCTGGGTCATGGCTAGTTGTGAAAAGCAAGGATAAGAAACCAGATAGCCGGCCTCACACGGACGGGGGACCGAGCAGGTAGTGAGGTGTTGTTCAGCAGCATCTGATACAGTAACATCAGCAGGAGCCCAGCGTGGAAGAGACATCGCTCTTTATATTGAACACTTTTGTCTACGTACTTGACTTCTATTTTATACTCGCTATACTTATTTTATACTTATCTATTTTTATCTAGCACAATCTCTGGAGCAAAACAGAAAGAAGCATTTTATATAAAAGTGTTCTGTACTTCTGTATGACAACTAATAAAGAAACTTGAACTTGAAACTTGAACTTAACCGTCTGTAGTGTGATAGTAAAGGGTTAACCTTCTGTCATGTGGCAGTGAAAGGGTAACCTTTTGTATTGTCGCAGGGAAAGGGTTAACTGTTTGGTAGTGTGGTAGTGAAAGGGTTAAAGACGTGAACTCAGGGACTTCAATCATCTGAAAGTCTGTTAATATCTGACTACTAATGTATCTTGCCTGTCAGTCATTCAAATCAAATGTGAACAAATGATTAATACACGAGTTCCAGTTTCGAGTTTCAAGTTTGTTTTTATTTGTCACGTATAAAGTACATTACAGTGAAATGCTTGGTTCTGTATGAGCCTTGAGCCCCCTGAGAATGTGCTTCATACAGTAAAAAAAAAAGTAAAAGAGAAATAAAGTCCCAACACTATACAAATATACAATATACAATATACAGACTAAAGTACAACCTAAAGTACACTGAGAGTACAATGAAGTAAAATACAGACAATCAGGTACAAAAATGATCCACTTAACTGGCAACGGCCCCGGGCCCTCTTTAGAATGATTTGCCCACCGGCGCGACACAACACTTTGGCGGCCCCTAGTGGCTCGGGCCCTATTAAAGCCCTATTTGTTGCCGGATTGCCACCTCAGGCGACAAAATCCGTTCAGCGGTTCTCTTTTTTTTATCCACTTTTTCTCCTCTTTTTCTATTTTTCTCCCATTCCAATTCCACTGTGCCAATTCTTCCCTCCCCTGTCTTGAACGTTGCTCGCATATGCCCCCCACTGGCCGGTTGTAGGGAGGATAGAAGCCTTGCATCACGTGTCCCCTCCGGTACACGAGGAGGCAGCCTGTCACATCTTTTCACCTGCCAGCGCGGACTCTCATTGGCGAGGTGTAACGTGTGGGAGGCTCACACTACCCCCGCCATTTCCTGTCTCTGCTGTGCAGGCGTCCCCAACCGACCTGTAGGAGTCGCTGTCCACAACATCCAGATTACCACCCATCGACTTGCAAGACTCCTGAGGCTCTAGCTCCGTCAATCATTTGGCGATCTCGAAGATTATTGGACAGGGTTGTCGACAATGAGTGTGGCTTTCCAATGTTACCCCACGTGGGGATCTGCGTATCAGGGATCTAGGTGAAAAAATATGAGCGAAAACCAGAAAAGAAAAAAACGCTGAATGAATTGAAGTCAATGAGGAAATGGAATCCTGGAGAGCTTTCTTTTTGTACATAGTTTACCAAAATCGCTCCTAATCACTCATTTCTGAATGGATCTTTATGAAATTACAGTACATTATTTATGTACTACATAATACTTCAGGCTATGGACCCAGGGTGTTTTCCAGCTTATACCAATTTTTTTGGATATACTATTTCAACTACTACAGAAAAACGTCTACAACTCAAGTTCAGACCTATGTTACTCTATTTCATTAGCACTAAAATAATGTTATCTTTCAAAAGAGACCAGACGTATGCATGTGCAAGTATATAAAGTATAAAGATACGCTTTTCAAAAAAAGTATGCAGTCCTCAAGTTCAATAAAAAAAATTGCCACTTTTCTCTGCGCCAGTTAAGTGGTTAAAAAAAGTACAAAATGCAAAAACGAGGTATGGATGTAGTGCAAATCTCTTTTAATAAATAGATAGACACAGTGTTATCTTTAGGCTTACACACTGTATGCCCTGTATGCCGTGACAAATAAAACTCTTGACTCACAGGGACGTGCAGTATAGTAGATTATATTGCTGACAATACATCAGCTGATGATTGATGATTTCCTTTATTAATTATCGGTTCTGACGGGAAGAACAACTGAGCAGATATGAACAATGGATGATTATTGCTCTGTCTAGACGCACAGTGTTGTGTTTCTCTGCTGAGTGGGTTTTGTTTGGTCACATTCTTGTACATAACAGCGTTGAAGCGTCGAATAGACTGCAGACGCAGAAATAAAGACAGATTATTTTCCATTTCACAGTAGAGATGCACCGATCCACTTTCTTCAGTACCGATATCTGCATCTGGATATCGGACACCGATGCTAGAGCTCCTTTTTCTTGGATAATAACTATTAATAAATATAATAAATATATAATAATTATTATAATCTGTAAGGGTACATGAGGCTGTAATAAACACACAGCACTTCTTACTAGAAAGAGTAAAAAATAAACAAAAACACATTACATTTGAATGTATTCCAAAGCAATAAATTATAATTGCTTTTATATAAATAAGTAGCTTCAAAGACAAACTGGCAGTAATAGACATCCAGAGTTCTGAGTAGAGCTGGGTCGGCCTCCAGAGTTCTGAGTAGAGCTGGGTCGGCCTCAGCAGTTCAGAACCTTTAATCCCTGTCCGATCGCATCAGATTTAGAAATCCCATGTTTTGTCTTGCAGGATCAGACAGATTTTGACCTGGTATTTCAAAGCAATTCAGGACGGGATCACCCTGATCCAGATTCAGACTTCAAGATGACCAAATCCTGAATATCAGTGTTAAATCCTACCTATCTCCGTCTACTGGATATGAAGAACAACATAAGCAAGACAGACATTATAGCAATTTAGAGACATTTATTGAGGATATAATGATGAATTATATTTTCCAAGTACATACCACTGGCTTAAAATCATAATGGAATTGTAGTAACAAATAATGAATCTAATGCCTCTTTTCCATTGCATAGTACCTACTTGACTCTACCCTACCCTACTCTACCCGCTTTAGGTACCTGGTACTTCGTTCCTTTTCCACTGCAGGTAGTACTCCGTTTGTCTCCGTGTGGGGAGGCGGGGCCGCTGGCGTACAGCATGAGAGCTCCAGCATAGCTATGTCCGTGAGGGCTTGGAGCAAGCCAGAGTAAAACACAGTTTTCAATCAATCAATCAATCAATCAATCAATCAATCAATCAATCAATCAATAACAACATTAACCAGACTCTCGTTGTGTCTATTCTGCTAACGTTAACGTTACCTCTCCTCGTGTCTATTCTGCTAACGTTAACATTACCTCTCATTGTGTCTATTCTACAAGCTTTTGTTGAGGTTTGTAACCGACCCCAATCGCACAACACAAGACAGGTATGAGAGTAAGCCAAGAACTGGGCATTTATTGAATAACACAGAAAAGCGGCACTGTCCCTTTAAGGGAGAACACAAAAATACTGGAAACAGGGAAACAAGGGCAATGTGCCTTTAAGAGGCGAGCAGGCTAAGGGGAAGGCTTAGGGAGAACACAAAATACTGGAAACGAGAATTAGGGAAAATTGGCACTGTGCCTTTAAGAGGCGAGCAGGCAAAGGGGCTAAGGCTAAAGGACAGGGCCAGGGCAAAGGACAGGGCAGGAACAGGGACAACGGAGAGGGGAACAGGGACAGAGGCCCGCGGAGGCGGGCTGGAGACAGGGACAGAGAAAACAGGGTTAAGGCCTTGGACAGGGCGAGGGACAAGGGCACTGGAGAGGGGAACAGGGACAGAGGCCCGCGGAGGCGGGCTGGAGACAGGGACAGAGAAAACAGGGTTAAGGCCTTGGACAGGGCGAGGGCTAGAGCTGCTTACAGGGATGGAGTAGGAACGCGCAGGCTAGACGTCTGGAGGAGAGCGCGCCGGCTCGGAGAGACGCATCCTCCCGTAGAGAATTAGAGAGCGATGCGCGTCTGAAGTGGAGCGCGTCTGCTTGGAGAACGCGCCGGTTCGGAGAGCGCGCCGGCTCGGAGAGACACATCCTCCCGTAGAGAATTAGAGAGCGATGCGCGTCTGGAGTGGAGCGCGTCTGCTGTAGGAGCGCATCAGCGCGGAGTCTGGAGTGGTGCGCGTCTGGCGCGGGGTCTGGAGTGGTGCGCGTCTGCTTGGAGAACGCGCCGGTTCGGAGAGCGCGCCGGCTCGGAGAGACACATCCTCCCGTAGAGAATTAGAGAGCGATGCGCGTCTGGAGTGGAGCGCGTCTGCTGAAGGAGCGCATCAGCGCGGAGTCTGGAGTGGTGCGCGTCTGCTGTAGGAGCGCATCAGCGCGGAGTCTGGAGTGGTGCGCGTCTGGCGCGGGGTCTGGAGTGGTGCGCGTCTGCTTGGAGAACGCGCCGGTTCGGAGAGCGCGCCGGCTCGGAGAGACACATCCTCCCGTAGAGAATTAGAGAGCGATGCGCATCTGGAGTGGAGCGCGTCTGCTGAAGGAGCGCATCAGCGCGGAGTCTGGAGTGGTGCGCGTCTGCTGTAGGAGCGCATCAGCGCGGAGTCTGGAGTGGTGCGCGTCTGGCGCGGGTTCTGGAGTGGAACACTGGAATACCTCCCGTAGAGAATTAGAGAGCGCAGTACTGTGTCCCACTCCAGGCAAAACGGCGACGGGCGGCGAAGGCTGGCACCTCGTCTCACGCCGGAGATGAAACAGCATCCAGAATACAGAAACAGAATACAGATAGGGAATCTCCCATAGGAGCTTACAGATAGAGATATGATACGGATACGGAATAGAGAGAATCTCCCGTAGGAGCTTACAGATAGAGATATGATACGGATACGGAATAGAGAGAATCTCCCGTAGGAGCTTACAGATAGAGATATGATACGGATACGGAATAGAGAGAATCTCCCGTAGGAGCTTACAGATAGAGAACGACCCGACAAGGACTGGGGGGAGATCCAGGTATTTAAAGCCCACTGGGGGCGCTAATTAGAACACACATCAGGTGCGTGAAGGTAATTGATACTTGACTAGAAGTGTGTGTTCGGCACGGACCAATCAAACACATAATGAAAGATAGTCCAAGGGTGTGGGCTGCTGAAGAGCAGACGAGAGTAAACGAACGCGAGGGTGGGGGCTAGAGAGGTGAGGAGACAGGGAATTAAAGGTCCAGGGAACAGGAATTAAAGGTCCAGGGAAGAGGCGAACCTCACAGTAACGACAACGCGAGGGTGGGGGCTGGTGAGGTGAGGAGACAGGGAATAAAAGGTCCAGGGAACAGGAATTAAAGGTCCAGGGAAGAGGCGAACCTCACAGTACTCCCCCCTCCACGGGAGCCACCGGGCGACCCAAAAACACAGACAGAGGGGCAGGGGACATAACCAAGGCAACAAACAAAAAATTGGGCCATGCTAGCGGGGAAGCTACACCCAAAGTGGGACTAGCAATGGGACAGGGTAGCTGAGGGGTAACTAGGGTAGCTGAGGGGCAACTAGGGTAGCTGAGGGGTAACTAGGGTAGCTGAGGGGTAAACTAGGGTAGCTGAGGGGTAACTAGGGTAGCTGAGGGGTAACTATGGTAGCTGAGGGGTAACTAGGGTAGCTGAGGGGTAACTATGGTAGCTGAGGGGTAACAAGAGGAGCTGAGGGGTAACTAGAGGAGCTGAGGGGTAACTAGAGGAGCTGAGGGGTAACTAGAGGAGCTGATGGGTAACCAGAGGAGCTGAGGGGTAACTAGAGGAGCTGAGGGGTAACTAGAGGAGCTGAGGGGTAACTAGAGGAGCTGAGGGGTAACTAGAGGAGCTGAGGGGTAACTGCCAGGGCACTGATAGCTACAGGGCCTATGCTAGCTGTAATGCTACATTAACATAGAGGCTGCGCTAGCTGCCGGAGCTAGGCTAGCAGACAGGGCTGGACCAGCATGAGAGATCAAGCTAGCTGGAAGGACAGTCCTAGCTGTGGGGAAACTGACCTTGCTAGCTGAAGGGGCAGTCCTAGCAGAGGGAGAAAACTGACCTTGCTAGCTGAAGGGGCAGTCCTAGCAGTGGGGAAACTGACCTTGCTAGCTGAAGGGGCAGTCCTAGCAGTGGGGAAAACTGACCTTGCTAGCTGAAAGGGCAGTCCTAGCAGTGGGGGAAAACTGACCTTGCTAGCTGAAGGGGCAGTCCTAGCAGTGGGAGATACTGACCTTGCTAGCTGAAGGGGCAGTCCTAGCAGTGGGGAAAACTGACCTTGCTAGCTGAAGGGGCAGTCCTAGCAGTGGGAGAAAACTGACCTTGCTAGCTGAAGGGGCAGTCCTAGCAGTGGGGAAACTGACCTTGCTAGCTGAAGGGGCAGTCCTAGCAGTGGGAAGGCTACACAAAAAGTGGAGGCCATGCAGAGGGACCGGGTTAGCTGCCTGGGCATGGCTAGCTACAGGGCCTATGCTAGCTGCAAGGGCTGCAATAACATAGAGGCTGTGCTAGCAGCCGGGGCTAAGCTAGCAGACTGGGGCCATGCTGGTAGTAGAGGCCTGGCAAGCTGCAGGGGAGCTAACGAGGCTAACAGGGAAGCTAACAGGGGAGTCAACAGGGGAACTAACAAAAGCTAACAGGGGAGCTAACAGGGGAGACTAACAGGCTAACAGGGGAGCTAACAGGGAAGCTAACAGGGGAGCTAACAAAGGCTAACAGGGGAGCTAACAGGGAAGCTAACAGGGGAGTCAACAGGGGAACAAACAGGGGAAACTAAACAGGGAAGCTAACAGGGGAGCTAACAGGCTAACAAAGGACAAACTCAACATACACTGTCTGTGCTGGCTGGGGTCGTCGACTGGTCGGGTCGTACTGTTGAGGTTTGTAACCGACCCCAATCGCACAACACAAGACAGGTATGAGAGTAAGCCAAGAACTGGGCATTTATTGAATAACACAGAAAAGCGGCACTGTCCCTTTAAGGGAGAACACAAAAATACTGGAAACAGGGAAACAAGGTCAATGTGCCTTTAAGAGGCGAGCAGGCTAAGGGGAAGGCTTAGGGAGAACACAAAATACTGGAAACTAGAATTAGGGAAAATTGGCACTGTGCCTTTAAGAGGCGAGCAGGCAAAGGGGCTAAGGCTAAAGGACAGGGCCAGGGCAAAAGACAGGGCAGGAACAGGGGCAACGGAGAGGGGAACAGGGACAGAGGCGGGCTGGAGACAGGGACAGAGAAAACAGGGTTAAGGCCTTGGACAGGGCGAGGGACAAGGGCACTGGAGAGGGGAACAGGGACAGAGGCCCGCGGAGGCGGGCTGGAGACAGGGACAGAGAAAACAGGGTTAAGGCCTTGGACAGGGCGAGGGCTAGAGCTGCTTACAGGGATGGAGTAGGAACGCGCAGGCTAGACGTCTGGAGGAGAGCGCGCCGGCTCGGAGAGACGCATCCTCCCGTAGAGAATTAGAGAGCGATGCGCGTCTGGAGTGGAGCGCGTCTGCTTGGAGAACGCGCCGGTTCGGAGAGCGCGCCGGCTCGGAGAGACACATCCTCCCGTAGAGAATTAGAGAGCGATGCGCGTCTGGAGTGGAGCGCGTCTGCTGTAGGAGCGCATCAGCGCGGAGTCTGGAGTGGTGCGCGTCTGGCGCGGGGTCTGGAGTGGTGCGCGTCTGCTTGGAGAACGCGCCGGTTCGGAGAGCGCGCCGGCTCGGAGAGCGCGCCGGCTCGGAGAGACACATCCTCCCGTAGAGAATTAGAGAGCGATGCGCGTCTGGAGTGGAGCGCGTCTGCTGAAGGAGCGCATCAGCGCGGAGTCTGGAGTGGTGCGCGTCTGCTGTAGGAGCGCATCAGCGCGGAGTCTGTAGTGGTGCGCGTCTGGCGCGGGGTCTGGAGTGGTGCGCGTCTGCTTGGAGAACGCGCCGGTTCAGAGAGCGCGCCGGCTCGGAGAGACACATCCTCCCGTAGAGAATTAGAGAGCGATGCGCGTCTGGAGTGGAGCATGTCTGCTGAAGGAGCGCATCAGTGCGGAGTCTGGAGTGGTGCGCGTCTGCTGTAGGAGCGCATCAGCGCGGAGTCTGGAGTGGTGCGCGTCTGGCGCGGGGTCTGGAGTGGAACACTGGAATACCTCCCGTAGAGAATTAGAGAGCGCAGTACTGTGTCCCACTCCAGGCAAAACGCCGACAGGCGGCGAAGGCTGGCACCTCGTCTCACGCCGGAGATGAAACAGCATCCAGAATACAGAAACAGAATACAGATAGGGAATCTCCCGTAGGAGCTTACAGATAGAGATATGATACGGATACGGAATAGAGAGAATCTCCCGTAGGAGCTTACAGATAGAGATATGATACGGATACGGAATAGAGAGAATCTCCCGTAGGAGCTTACAGATAGAGATATGATACGGATACGGAATAGAGAGAATCTCCCGTAGGAGCTTACAGATAGAGAACGACCCGACAAGGACTGGGGGGGAGATCCAGGTATTTAAAGCCCACTGGGGCGCTAATTAGAACACACATCAGGTGCGTGAAGGTAATTGATACTTGACTAGAAGTGTGTGTTCGGCACGGACCAATCAAACACATAATGAAAGATAGTCCAAGGGTGTGGGCTGCTGAAGAGCAGACGAGAGTAAACGAACGCAAGGGTGGGGGCTAGAGAGGTGAGGAGACAGGGAATTAAAGGTCCAGGGAACAGGAATTAAAGGTCCAGGGAAGAGGCGAACCTCACAGTAACGACAACGCGAGGGTGGGGGCTGGTGAGGTGAGGAGACAGGGAATAAAAGGTCCAGGGAACAGGAATTAAAGGTCCAGGGAAGAGGCGAACCTCACAGCTTTAACGTTACCTCTTGTGTCTATCTGCTAACGTTAACGTTAGCATTAGCATTAGGTAATAACCGGTTTAAAATGGATGATGATTACCTCACATTGTGTCTATTCTACTAGCATTAACGTTACTAGTACAAACAATCAATAGCGAGTTATATTGATCACGCTATGTACACTAGCCATGGTCAAACGCAAGCACATTAGCACGTAAGCTAACAACAAGCTTTAACGTTACCTCTCGCGTCTATCTGCTAACGTTAGCATTAGGTAATAACCGGTTTAAAATGGATGATGATTACCTCACGTTGTGTCTATTCTACTAGCATTAACGTTACTAGTACAAACAATCAATAGCGAGTTATATTGATCACGCTATGTACGCTAGCCATGGTCAAACGCAAGCACATTAGCACGTAAGCTAACAACAAGCTTTAACGTTACCTCTCGCGTCTATCTGCTAACGTTAGCATTAGGTAATAACCGGTTTAAAATGGATGATGATTACCTCACGTTGTGTCTATTCTACTAGCATTAACGTTACTAGTACAAACAATCAATAGCGAGTTATATTGATCACGCTATGTACGCTAGCCATGGTAAAATGCAAGCACATTAGCACCTAAGCTAACAACAAGCTTAACAAATCAGCGATCTTTTTAAACTCTAGTAAACTCTCCGCTTGGTGGTAAATTGTGTTGATGTCGGTTTTGTTTCATCAATAAATGAGGCAGAATACACAGTGAATGTATCCTTTTTTGTTTATTGCACTTGTTCCTGCTGCAAACAAATAATGAATCCTAAGCGAGGCATTAAAGATGGCGGCTTTCTGTTTTTGTGCAGACGCTCCAACGTGTGACGCTTCTCTCTTCTGACCAATCAGTGGTCTGCAGTGTTTCAAGTCACTTTTCTGGTACCAGTTCTACTCGCTTGGAACCTCGACAGAGCAGGGACTAAAAAAGAACCCAAAAAGTACCTGGTATTTTGGTAATGGAAAACCGAAAATGCAGAGTAGAGTAGAGTAGAGTCGAGTAGGTACCATGCAGTGGAAAAGGGGCATAACAGGGTAACAACGGCAACAACTGGTCTTACCTGAGCCACCTTCCTATCTTTAAACCAACATGACATTAAAGGTACGCTAATTCTATCTCTAACCATTTCACTTGATTAAATGGTAAATGGTGCATTTATCCAAAGCGCTTTACAATCCTGTTCCTCACATTGACTCACACATTCACACACTGACGGCGGAGGCGACCGTGCAAGGTGCCAACCTGCTCATCAGTCTTGCTCATGGACACTTCGACAAGCTGCCCGGGAGGAGCGGGAATCGAACCAGGAGCCTTCCGATTACCAGATGACCGCTCTAACTCCTGAGCCACTGTCGCCCCCCCAGATTATGATTATAATGATGAATTATGGGAGAAAGCCTAGCATCTGCACAGTACTTCCCAAAAGAATACATAAGATTGTAAACATGTTATTAACATAATATTTATATAAAAAAATATGTCTTTTGGCTTTCTCTAAATCATCCCACAGCCGGTCCAAGATCATGTCACATGTCGCCCCCTGGTGGGTCTTAACACTGGGTCACACACCATGACCTCTAACCCTAACCCTAACCCTGGGGGGTCCTAACACTGGGCTCGTGGGGGTCCGTCACGCACCCTGTCCTCTTACAAACCACAACAATACATCAGGAACCCAAACTACAGGAAGTGCAAGGAAACCAATAATATGTTTCTATAGCTGAATTGAAGCTTCAGTCATCGGCATGGTAATCAATACCGAGGGGCGACAGTGGCTCAGGAGGTAGAGCGGTCGGCTGGTAATCTGAAGGTTCCCGGTTAGATTCCGGCTCCACCCGGCTGTGGGTCAAAGTGTCCTTGAGCAAGACACTTAACCCCCTAATTTCTCCCAATGAGCAGGTCAGCACCTTGCACGGTCGCCTCCGCCGTCGGTGTGTGAATGTGTGAGTGAACGGATGAATGTGAGGCATAAGTTGTAAAGCACTTTGGATAAAAGCAGTCCATTCAATAGAGGAGGGGAAAAAAATCTCTACAGCAATATATTGCAATATTCCTTTTTATTTTGCATGACAATCCCATTTCTCTGCAATAAACACAATTGGAATGAGGTGAACAGACTGAAAACCTTATCTTATAAAAAAAAAAACGATTATTTACTGTATATTTATTCCTATTGCAGATGTTAACAAAGTATACTTTGCAGTAATAAAGTATATGAATAAATCACAAAATATTGTGACATTACAATAATGGTGACTCTAGTATGGTGATAATATGGTATCAAAGGTTCCCACCCCTAGCAATCAATATCAAAATCACTATTCAAATGTTTAATTCTCTTCCTTTCTTACTCCTCCAAAATCTGCCTATATATTAGAAATAGAAATAACTTATAGAAATAATAATAATAATAATCCAACATTCATCCCGAGAACCAGTTCTTCTCGGACAGCGTCGTCGTACGAACCTCGACCCCACAGCTCTCGCTGGTCCACCGTAGAAACTCTCGCGCTCGCAAAGAAACAAAGCTCGGACCTTTCCCACGACGATTCCCACAGGAGCTCAAACAGAGTGGTGATCGACATCTATTGTGTTTCTTTATTATCACTCGACTCCGTCGCCCTCAGCTGACAGAGTTGTGCCCTTCTTGCTGTCTTGTCGTACAGAACTTGTAAGTCGCTTTGGATAAAAGCGTTTCAGCTAAATGACTAAATGTAAATGTAATGTAATGTAAATGTGTCACTCGCGGGTTAAAATGTCCTGTGACCTGGATCTTAAAGCTGAGAGCAGACCAGACCAGAGCATCTTAAAGCTGAGAGCAGACCAGACCAGAGCAGACCAGACCAGAGCAGACTTAAAGCTGAGAGCAGACCAGACCAGAGCATCTTAAAGCTGAGAGCAGACCAGACCAGAGCATCTTAAAGCTGAGAGCAGACCAGACCAGACCAGAGCAGAGCATCTTAAAGCTGAGAGCAGACCAGACCAGAGCAGAGCATCTTAAAGCTGAGAGCAGACCAGACCAGACCAGAGCATCTTAAAGCTGAGAGCAGACCAGACCAGACCAGAGCATCTTAAAGCTGAGAGCAGACCAGACCAGAGCATCTTAAAGCTGAGAGCAGACCAGACCAGAGCATCTTAAAGCTGAGAGCAGACCAGACCAGACCAGAGCATCTTAAAGCTGAGAGCAGACCAGACCAGAGCAGAGCATCTTAAAGCTGAGAGCAGACCAGACCAGACCAGAGCATCTTAAAGCTGAGAGCAGACCAGACCAGACCAGAGCATCTTAAAGCTGAGACCAGACCAGACCAGACCAGAGCATCTTAAAGCTGAGAGCAGACCAGACCAGACCAGAGCATCTTAAAGCTGAGAGCAGACCAGACCAGACCAGAGCATCTTAAAGCTGAGACCAGACCAGACCAGACCAGAGCATCTCAGAGCATCTTAAAGCTGAGAGCAGACCAGACCAGAGCAGAGCATCTTAAAGCTGAGACCAGACCAGACCAGACCAGAGCATCTTAAAGCTGAGAGCAGACCAGACCAGACCAGACCAGAGCATCTTAAAGCTGAGACCAGACCAGAGCAGAGCATCTTAAAGCTGAGAGCAGACCAGACCAGACCAGAGCATCTTAAAGCTGAGAGCAGACCAGACCAGACCAGAGCATCTTAAAGCTGAGAGCAGACCAGACCAGACCAGAGCATCTTAAAGCTGAGAGCAGACCAGACCAGACCAGAGCAGACCAGACCAGACCAGAGCATCTTAAAGCTGTGAGCAGACCAGACCAGAGCATCTTAAAGCTGAGAGCAGACCAGACCAGACCAGACCAGAGCATCTTAAAGCTGAGAGCAGACCAGACCAGACCAGAGCATCTTAAAGCTGAGACCAGACCAGACCAGAGCATCTTAAAGCTGAGACCAGACCAGACCAGACCAGAGCATCTTAAAGCTGAGACCAGACCAGACCAGAGCATCTTAAAGCTGAGAGCAGACCAGACCAGAGCAGAGCATCTTAAAGCTGAGAGCAGACCAGACCAGACCAGACCAGAGCATCTTAAAGCTGAGAGCAGACCAGACCAGAGCATCTTAAAGCTGAGAGCAGACCAGACCAGACCAGAGCATCTTAAAGCTGAGAGCAGACCAGACCAGACCAGAGCATCTTAAAGCTGAGAGCAGACCAGACCAGAGCAGAGCATCTTAAAGCTGAGAGCAGACCAGACCAGACCAGACCAGAGCATCTTAAAGCTGAGAGCAGACCAGACCAGACCAGAGCATCTTAAAGCTGAGACCAGACCAGACCAGAGCAGAGCATCTTAAAGCTGAGAGCAGACCAGACCAGACCAGAGCATCTTAAAGCTGAGAGCAGACCAGACCAGACCAGAGCATCTTAAAGCTGAGAGCAGACCAGACCAGACCAGAGCATCTTAAAGCTGAGAGCAGACCAGACCAGAGCATCTTAAAGCTGAGACCAGACCAGACCAGACCAGACCATCTTAAAGCTGAGAGCAGACCAGACCAGAGCATCTTAAAGCTGAGAGCAGACCAGACCAGACCAGAGCATCTTAAAGCTGAGAGCAGACCAGACCAGACCAGAGCATCTTAAAGCTGAGAGCAGACCAGACCAGACCAGAGCATCTTAAAGCTGAGAGCAGACCAGACCAGAGCATCTTAAAGCTGAGAGCAGACCAGACCAGACCAGAGCATCTTAAAGCTGAGAGCAGACCAGACCAGAGCAGACCAGAGCATCTTAAAGCTGAGAGCAGACCAGACCAGACCATCTTAAAGCTGAGAGCAGACCAGACCAGAGCATCTTAAAGCTGAGAGCAGACCAGACCAGACCAGAGCATCTTAAAGCTGAGACCAGACCAGACCAGACCAGAGCATCTTAAAGCTGAGAGCAGACCAGACCAGAGCAGAGCATCTTAAAGCTGAGAGCAGACCAGACCAGACCAGAGCATCTTAAAGCTGAGAGCAGACCAGACCAGACCAGAGCATCTTAAAGCTGAGAGCAGACCAGACCAGACCAGAGCATCTTAAAGCTGAGAGCAGACCAGACCAGACCAGAGCATCTTAAAGCTGAGAGCAGACCAGACCAGACCATCTTAAAGCTGAGAGCAGACCAGACCAGACCAGAGCAGAGCATCTTAAAGCTGAGAGCAGACCAGACCAGACCAGAGCATCTTAAAGCTGAGAGCAGACCAGACCAGACCAGAGCATCTTAAAGCTGAGAGCAGACCAGAGCATCTTAAAGCTGAGAGCAGACCAGACCAGAGCATCTTAAAGCTGAGAGCAGACCAGACCAGAGCATCTTAAAGCTGAGAGCAGACCAGACCAGAGCATCTTAAAGCTGAGAGCAGACCAGACCACGGTCGCCACAGTCCAACACAACACTGTGGTTATTTATTTTAGTTTTTAATTATTTGTTCTTAGGCAGGCGGTGTGCAAACAGCCTCCACGTCGTTACATCCTCACAGTAGGCCTGACGTGCAAAGCGAGGATATGCAAAATGCACGTGTCAGATTTACTATATGCGCACCACGTACCACATCCCTCAGATTGTGCATGTTGTCCTGTCGCCTTCGGAGGGTAATCGGAGGGTTTTCATCAAACGGTGGCCTTTCACATCTCACGAGCGGTAGGCTAAGGGTGACGGATCTTTAGTACGAATTAAATAACTGCCGTACCACATTATTGAGGCTCTTGCTCATGGTATTGATCCAGGCCAGTCATTTGATTGTGACTAAATGGTTGCGAAATGAAACAGGAACAGCTGGCATGTGCTTGTTGTTAACACATCCACCGCCGTTCACGCTGTACAGCGTTATTGCCCGCCATGCGTTGTCTGCCACACCACGCTGTACAGCGATATTGAGATCAATATTTCATTTTTTCGCCATGGCATTCATAATTCATATATACACCTCCGGCGCTGCAGCTGGACCCTACGGCTCAATACAACGACGACTCAATACCGCCGCCTGGTGGATGGTCGGGCGAGTTACACTGGTAAACAGGATATGGCTGCTGTGCGTCGATTAAATTCATCCGGCCGTCAGATATTGTCGCAAGGCTCCCGACAGACACTATGTACATAATGGATCGCTTTATAAACTTAATAATCGATATGATTTCGGCGTTTATTGCGACATACAAACCGGAAATGGACCTAGGCGATCGACGTCCTATACCTGGGCTCTTTCACCGCCAGTCTCATTGGCAAACGGTAAGAGGACGCTGACGTTATTTTCAGCCCAATTGTTTATTCATTTCATTGCAAACCGATCTGATCAATATATCACCCATACTACATAAAGCATTTACTGACGATCACGGAATTATAAACGACCCCCCCCCCTTTCCTCCGCGCATGATGACGCATAACGTATAGGATCATATACGGTTGAATTTTTTAATATAGCGTGTATCAGGAATAAATGGCAATTGTAACTGAGGGGTACAATTCCCTGACTGTATTAATCAAGTATGGTATCATTAAACCACTACCGTCTTATGTACATTATACTGGCCATACCGTACACGAGTATATGATGAGAACACTTCCCCACAATGAATCGGTTCTACACAAAGTTGTCTTTAAGTATTTATTAGCAGCAAGAATACATAATATACTTTAATTGAATGCACTTGTAAGGCAAAGGAATGTGCGTAGGCAAATCAATAATGAATGTCCATTCTCATATTACGCATGAGATAATAATACAACTTGAATATTAGGAATTATATCTAGGGGATACTGGTAGGGGGGTTCCTACCGGTTGTAAGCCAGCAGGGGGAGGCAATGCTCTAATGCAAAGTCTGGTTCCACGGGGACTCAATAAGCTCCTGCTCGGGGAGGCGGTATTACTCCCTGGATCAGCGGACGAAAGGCAACCGCTGTAATCCCAGTATGCGTGCAGCACAGGTGGAAGCCGGTCAGCCTCTCCAATAGAGACGGGCTCGAATGATGTTCCTCACGGTAGATCCCACAGCAGTGGGTGTAGACGATTCTTATCCGCTCCAACAGCCTGGTACAAAGCAATAATAATAATACTCCAGCCGGAAAGGGGCTCTGCATTCACCGGTGTAGATCCTCCGGTGCGCGGTACTTCACATTAACTAAGTTGAACTTGACGTTATTCAACCAAGCTCTGATACTTTCCTATCCTATTCGCACGCGGCTATAAGTGCTCTATTTAGACGCACGGTTGCTCCCTTCACTTGGTCTTTGACTCGTGATGAAGGCTTACTAGTAAGGAGCGAACGATACGTTGAACAAACGTATTAGGATAAGCAAGACTATCTTTGGGGCAATACGGGCCCACTTCACAGCACGTTGTATCGTAGTGTGAGGCTTCAACTTGTTATTAAGACTGAACTTCAACTGAACTGAACTACTTCTGTATTCACCTGCGCCATATTTATATGTACGGGGAATAAACTAGTGCCAGCCTCATTTCTGTCTCGTAGTCCTGGGCAGAGCCGGGCATGTACAGACATGTCTTGACGGTGGCTTTGAACTCGACTCTAGGGGCAAGACACTGGCGCTGGTGGCACGCCATCCAATAAGAGAACGAAATATTATGGTCTGTACCAGGCTAAAGGGATATTCCGTGTATATGTACAAAGAATACACAAGGGACATCAAACGACATACAAACATTATGCAATATATATCAATCAATAAATACATATATTCGGTTTAATCTGACCCTTTGTAACAGCCGCCTCCTAATTAGTCCCACCTAATTAGCTAAGCAGAGACAGATTAACCGCACTGTCCACTACTCAATGTCCGTTGTGAGGGTAGGCAGTTCACAAAGTCAGGGGTCATGGTCGTCATTAAGCGAGTCGGGGAGCCTTGGCGACTCTATCAGCCTCGCCACGGGTCGGTTGTATGTCCGCCCTTGGCCGAGCACTTCTGCCACTCTGACCTTTCCGTCGGCACCAGTGGTCACTTTGCTTACGCGCCCGGCCGGCCACGCAGCTCGGGGTAGTGACTGGTCTATGGTCATGACGACTGGACGGGATGAAGGGGGGCTTAGGAGGAAGCGGGCCTGAGACTGCTTTGATCTGTGCTTGGCTGTGCCTCCTCCTCCTCCGTCTGTTTCTCTTGTTTGCTCTGTACCCCGTCTGAGGAGGGGCCGGTTCCGGCCGCCCCGTCAAGGAGTCGCTTGGGGTGCTGGGTTCGAGGTCAGCTACGTCTGAAGCGCAGCTGAGGGGGGTGGAGTTCCGAACTCCCTCTGGTGCCCACGGTTCTCTCACGGGCCTCTCGCTTAATGTCAATAGCCTCTGCTGTACGAGGGAGTGGCCGGTGTCGCTCGCCTTTGTGTGTAGGCAGCGTGTAGACGTGGGTTGACTGTCAAGTCCGTAGAGGGGGCCCTGGAGCGTCCATCCCAGTCGGGTCTGAACCGCGACTGGGCATCCTTTGGGTCCGATGTGGGCCGCCTCAATTGGGAGAATGAGGTCCGCGTGGTCGGAGCCGATGAGCAGGGTCGGTGTGGCGCCGTCGATAAGCGGTATAGGTAGTTGACGTAGGTGCACATACTTAGCCATCAGCTGTGGGATGGGGTAGGTGTACTGAGACAAGCCTATGTCGTGGCTGGTGAAGACGTTGGTTATACTATACTGCTTCTCGGGCTGGTCCACCGCTGCTATCTTGAAGGAGACCCTTTCACCTTTTATGGTCTTCTGGTCCCTTCTGATGGTGCGTATGGTCATGGTATCTTTGACACCCCGCAGGCCCAACTGGGCTGCTGCGGAAGCGAGGAGGAGAGTCTTTTCAGACCCATCGTCCAGGACGGCGTAAGTGTCCAGGACCTTGTCCTCGTAGCTCAGGAGCACTCTGACCACTTTGAGGAGCACTCGGGGGGTCCCGCTCTGCTTGGGGTCTATGTGGAGCACTCCTGTCTCGGGGGGGTTGTCACCTGTCTGTGGTGACACAGAATCTATATGGTGCGAGTCGCACCGTGACTCCCAGTGTCTGCTGTAGCAGTCGGGACACCAGGGAGCGGTCTGGTGGAACTTTGGTGCTGGTGCCACCGCCTCGGCATGGTACATTACCGCGACGGGCCCACTCTGTTGTCCTGGCTGACGCCTGTTGATGTCATGCAGGACCTCCAAGTGGGTGCCACCGCACCTGCTGCACTTCTTCTTCAAGCGGCACTCAGCTGCTAGGTGGCTGCGCGCGCAGCGGAAGCAGCGGCGGTGGTCCTTGATCCACTGACTCACTTCGTCCGTGGTCAGCTTCCCGAAAGTGTCGCATTGGTACAGCCGATGTTCTCCCTCACAGTACTGGCACTCAATCTTCCACTGGTCCTCTTTCGTCGAGGGGGTGTTGTGGTTCTTGTGCTGCGGTACTGATTCGGCTTGGTGCATAACGGTCACCAACCGGCGGTTATCCGTTGATCCCCGAGGTCCGAGTCTTGGGCTTGGTCCACTCCATACGAACGTGTCGAGTCGTAGGCTACTGACCTCCCTGGCGAGGAACTCAGATAGGTCTAGGAGGGATGCCTCTGGACCGTTGGGGTCGCGGTAGTCTCTCTGCCGCCGAAAACGCTCTTGTCGGGCGGGAGGGAGCTTCTCTAGTATCCTCTCTACATTAGAGTTAGCGTACAGTTCATAGATCCCTTTTTCCTTTTGGGACCCCAGCATCCCTACCAGGGACTGTACCTTGATAGCGAGGTCATCTAATGCTCTATTGTCTCTGGCTGGGGGGAGACGGTCAATGTATCTTATCTCCTGTATCACGTAGTCCCATATGCGTCCATAACGTTGGTCGAGGGCTACTAGAGCCGCGGTGTATGGGGTAGTAGAGCTGGAATATGCCAGCGCTATATTGTGCGCTCTGGGCACCTTCAGGTGCTTGAGTAGGATAGCATACTTGTACGGTTCATCTGGTACGTCGGACAGCATAGTCTCTAGGCACATTCGTAGCTCTGTGTACTGTGCTCTGTTCTCGTGTGTGAAGTCCGGGAACGTCGGTGTGCCAAGGTACGATGCCATGGATGACTGGCACATCGGTGAGCGTTGGGGGAGAGGCCTCCTAGGCGAGTCTCCTCTTACGTGTTGTCTTGGGCTGGTACTTGGTGGGTACCAAGGGCCGGGTACCCAGGTGCTGTTCCTCGGGGCTGGCGGTGCGTCAAACTCACCCGTGAGTTGAGTCGGGGGTTTGTAGCGCAGGGCCTCGGGGCTGACTTCTGGGCTGTACTGGGCCTTCTGGTCCAGAGTACGTTGCTGTTGGTCGGCTTGACATTCCTCCTCTTCCTCCTCCTCTCCCTCTGCTAGGACCTGGAGTCTTCTGTTCAGTCTCTCGGCGTGGTCCGGTTCTTCCCGGTTGCTGGGTCTCGTATGGACCGGCCGGGGAGGGGGTTCGGAGACGTGGACAGGATCCTCCTGTTGGCGGGGTCCCGGGTCGCTTGGTCGGGTAGGGGAATGTGTCCTAGACCCTTGTCGTGACGATCTCCGGGAGCTTCGTGCGGAGTGAGGGGGTGTCGCCATGGTAATCAATTTGTCCATCAGCTGCGCCTGCAGCCGGTCGCGCTCTGTCTCGCGCTGGGCATGGGCGGCGTCGCGCGCTGCTTCGCGCTGGGCATTGGCGGCGTCGCGCTGCGCATTGGCTGCGGCGTGCTGCGCATCGGCGCGGCTTCTCTCAATGTTCTCTTCTGTCTGGAGGCGTCTGGTCTCCAGTCTTATGCGGTCGTCTTCACTCCTTTGTTGCGCCTGGAAGCGCTCTCGCTCGGCTGCAAAATGTTCGCGCTCGCGCGTCTGTTGCGCTTGAAGTCGATCGCGTTCGGTGGAGGCTGCCAGGGTGGCGATGAGTGCCTGCGCCAGCATCTTGTCCGCCTCGCTGGGGGAAGACGCCGGTCGAGGCGATCGGCTCCCGGCAGTACTCGTTGGAGATCCGTTCTCCTGTCGCGTACCGAGGAGATCCATCTCCTGGGTGCGCGTCTCTTCTTGTGGTGGGTCGGGGGGTAAAGTCATGTCATGTCCCTCCTGGTCCCCCCCGTGAGCTTGGTCAGTTACGTTAGAACCCACTAGGGTCTCTACTGGCGGGGTAGCCTGGTCGGTAGGGTTGGACATAATTTTTCTATCCGCTTTAGTTACTTTATCCGTATTTAACTTCCTTTTAAAGCTAGGTATTGGACTGACAGTGTATGCCTCTAGATAGGGAGGTGGCTGCCGTCTGCGCTGCGGGCGTTCTAGTTCGGGAGAACCGTTTGTGGAGTGTTCATCATCGGCCATGTTAATATTAATATTATATTAATATTACGCTAATTCTTATCCGGGGCTCGAAGGACCAATTGTAACTGAGGGGTACAATTCCCTGACTGTATTAATCAAGTATGGTATCATTAAACCACTACCGTCTTATGTACATTATACTGGCCATACCGTACACGAGTATATGATGAGAACACTTCCCCACAATGAATCGGTTCTACACAAAGTTGTCTTTAAGTATTTATTAGCAGCAAGAATACATAATATACTTTAATTGAATGCACTTGTAAGGCAAAGGAATGTGCGTAGGCAAATCAATAATGAATGTCCATTCTCATATTACGCATGAGATAATAATACAACTTGAATATTAGGAATTATATCTAGGGGATACTGGTAGGGGGGTTCCTACCGGTTGTAAGCCAGCAGGGGGAGGCAATGCTCTAATGCAAAGTCTGGTTCCACGGGGACTCAATAAGCTCCTGCTCGGGGAGGCGGTATTACTCCCTGGATCAGCGGACGAAAGGCAACCGCTGTAATCCCAGTATGCGTGCAGCACAGGTGGAAGCCGGTCAGCCTCTCCAATAGAGACGGGCTCGAATGATGTTCCTCACGGTAGATCCCACAGCAGTGGGTGTAGACGATTCTTATCCGCTCCAACAGCCTGGTACAAAGCAATAATAATAATACTCCAGCCGGAAAGGGGCTCTGCATTCACCGGTGTAGATCCTCCGGTGCGCGGTACTTCACATTAACTAAGTTGAACTTGACGTTATTCAACCAAGCTCTGATACTTTCCTATCCTATTCGCACGCGGCTATAAGTGCTCTATTTAGACGCACGGTTGCTCCCTTCACTTGGTCTTTGACTCGTGATGAAGGCTTACTAGTAAGGAGCGAACGATACGTTGAACAAACGTATTAGGATAAGCAAGACTCTATCTTTGGGGCAATACGGGCCCACTTCACAGCACGTTGTATCGTAGTGTGAGGCTTCAACTTGTTACTAAGACTGAACTTCAACTGAACTGAACTACTTCTGTATTCACCTGCGCCATATTTATATGTACGGGGAATAAACTAGTGCCAGCCTCATTTCTGTCTCGTAGTCCTGGGCAGAGCCGGGCATGTACAGACATGTCTTGACGGTGGCTTTGAACTCGACTCTAGGGGCAAGACACTGGCGCTGGTGGCACGCCATCCAATAAGAGAACGAAATATTATGGTCTGTACCAGGCTAAAGGGATATTCCGTGTATATGTACAAAGAATACACAAGGGACATCAAACGACATACAAACATTATGCAATATATATCAATCAATAAATACATATATTCGGTTTAATCTGACCCTTTGTAACAGCAATCGATAATCTATTATGCGTTTATGCCTATAACTCACGTTCTATGAATTACTGCAGAAAACGATAAAAACATTCTAGAAGGTATTTTTGTATGAATGTTTGAATGAAAACGTATAACGTTCCTACATCCTGAACGATAGATAATCGATGTTGAATGGGCCATAGTAATGTCAATTTAGCAATACAATACAATACAAAAAGAAGGTGAACATCTCCATAGGCTTCGAGTGGTGGCAGACTGGCTATATTGATGGATATAACCAATGGCAGGGAATGTGTTAATAATAATAATAATAATAATAATAATAATAATTCAGATTTCTATTCTTAAACATTTGGACCATCAGCTGTTCCTAGTCCTAGTCCCAGTCACCACCTAAGTAACAATGTTCGTCAAACAGTGTTGAAACTTGGGTGCTACAGTCTTGAGTGCATAGTAGTAGAGACATAATTAGCATAGTAGGTAGTAATATAGTCGAGGAAGATTATTTACTGTAGTGGTAAAGTGCATGATAGTAAAATACAGTATTATAAAGGGTTGTGGTAGTGAATGGATAAATTTATTTTGGGGATATGGAATATGGAATATGGACGCCATGACGGAAGACTCACCACAGGGTTCAGTTCTGCCGGTCTCCACTTTCCTTCTCAAATCTTGTCAAATTGCAAAAATGTTGCCTTTCCACATCGCTGTGTGTGTGTATCACCATCTAGCACAGCAATGTACAAACATGCCAGAGTGAAACCAGAGTGGTTTGGCCTTACCAACGATGTCTTTGCTAACATACCAAATACACCGGACGTTGTTTTTGTTGACACCAGCCACAGGGAGGTGCTGGTCATAGAAGTAGGCTGTACCTTTGATCTGTACATGGACCAGGCCTTCCGGGACAAGTATATCAAATACCAACCACTGCTCAGCGTGATGGCTGACCTTGGGTATAGGTGTAGATATAGTGTACTTGTATTCTGAAGTCTTGGCCATGTATACAAATGCACCATGACCGGTCTGAGAATTGCTGCAATGTCTAAAAGAAAAGCCAAACATTGCTCTGTCTCAGCTATTATTGGCAGCTTAGCCGCGTGGAGAAGGAGGTGCTATGTGTACCCTTAAGTGTTCAGTGCTGCTTGGCCCGATACATTTGATTCCCTGTTTATGTAATATAATTTGTGGAACCAAATAAAGTATTAAAATTAGGGATGCCCCGATCACATTTTTTGCCACCGATACCGATCACTGATCGTTTTTGGTTTTAAATATAAAAAAAGAAAAATGTATATATACATTTTTTTATAAAATATATATATTATATAATCATACTTGTAGTTGTATTATCTGCGAGACATCGCCACCACGCCACAAGTCAAAATGCTCGCTATCTGCAAACAGCTCCACTGTCTGTGTGTATACTCTGCTTTGGTCAAATCACATTCAGCATGCCCTCAGCTAGCCCCTTTCGTGACTGCGATGCAAGCCAGCGGCTCAAATACGCATCGAATCAATGTTATAAGACATTGATATCAGGAGCTATCTGTAGCTACTGCTAGCCGGCTAGATAACGTTAAGACAACGCCTCAGTGAACTAGTTTACTGGGTCATTTCGTGTAAACAGTGAGCTAACGTGAGCTACAGTAATGTGAGCTACCTAGCTAACGGAGGTATCATGCACTACTAGACTATTGCTGGAGCATTTGTTGATATCAGGAGCTATCAGTAGCTAGCCGGCTAGATAACGTTAAGACAACGCCTCTGTGAACTATTTAGTTTACTGGGACATTTCATATAAACTGAGCTAACGTGAGCTAACGTGAGCTACCTAGCTAACGGAGGTATCATGCACTCGACTATTGCTGGAGCATTTGTTGATATCAAGAGCTATCAGTAGCTAGCCGGCTAGATACCGTTAGTGTTTCCCAAACTCTGGGCCGCGACCCAAAATGGGTCGCATACCTGTTTTTATTGGGTCGCCAATTAATTTTTTTTTTAAAGTTAAATATATATATATTTTTTTTAAAGCTGTAGATGTGTTGATTCAGTTTGGCACCACATACTTATGTGATTCTGGGTTTTCTACTCTAGCATACCTGAAAAACAAATACAGAAACAGACTAAATGCTCAGCATGACCTCATAATAGCACTTTCAAAAACCAAGCCCAGAATATATCTGCTGGTTGAAAACTTCAACCAGCCACATACCTCTCATTAGATTTCATTGTGCCATAGATGAAATATTAGACCCCTTCTAGCATGTCAGGTCAGTAGAATTTTTTAATAAGTCAGTACAAATTAATCAGAATGTTGCTCAATGTTGGGGTTTAAGGTTGAGGGACGGAGGGAGGGGGTAAGAAATGGAGAGTTGAAAAAGGGGTGAGAAATAGAAAGGAGAGTAGAACATGTTTGTTTTTAAAAGTGTTACAAAATTGTATGTACATTATGTTATGAGGTGGTGAGCAACTTAACATTATACTCTGATTATTGCTGTGATGTCCTTTTATAATAAAATAAATACATTTCAAATACATTTGAAATTCATGGTTTGTTGTGTTCTTTATCAGTTTATAAATGTATGTTTTTTTTTATTATTATTATCTTTTCCCCCCTTCTTTTTCCGTTTTTTCTCCCATCCCAATGTTAGTTGTCATGCCAATTCCCAATCCCCTTCCTGGTCGTTGCGCACTCTACCCCCTACCGTCGGTCCGGGAGGGGGCGGAGACTATCACATGCTTCCTCCGACACATGTGTACCCAGCCCACCGTTTCTTTTCACCTGGCAGCGCGGACTCTCACTGAGAGAGTGTAACGTGTGGAAGGTCACACTACCTCTCCTGCTGTGCAGGCGCCCTGACCGAACTGTAGGAGTCGCTGTTTACAACGACCAGGACCCATCCTCGCCGGGTTTCCCACCCGCTAACACTGCCAATTGTGTTAGTATGGACGGTCGGCCAACCCGGAAGCACCACAGCTGGATTCGATCCCACTGTCTCTGTGGTGGTAGACAGACGCTTAGTCCGCTGCACTACCCAGCCGCCCTATAAATGTATGTTATGGCAATTCATGATGTATTTTTGTAAGTTTGGGTCCCGGGGAAACACCAAATTTCTCTTTTGGGTCTCAAGCTGAAAAAGTTTGGGAACCCCTGCGTTAGACAATGCCTCATGTATTAAACTAAAAGTAAATAGTTGACTGGGTCATTTTGTTTAAACAGTAACGTTAGCTAGGCAGCTAACGTTAGCTCACAGAGGTCGCATGCACTAGACTAGAGCAGACTATTGCGAAAATAAAGCATTATCGGAATTCACCGATCTCATATTTATACTGAATATCGGCCGATACCGATCGCTGGCCGATCGATCGGGGCATCCCTAATTAAAATGTGTGAGTGTGTGTGTGTGCGTGTGTGTGTGTGAGTGTGTGTGAATGTGTGTGTGTGAATCTGTGAGTGTGTGTGAGTGTGCCTGCCAACGTTTGCCCTGTGATGCCAGAGAAAGGAGTAACTCCAGAGTGACCTTTCACCCCTAACCATTCACTTCCCCTCACCCCTCCTATCATCATCACCCCATCCATTCCTGACCCCCCCCCCCCCCCCCCTCAAATACTGATGATTAACAGAGACCCCTCCCCAGGGGTGCATGTGAGAGGCTTGGTATTGACTATGGAATCACCAGTTTGCAAGTGTGTGTGTGTGTGTGTGTGTGTGTGTGTGTGTGTGTGTGTGTGTGTGTGGGGGGGGGGGGGGGGTGGGTGGTGGGTGGGTGTGTGTGGGTGTTAGGATGGGTACCGTTCACATTTGAACCGATACGGTACCGGTACCTGTGAATCGATACCGGTACCCAACGGTACCCCTTTTTCGTACTTTAGTCTCTAAAAATGTAATCTACCTACCTCAGTCGTGAAAAATAAATCCAAACTTCAAATAACTACACTTCGACCGTTTTCGGCTTGCCATTGCCCCGACTGCTTTGTTGTTGAATCAAGTCAAAGTGTGTGTGTGTGTGTCTGTGTGTGTGTGTGTTGGTTACCCAGGAGGCTGGTGCTGAGCCTCCCTCCTCTCTGATTGGCTTAGACAGACTTTCCCGCCTGTCGGCAAAGCTCTCGATTGGGCTGAGAGAAGGAGTGCAGCTACGGGGAACATGGAGGACAGATACGGAGAGAGAGGAGAGGAGAGGAGAGGAGAGGAGAGGAGAGGAGAGGAGAGGTGAGGAGAGAGAGAGAGGAGAGGAGAGGAGAGGAGAGGAGAGGAGAGGAGAGGAGAGGAGAGAGGGGTGGAGAGCAGAGGGTAGGAGAAGAGAGGAGAAAAGAAGAGAGCAGAGGAGAGAGAGGAGTGGAGAGGGGAGCAGAGCAGGGAGAGAGAGGGGAGCAGATGAGAGGAGAGAAGGGAGAGAGAGAGAGAAGGGCAGAGGAGAGAGAGGAGAGGAGAGGAGAGAGGAGAGGAGAGAGAGGGAGAGGAGAGAGAGGAGAGGAGAGGAGAGGAGGAGAGGAGAGAGGAGAGGAGAGGAGAGGAGGGAGAGGAGAGGAGAGGAGGAGAGAGGGAGTGGAGTGGAGAGGAGAGGAGTGGAGAGAGCAGATTGCGGTGGGGATTGACACAAGGCCACATGTTGAAACACACAGCTTGTCTGGCTCCTCTTTTACAGCTTGGGTTTCTCTGCTGATTAAAGAATGTGTCTGGGAGGAACGTCAGTAGAGAGAGAGAGAGAGGGAGGAGAGAGAGAGAGAGAGAGAGAGAGAGAGAGAGAGAGAGAGAGAGAAGAGAGAGAGAGAGAGAGAGAGAGAGAGAGAGAGAGAGAGAGAGAGAGAGAGGAGAGAGAGAGAGAGAGAGAGAGAGAGAGAGAGAGAGAGAGAGAGAGAGAGAGAGAGAGAGAGAGAGAGAGAGAGAGAGAGAGAGAGAGAGAGAGAGAGAGAGAGAGACCTACCAAAGTTCTCAATTGGTACAAATTGGTACAAAACATGTAGAGAGAGAGAGAGAGCCGGGCTCAGAAAGTTCTCATCGGAGTGGTTTCCCCCAGAAGGTTAACCGAGTACGGTATGTTTCTATAAGGGGAACCCGGAGGGGGGGGGGGGGGGGGGTCATGCGGGGGGACACTGTGTCATCTAGAGAAGGTAAACATGCGAGAGCCCATGTGTTGTCTGCTCAGACAGACGTGTGGTAGAAACTCTTTGTACATGTCTGCTTCACCCTCACGCATCCCGAGGAGGAACTGTTTCCAGTGATTTATGGATTTAATTCATTGAATTGAAATGCTTTAAACTCAAGATGCCCTTAATGAATTACCATGATGACTGTTTAACACTGAGGTACTGAAAGCTTGGGAAGTTAGCTATGGGTTGCTACGGGTTACTACGGTTGCTACGGGTTACTACAGGTTACTACGGTTGCTACGGGTTACTACGGTTGCTACGGGTTACTACAGGTTACTACGGTTGCTACGGGTTACTACGGTTGCTACAGGTTACTACGGGTTTCTACAGGTTACTACGGTTTCTATGGTTGCTACGGGTTACTACAGTTGCTATGGGTTATTTCGGATGCTGGTCATCACCTTTGGTGGTCAATTCTATTCTAATTCATAAAGAAACAGCAAAAACACAGTAAGGAAGGAACATAAGGAAACAGAGAAAGGAAAGGTTTCTCACATGATGGTCCCGAGATTCTCTGTGGCAGCTTTCCAGACAAGACATATTTCCAAACCATTCTTTAAAGCAAAAGGAATTTGTTTAACCGTCTGTAGTGTGGTAGTGAAAGGGTTAACCGTCTGTAGTGTGGTAGTGAAAGGTTAACCTCCTGTAGTGTGGTAGTGAAAGAGGTTAACCGTCTGTAGTATGGTAGTGAAAGAGGTTAACCGTCTGTAGTGTGGTAGTGAAAGAGGTTAACCGTCTGTAGTGTGGTAGTAAAAGAGGTTAACCGTCTGTAGTGTGGTAGTGAAAGAGGTTAACCGTCTGTAGTGTGGTAGTGAAAGAGGTTAACCGTCTGTAGTGTGGTAGTGAAAGAGGTTAACCGTCTGTAGTGTGGTAGTGAAAGGTTAACCGTCTGTAGTGTGGTAGTAAAAGGTTAACTGTCTGTAGTGTGGTAGTGAAAGGTTAAAACCGTCTGTAGTGTGGTAGTGAAAGAGGTTAACCGTCTGTAGTGTGGTAGTGAAAGAGGTTAACCGTCTGTAGTGTGGTAGTGAAAGAGGTTAACCGTCTGTAGTGTGGTAGTGAAAGAGGTTAACCGTCTGTAGTGTGGTAGTGAAAGAGGTTAACCGTCTGTAGTATGGTAGTGAAAGAGGTTAACCGTCTGTAGTGTGGTAGTGAAAGAGGTTAACCGTCTGTAGTGTGGTAGTGAAAGAGGTTAACCGTCTGTAGTGTGGTAGTGAAAGAGGTTAACCGTCTGTAGTGTGGTAGTGAAAGAGGTTAACCGTCTGTAGTGTGGTAGTGAAAGAGGTTAACCGTCTGTAGTGTGGTAGTGAAAGGTTAACCGTCTGTAGTGTGGTAGTGAAAGAGGTTAACCGTCTGTAGTGTGAAAGGTTAACCGTCTGTAGTGTGGTAGTGAAAGAGGTTAACCGTCTGTAGTGAAAGAGGTTAACCGTCTGTAGTGTGGTAGTGAAAGAGGTTAACCGTCTGTAGTGTGAAAGGTTAACCGTCTGTAGTGTGGTAGTGAAAGAGGTTAACCGTCTGTAGTGAAAGAGGTTAACCGTCTGTAGTGTGAAAGGTTAACCGTCTGTAGTATGGTAGTGAAAGAGGTTAACCGTCTGTAGTGAAAGAGGTTAACCGTCTGTAGTGTGGTAGTGAAAGAGGTTAACCGTCTGTAGTGTGGTAGTGAAAGAGGTTAACCGTCTGTAGTGTGAAAGGTTAACCGTCTGTAGTGTGAAAGGTTAACGTCTGTAGTATGGTAGTGAAAGAGGTTAACCGTCTGTAGTGTGGTAGTGAAAGAGGTTAACCGTCTGTAGTGTGAAAGGTTAACCGTCTGTAGTATGGTAGTGAAAGAGGTTAACCTTATGTAGTGTGGTAGTGAAAGGTTAACCTTCTGTAGTGTGGTAGTGAAAGTCTGTAGTGTGGTAGTGAAAGGGTTAACCATGTGGTAATGTGGTAATGTGGTAGTGAAAGGGTTAACACCAAAAGTAGGTTTGTAATTCTGTCATTGAACCAAAATGAAAACCTCATTTGGGTGTAAGAGCTCACATAAACATGACGTCACAAAGTCAGAGCCCCAGTCATAGATAGAATAGAATAGAATAGAAATACTTTTATTATCCAGAGGGAAATTTGACACTGCAAATCGCATTTAAACATTTAAACATTTAGACAGAACAGGTCACGAATAAGAATAACAAATCAAATCAAATTGCCTAACATAAGAGTAGAATAAAATAGAATAAGAATGGAATAAAATATACAGTAAATAAATACAGTAAAAATATACTGAGGTCTACAGTAGGTGTAATATTGCACAGTGCTGTTTCAAAACTAAGAGTCCAGGAAGATGGTAACTGTCACTCTGTGCTCAGTGATGCAGTGAGGCACAGTGATGCATTGTAAAGTCTGATGGCTGTTGGAATGAAGGACTTCCTGTGCTGTTCAGTGCTGCATTTAGGTAGTGTGAGCCTGGCACTGAACATGCTCCTCCTGTCAGCCAAGTCTGTGTATAGTGGGTGGGAGGGGTTTTCCCTGATGGCCTGGAGCTTAGCAAGGCTCCTCCTCTCCGCCACCCTCGCTAGAGAGTCCAGCTCAACCCCAACCACGCTACTGGCCTTCCTGACCAGCTTATCCAGCCTGTTTGTGTCCCCTGCTCTCAGTCCGCTGCCCCAGCAGGTCACAGCGTACAAGAAGGCACCCGCCACCACCAACTCATAGAACATCCTCAACATCCTTGTACAGACATTGAAGGATCTCAGCCTTCTGAGGAAGTAGAGTCGGCTCTGGCCCTTCTTGTACAGTGCCTCTGCGTGTTTTGACCCGTTCAGTTTGTTGTCGATGTGCACACCGAGGTATTTGTACACCTCAACCATGTCCACATCGACTCCCCTGATGGAAATGGGGGTCACAGGTGCACTCCTCCTCCTCCCCAGCTCCACAACCAGTTCCTTGGTCTTCGCCACATTTAGCTGCAGGTGGTTTTTATCGCACCATGTGACGAAGTCCACTACCAGTTCACGGTATTCCCTCTCGTCACCGTCCTTTTTTTTTTTTTATCCACTTTTTCTCCTCTTTTTCAATTTTTCTCCCATCCCAATTCCACTGTGCCAATTCTCCCCTCCCCTGTCTTGAACGTTGCACGCATATGCCCCCCACTGGCCGGTTGTAGGGAGGATAGAGGCCTTGCATCACGTGTCCCCTCCAATACACGAGGAGGCAGCCTGTCACATATTTTCACCTGCCAGCGCGGACTCTTATTGGCGAGGTGTAACATGTGGGATTGTGGGAGGCTCACACTACCCCCGCCATTTCCTGTCTCTGCTGTGCAGGCGTCCCCCAACCAACCTGTAGGAGTCGCTGTCCACAACGTCCAGATTACCACCCATCGACGTCCACCCGCTAACTCTGCCAATTTAGTTAGTATGACGGCCGGCCCAAGCCGGAGGCAACGCCGACAGCCGGATTCGAACCTGGTGTCTCTTGCGTTGGTGACGAGCGCAATGTCCGCTGCGCCACCCAGCCGCCTTCGTCACCGTCCTTTATACATCCCACTATCGCAGAGTCATCGTCTAAGCAGCGCTGGACTTTACATCCCAGTTAGGGTTGGGAATCGTTCACATTCGATACCGGTACCCAACGGTACCTTTTTTCTGTACTTTTTTAGTCTCAAAAATGTTTATCTACCTACCTCAGTTGTAAAAAAATATCCAAACTTCAAATAATTTATTATCATTATTATTTATTTAGAACAATTTGTTAATATATATATATAATATTGCAGCGAGTGTTGTCTGCATCTAGCTTTGTAAAGTGTAACCACACTTGCGACCGTTTTTGGCTTGCCATTGCCCCGACTGCTTTGTTGTTGTTGAATCAAGTCAAATCCTAGGTAAGCGTGTATTGTGTGCATGAACGTTGACGTGAACGTGCGGCACACTTCAGAGGTTTCGTTTCGCGGTAAACGAAATGTTGACGTAGTCTTTATTTTTAATTTTTTTGTCAGTACCGAAATGTGGCACCGGTGGATCTCACGTGAATCGGTACTCGGTAGTACCGACGTGATTCGGTCGATACCCTTAAAAGTACCGGGTTCTGTACCTGTCTCTGCTCCCTGTGACATCACCGAATCAAGGGGTTCTCTCAATTCCTAGGAGCGAGCTTTAGCCGGGGTGCGTGTTCACAGACCCTGACTGGACCCTTTAGGCCCATCAGTGGATGGTGGCCTGAGAGGGACATTCAGTGGATGGTGGCCTGAGAGGGCCAGTCTGGATGGTGGCCTGAGGAGGACATTCAGTGGATGGTGGCCTGTAGGGCTGTCTTAAATACTTCTAGCTTCTAAGCTTCGTTCGATGGCACAAGCTTTGAACATAAAAAAAAATAAAAAGGTAAAAAATAAATATATATATATACTTTAAAAAAATAATAATAATTTGCCTCCAAAATCTTGCGCCTCCATTCCAATGAAACGAAAGTAAGCGCCTCGACCTCTTTACAACAAGCATGTGGAGATTATCTGTGTTGAAAACAACAAGGACATGTGCAGCAGACATGTCGACGAAGAAGCAAAGCAATACCGTTTGTTATTTAAGACTATGTCGGACAGATTTGTGTTCATTGTGCTGCTTTTTTTTTTTTTGTATTTTATTTTTTTATTATTTTTTAAACAAACATATAAACAAACATGACAACACACGATAAGATATACAAGCATTAATTGTCAGGGCACATCCAATGAGATCACATTTTAGTTAGTTGTCTTATATAAGATATACCCCTAATACCTGTTATCTAAAAAACCTACACACATATGCTCCAGCTCGAACCCCCCCCTCCCGGACCCCACCTTGAGAAGTACCTCCACTATCCCTCGCACCTAACCAGACACTACCATTATAAGCTAGCTTTTATTCTCTCCACCACTTCTAACCACATTGACATTTTGGATTCATTGAGACCCAGAATTCTTGCTGTAGATATTTCATGGTAAATTACATCGAGATATGTAAGAAACCAAACTTTACGGCAAATTTTTTCCGGTTGAAACCAGCGTGATGCGATCAGCTTTTTGGCTACTGTGATACCCGATAAAACCAATCTCTTTAGCTGTGGATTCACTGCAAACTCAAAAACATCATTCAATAGTAATACCGAGGGGTGTACAGGTATATTCCAAGATACGAGTTTTGATATTTGTTGGGTCACATCTTTCCAGAATGCCTTAACTGGTGAGCAGTCCCAATACATGTGCATAAATGTCCCTTCGTCCCCATTTGTACATTGGGTGCATTTGGAATCTTGTTTAAGCCCCATTCGGCACAGTCTTATAGGAGTCAAGTATGTCCTGTGAATATAGTTAAGATTGATTTGTTGATGATCCGGGTTCCTTGATGTAAGTCGGACATTTGCCCAGGCTCCTTGCCAATCAAAGTAATTTTCCAGGTCTGGTATATCCCTCCTCCAGACAGAGTCTAGTTGGAGGGTTTCATACGAGGACGTTAGTAATTGATGATAAAATTCTGAAACAAAACCTCTCGATGTCTCTCTTGCGTAGAAGAATTTGTGGTATCTGTGGTGTTCAATTGGTCTGTCTAATGGAACACCGTGAGACTTCAAACATAGCTCTAACTGTTTGTGAAAAAGCCATGTGGACTTGGTGAGATTAAACTTTTTGCGTATTTCTTTATCACTACAAAAACCCTGTTTGTTAAAAACATCCCCTAATGAGTGTATGCCTTGCTCTTCCCATATAGGGAATCTTATAGGTCGTTTTCCAATTAAGAGTGCATTGTTATTGAATAAGGGAGTATGATTGTGCCATTTTTGTGGGTTAGGATTTTTTTTTTGTGATTCACGCCATATCCGGATCGCATGAGTAATTGTGGGGCCAAATTTTCGTTCACAGTGCTTGATTGGTAGTTTAGTGTATGCTATGTCCTTCAGTCTATGTGGGGCTACTATGTTTTCTTCTATTTTTCTCCAGGATGCTAATGCTTGGGAGTCAAACCATGTTGTCAATGGACTTAATGTGTATGCCTTAAAATATAGGAAAAAATCTGGAAATGCCATGCCACCATCTGCTTTATTTCTCTGTGCGGTGGATCTTTTTATACGTGGTGGTTTGTTATTCCAAATAAATTTGTATGTGGAGGAGTGTAATCTTTTCCAGTAACCCTCTGGAGGGGGTAACGGTAGCATTGAACTGAAGAAGTTGATTTTAGGTAGTACATCCATCTTAACTATTGATATCCGTGCTTGTACTGTGTTTTTAAGTTTTGCCCATCTATCAAGGTCGTCTTTGATTTTGTTTTGGATTTTTGTGTAGTTGTGCTTCACCGTTTGTCTTATGGTAGGGAATATTTCCACTCCCAAGCATCTGAAATGTTTTACCATCGGTATCTGTCCTGGGAGGGTTGTATCTTTTTTTGCAGGGGTGTTAAGTGGAAGGAAAGCCGACTTCGGCCAATTTATCTTAAATCCCGATAAATCACCAAAGTCCTCAATCAACTTGAGCAGATGAGGCAATGTGGTGTTGGGGTTTTGCATGAACAATATTACATCGTCCGCATATAAACTAATTTTTTGTTGTGTGCCCTTGATTACGATTGGTTCTATGGATTGGGATTGTCTTATATATTGTGCTAAAGGCTCTAATGATAGATTGAACAGTCCGGGACTAAGAGGACAACCCTGTCTGGCAGAGCGTGATACCGGAAATATTTTGGAGATGATTGTGCCTGTTGTAATCATGGCCGATGGGTCTTTGTATAATACTTTAATCATATCGATGAATCCTTTTCCTAACCCCATCCTTTCTAGCACTGCCCATAGATACGACCATTCCAGCCTGTCAAAGGCTTTCATAGCATCCAGGGACAGCATCGCCTTAGGTATGGTGTCCTCCTTGTCGGCATCAAGTATGTGCAGTATTCGTCTTATGTTCTCAGTGATCAGGCGGCCTCCTATGAAGCCAGTTTGGTCCGGGTGAACTAAAGACGTCATATGCTTTTGTAATCTGATGGCTAATACCTTAGAGTACAGTTTGATATCTGTTCCGAGGAGGCTTAAAGGTCTATAACTACCGCACTCGTTGGGGTCTTTGTCTTTTTTAAGGAGGACTGTTATGAGTGCAATATTGTCATTCTTATGGAAGTTCCCCTCCTTGACTGAGTATAAGATCATATTTAGTAATAAGGGGCCAATTATGTCCCAACAAGAAAGGTACATTTCTGATGGGAAACCGTCTCTTCCAGGAGCCTTACCACTTTTCATTGCGGTTATGGCCTTCTTGAGTTCCTCTAGTGTGATCGGTGTTTCTAACTGTTTAGCGTCATCCTCTGAAAGTTTAGGGAGAATAATTTGATTAAGAAATGTGTCCATTTTGTTTTGATCAAAGGTCGTTTCTGATTTATATAAGTCGGAGTAGAATACTTTGAATGTATCGTTTATTTTTACAGGATCTGTTACAAGTACTTGTTGTGCTCTAATGGTAGTTATATCTGCAAATGTTGCATTAATTCTTAATCGCATGGCTAATAGGTGGCTGGGTTTGGAACCATGGGAGTACTGCTGTTGTCTTGTGCTGCGTATTTGTATTTCCGATTGTTGTCTGTATATGGCATTGATCTCTATTTTTAGTACGTTAACTTGATTTTCTAGTCGAGTTGAGTTGTTGTATTTTAGAGAATTAAATAACGTTGAGTAAAGCGTTTCCAGCTCAGCCAGTTTTGTGCATTGATTCTTGCGCATTTTGGAGGAAAAGCTATCCGTGAAATCTTTGATCATTCCCTTTACCGACATCCATATTATTCTGGGGTCTTGCACCGAGTTTGCATTCTCCCGTTGGAATACTATAAGAGCTTCTTTGAGTTGTGTAATGAATTCCTTGTTATTAAGCAGCAACGAGTTAAATCGCCATCTTGGGGCTCGGGAGGATAGTATACCAAATGTACCTTTAAGGAGTAAATAACAGTGATCTGATAGTGCGTTGGGTATCATTTCCACTTCATAATTATCAAATAGTCTCTGTGATGCAAAGACATAATCTATTCTGGATAGTGTATTATGTCTCGCAGATCGACAAGAGTACTTTCGGGTCGTGGGATTAAGTAACCGCCATAAGTCATTTACACCTGTAATCTTCGACCAATCCTTTAATGCCTTCGATGAATTCTTTTGTTCGCTGGAAAAGGCGAGGTAAGATTTGTCCATCCTTGGGTTCCAGATGGCATTAAAATCCGCTCCTATTATAAATGAGTAATCGGGAATGTCTAACATTGCATTGGTTAGTGTAGTGAAGAAATCTTCTTCGTACAAATTTGGGGCGTATACCGCTATCAACGCTATTTTCCTGTTCTTATGTTCAATCTTAGCTATAGTTATCCGACCTTCTACATCAGACCATACTCCCTTTAGTACAATATTCAACTTACGTTTAACGACTATGGCTACACCCCGAGTTCTCGTACCAATAGAAGAGTGACTGATATTATGGTATGTGTTGTCCGCTAATTTATCTATGTCTTTCCCTAGAATGTGCGTTTCGCTTAGCAGAGCAATGTCCACATGTTCTTTTTTCATCAGTGTGAGCACGCTTTTGCGTTTGAGTTGGTTATTTATTCCCCCGGTGTTCCATATCATTATATTCAAACTAGCCATAGTCTATACATGTTGCATTGTAATTTTTGGTAATGCTTCTAGAGTGCGAGGCAATAATAGATATACATCCCACTAGTGAGGTCCCGTTGAGAGCCGAGCTTAAAAACATACATATATACAAATAAAAATCCCCTACCCTTCCCTCCCACAGAGAGTCGTACAGGATTGTGTTCCATGAACACAACCTTTGCGTATGACTCCCTCCCTTGCACCACCGGATATCCCAGAATGATCCAATTATCCTTAACATTCCTATGTATACCATAGGATCTAACACTCTAAATTCTACCATAAGTAGAATG
>NC_140174.1:124379603-124423582 GCF_963971535.1 Notolepis coatsorum
CCTCTGTGGCAAGACACTCTTTAGTCACGGACGGTCTGTCTGACGCATAAACAGACAGGCAGGCAGACAGACAGACAGACAGACAGACAGACAGACAGGCAGACAGACAGACAGACAGACAGACATGCAGACAGGTAGACAGGCAGGCAGACAGGCAGGCAGACAGACATACAGCCAGGCAGGCAGGCAGAAAGATAGATAGGCAGACAGACAGGTAGACAGGCAGACAGGCAGGCAGACAGGTAGACAGGCAGGCAGACAGACAGACAGACAGACAGACAGGCAGGCAGACAGGCAGGCAGACAGACAGACAGACAGACAGACAGACAGACAGGCAGAAAGGCAGAAAGATAGATAGGCAGGCAGGCAGGCAGGCAGGCAGGCAGGCAGGCAGGCAGGCAGAAAGATAGATAGATAGATAGATAGATAGATAGATAGATAGATAGATAGATAGATAGATAGATAGATAGATAGATAGATAGATAGATAGATAGATAGATAGATAGATAGATAGATAGATAGATAGATAGATAGATAGATAGATAGATAGATAGATAGGCAGGCAGGCAGGCAGGCAGGCAGGCAGACAGGTAGACAGGCAGACAGGCAGGCAGACAGACAGACAGCCAGACAGACATACAGCCAGGCAGGAAGGCAGAAAGGCAGAAAGATAGTTTCAAGTTTCTTTAATAGTTGTCATACAGAAGTACAGAATACTTTTGTACAAAATGCTTCTTACTGTTGCGCTCCAGAGACTGTGCATGACAAGATAAGTATGAAATAAAAACATAGTAAAAATTAGAAGAAAAAAAAGAGGTCACAGTGTTCAGTTTAGACATATGTACAATGTTCGTAGACGTAGTTACCATACAATATACAATACTGTGCAGTGTACTAATATACAATACTATATAGTGCAAGGCATAAATGGACGAGGTGCAGTTTTGGTACAATTCACAGTAGGTGTACGAGTTGTAGTGCAAATCCTTTATCAATAAATATAAAGTGTAAGTGTGTTTGTGTGATCTAAAGTGTGGAGAGTGGGTGCTGCAGTGTGTTGTTTGTTTGAGTGAGTGTGTGTGTGCGTGTGGGTGTGTGTGCTGTGTGCATTTGATGGTTGTTGCATAGTGATTATTGTTCGTTTAGCGATTATTGTTCGTTTAGCAGCCTGATGGCCTGGGGATAGAAGCTCCTTCTGAGTCTTTCTGTGCTCGCCATAAGACTCCGGTATCGCTTGCCTGACGGCAGCAGTTCAAAGAGGCAGTTGTTCGGGTGGCTCGAGTCCTTAATAATTCTCTTAGCCTTCCCCTTGCACCGCTTGTTGTAAATGTTCTGGAGGGTGGGAAGCCCCCCTCTAATTGTGCGTTCGGCTGAACGTGTCACTCTTTGTAGTCTGCTACGGTCTTGTGCAGTGCTATTCCCAAACCAGGAGGTGATGTTGCCGGTCAGGATGCTCTCTATTGTACATGAGTAGAAGTTCCTAAGGATCTTCTGACTGACTTGGAACTTCCTTAGGCGCCTGAGGAAGTAGAGGCGTTGTCGTGCCTTCTTCACAACACTGTCAATGTGTGTGGTCCATGTCAAGTCCTCGGATATGTGGGCTCCGAGGTACTTGAAACTGTTCACTCTCTCAACTGGTGCCCCGTCGATGCTGAGGGGGCTGTAGTCCTTGACCCCCGACCTCCTGAAGTCCACAATCATCTCTTTTGTTTTGCTGACGTTCAGGGAGAGGCAGTTCTCCTGACACCACTGTGACAGGTTCTCTACCTCTTCCAGGTAGGCCCTTTCGTCGTTGGCAGAGATCAGGCCCACCACTACTGTGTCATCAGCAAATTTGATGATGGTGTTGTTGTTCCGCTGTGCTACGCAGTCATGTGTGTACAGGGAGTAGAGGAGGGGGCTCAGAACACAGCCCTGGGGGGCCCCTATGTTGAGCGTGATGGATGAGGAGGTGCAGTTGCCGGCTCTTACCACCTGGGGTCTGCCCGTCAGGAAGTCCAGGACCCACTGGCACAGGTCATAGTTCAAGCCCAGGTCCCTGAGCTTGGCTATGAGTTTGGAGGGGACTATGGTATTGAATGCTGAGCTGTAGTCGATGAACAGCATTCTCACATAGTTCCCCTTCCTCTTGTCCAGATGTGATGCTGCTGTGTGCAGCACATGGGCTATGGCGTCCTCCGTGGACCTGTTGGGGCGATATGCAAATTGCAGAGGGTCCAGGTTGATGGGGAGGGAGGAACAGATGTAGCCCTTCACTAGCTTCTCAAAGCACTTCATGGCTATGGAGGTGAGGGCTACAGGGCGGTAGTCGTTGAGGCAAGCGGGCGTAGATTTTTTGGGTACAGGGATGATGGTGGACTTCTTCAGACAGGTGGGGATGACGGCCTGTTCCAAGGACAGGTTGAAGATGTCAGTGAATACCGGGGCCAGTTGGTCGGCACAGACTTTTAGGACGCGGCCGGGGATGCCGTCCGGTCCTGCTGCCTTCCTGATATCCACTTTTTTAAAGATCCGTCTCACCTCATGCTCTGTTACCCTGAACACTGAGTCTCCATCAGCAGACCCCCCCCCCCCCATTGCCGTGGTTTGTAGGCTGGTGTTGTTATTCACAGCCTCAAACCTCGCATAGAAGGAGTTGAGATCATTTGCTAAGGAGATGTCACTGTTCAGTTTGAGGGGGGTTCCTTTGTAGTCTGTCATTGTTCTGAGGCCCTGCCACATGCCTCTAGAGTCAGCCTGTTCAAACTGAAGTTCAACTTTATCCCTGTAACGCCGTTTTGCCTCTATTACTGCTCTCCTGACGTTGTATCTTGCCATCTTGTGTTCTTCCATGTTGCCTGTCACCAGCCCGGTGTTGTATGCTGATGTGCGCACTTTCAGAGCCTCACGGACGGATTTGTCTACCCAGGGCTTTTGGTTTGGGTAGATATTAATTTTGGTGGTGGGGATTATTACTTCTACCTGAGTACAGACATAGTCAATCACCGTTTCGGTGTATTCGTTAATATTGGCTGTGTTATCACGGAGTACACTCCATTCTGTGCTTCCCAGCACTGCTTGGAGTGACTCTACTGACGTCACGGTCCAACGCTTAACCTCTCGCGAGACCACCGGCGTTCGCTTGAGACACTGTTTGTACTTAGGCAAAAGAAAAATTGCGGCGTGATCGCTTTTACCGAATGGACTAAGAGCCTGTGACTTGTACCCATTCTTAAATTGCGAGTAAACATGGTCTAATATGTTCTCGCCTCTGGTGGGACAGGTCACATGCTGATAGAAATTCGGCAGCACCTTTTTAAGACGCGCGCTGTTGAAATCCCCCAAGACCAAAATGGCCGCGTCAACGTTAGCTGCCTGGAGTTTGTTTACCTCGTCGTGAAGTTTTGAAAGTGCGACCTCAGTGTTCGCGTGTGGTGGAATGTACACTCCGATGAGGATGATGGACGTTAACTCTCTTGGGAGGAAGAAGGGTCGACATTTTATCGTGATAAACTCCAGGTCTGGGGAGCCGTGGTTAGACATTTCCTTTGTGTTGCCTAAATCGCACCACTCCTTGTTTATCATGAAGGCGATGCCGCCTCCTTTCTTCTTTAGTGACTCTAATGCCGTCCGGTCTTTTCGTAGAACGAAGAAGTGGTCTGCCGGTTCTATTGCATGATTCGGGACATCTGGACTCAGCCAAGTTTCTGTGAAACAGAGGACGTTACAATCCCGAATGTCCCTCTGGAATTGGATCCTTGCTCTGATGTCGTCCAATTTGTTTCCTATCGATTGCACATTGGCCAACAATATGCTGGGCAATGTGGTTCTGTGTCGTTTGGACCTCAGTCTGTTCCGGACCCCGGCTCTCTTTCCTCGTCTTCGCGGCGGCTTTTTGTATTGTCCGTGGCCGGCATAACAAAGGATCTCGTCGGGCCATTTCTGCTGTTCAGCGATCCGATCCAGAGAGCAATCCAAACGGTAAGTTTTTCTTAATCCAATGTCAATGATTGACTGACGGTCATACACATATAATGCACCAACAGTTGGTGCAAATAAAACTCCTAATACTATAAAAATTAACAAAATAAAGCACAGTCTCGTCGGAGCGATCAGAAAGGCAGCCATCACAGCAGCGCCAGTTTAGATAGGCAGGCAGGCAGGCAGGCAGGCAGGCAGGCAGGCAGGCAGGCAGGCAGGCAGGCAGGCAGAAAGATAGATAGATAGATAGATAGATAGATAGATAGATAGATAGATAGATAGATAGATAGATAGATAGATAGATAGATAGATAGATAGATAGATAGATAGATAGATAGATAGATAGATAGATAGATAGATAGATAGGCAGGCAGGCAGGCAGGCAGACAGGTAGACAGGCAGACAGGCAGGCAGACAGACAGACAGCCAGACAGACATACAGCCAGGCAGGAAGGCAGAAAGGCAGAAAGATAGATAGGCAGGCAGGCAGGCAGGCAGGCAGGCAGGCAGGCAGGCAGGCAGGCAGGCAGGCAGAAAGATAGATTGATAGATAGGCAGGCAGGCAGGCAGGCAGGCAGGCAGGCAGGCAGGCAGATAGATAGATAGATAGATAGATAGATAGATAGATAGATAGATAGATAGATAGATAGATAGATAGATAGATAGATAGATAGATAGATAGGCAGGCAGGCAGGCAGGCAGGCAGGCAGGCAGGCAGGCAGATAGATAGATAGATAGATAGATAGATAGATAGATAGATAGATAGATAGATAGATAGATAGATAGATAGATAGATAGATAGATAGATAGATAGATAGATAGATAGATAGATAGATAGATAGATAGATAGATAGATAGATAGATAGATAGATAGATAGATAGATAGATAGATAGATAGATAGGAAGGCAGGCAGGCAGGCAGATAGACAGGCAGGTAGACAGGCAGGCAGAAAGGCAGAAAGGCAGGCAGGCAGGCAGGCAGACAGAAAGATAGATAGATAGATAGATAGATAGGCAGGCAGGCAGGCAGGCAGAAAGATAGATAGATAGGCAGGCAGGCAGGCAGGCAGAAAGATAGATAGATAGATAGATAGATAGATAGATAGATAGATAGGCAGGCAGGCAGGCAGGCAGGCAGGAAGGCAGGCAGATAGATAGATAGATAGATAGATAGATAGATAGATAGATAGATAGATAGATAGATAGATAGATAGATAGATAGATATAGACAGACAGATATAGACAGACAGACAGACAGACAGACAGACATACAGACAGACAGACAGACAGACAGACAGACAGACAGACAGACAGACAGACAGACAGACAGACAGACAGACAGACAGACAGACAGACAGACAGGCAGACAGACAGACAGGCAGAAAGATAGATTCACACACCAATGTCTGGTGACATCTTTGCATCTAAAAATAGACACACGAAAAATAAATATCACAATAATTAGGGGTGGGACGATACATCGATCCAGATCGATATATCGATCTATTATCAATAATCAAATAGGATCGATGCGACGTAAAAAGATAGATTCATATTGCGATACTATTACTACTATTATTTTGAAAATCCCTTGTATCCGCTCGGCTCGGATCAACAGCACACAGCATTAGCGTCTAGAGCGTCACTAGAGCAAGGCTAGTGTGCCTATTCTGCAACCCAAAACATGTCCCTGCTGTTTTATTCCGCCACGGGTCAAATGCATCTAACCTGCTTTGCAATCCTCGCCATTCCATTATGCCCACATCGCGTTAAAGATAGAAAATAACGTTACGTTATCGTAAGCTAACCCAGAGCCATAGGCAGAGAGAAGTGGGGACTGGGAAGGAGGGTGCATTCTCGAAATAGCCCCACTAACAGGATCTGGCCGGTACTGCACCTTCGGATTCCCAATATGCCTTTTCCAGCCAAAATACAGCTCTGTTTATGTTTATTTGGATCCCCATTAGACACAGCAGTGCTGGGGCTATTCTTCCTGTCTTCTCTGTGACAGTGAATATGATATTAATATCGGAAAAAAAAGAAAAACGAACCAAAAACAGTGAACAGGAGGTCTATTTGTATTAAAAACAATAGATTGTTTTTCATTTAAATGTCTGTAAGAGCTCAAAAATAAAAATGTCAAATGATATTTCCATTGCCTTTTTTTTGTTGATTTAAATGTTACTGATTGTGTTAAATGGGCATATAATATCATCTCATATCGATCGCAGGCACCTGAATCGAATCAAATCATATCGTATCGTGGCAGACTTTGTGATATCGGAAAATATCGTATCGTTGTCCAAAGAATCGATATTGTATCGTATCGTGATGAAACTGGTGATTCCCACCCCTAACAATACAGAAAACTGCAATTACACAGCCTTAGTTACACAGACATACACAGACATACACAGACATACACAGACATACACAGACTTACACAGACATACACAGACTTACATAGACTTACACAGACGTACAGGTGCAGCTCGATAAATTAGAATATCGTGGAAAAGTTATTTTATTTCAGTAATTCAATTCAAAAAGCGAAACTCTCGTAGATTATAGATTCATTACACAAAGTGAAATATTTCAAGCCTTTATTTGTTTTAATTTGGATGATTATGTCTTACAGCTCATGAAAGCCCAAAATTCTGTATCACCAATAACATTTTTAAAATAGATGTATTTTTTTTTGTATATAGAAATGTCTGCCTTCTGAAAAGTATGTTCATGTATGTTCACTCAGTACTTGGTTGGGGCTCCTTTTGCACAAATGACTGCATCAATACAGCTAAATATATAGATTTTTCCACAATATTCTATTTTATTGAGCTGCACCTGTACACTCTACTCATTTTTAACACTTTAACACACTTTATATTTATTAGCAAAGAGATTTGCACTACAATTCATACCTCATTGCACCTTACCCTAAGTTGTACCTCATCCCATTCCTGCATTGTACCTCACTGTTTTTACTCTGTATTGTATATATATGTATATTGATTGACTGAACACTTTTTGTTTAATACGTACTCTTGACTTTGTCTATTTTATACTTTTTATCTATTTGATCTAGCACACTCAGGAGCTCATACAGAAAAAGAATTTCATGGAAAAGTATTCTGTATTTTTTACTATGACAACTATTAAAGAAACTTGAACTTGAACTTGAAACAGACTTACACAGACTGACAAGCAGAATGAACTGAAGAGAAGTCAGTTCATTCTGCTGCCATCTTGATAACAGCGACTAACAAGTCTATCAAGACCAACGAGACAAAACACCAAACCCCTATCTCTCTGAGCGGGGAGGCGTCCGTATCCAAGAATCTCTCACGATACACATCATCGTTTTCCCTTCATATCTGTAGTCACTGGTGAACACAGAATGGTTCATTAATTGGGTCAAAAAGGACCAAAGTGCATCATAGCAGCATGGGGGAGGGGGGAGGGGAGGTAGAATAGAATAGAATAGAATAGAATAGAATAGAATAGAATAGAATAGAAATACTTTAATTATCCCGAGGGAAATTTGACACTAAAAATCGCTCACATTAAACAGGTATGGGCAGGGTAATAGCAGCATGGGGGAGGGGAGGAACATGCCAACTTTTGGGGCAATTCGCTTATTTGCCATCTACCCTGGAGTTAGACAAGCAGGTACATACCCTTTTCTTCTCTGTGCATGCATTAGGCTTAGGGAACAGCCGCCCCGTTAGCCTAGCTTAGCGTCATTCACTGGAAGTAGGTGTGCCAGTGTAGCCTAGTTCCCAACAGTCACGAAATACACTCCAAATACAATACAAAACATTCCGGTAAACATGTTGTGACCTGTCTATTTACCATGTGGAGAAATAAAACATTTTAATTAGACATTTTCGTTTTCTAAGCAGATATATACTCAGAAAATGTTTCTGCAGAACCACTGCAGTTTTGGCGCCGTGATTTCACGCATCACCTCAAAAGCCCCGTAAACAGCACACACAGGTGCAGTATACACAAGGTACCCTAACTGGCATGGTATACGCCATACGTTATACGCTAAATCAGGGGTCAGCAACCTTTTTGACATGGAGTGCCCGTTTGAAATATAGTTGTAACTAGTGTGCCTCAACAATATTCCATGCATCGTAATTTTTTTCTTCTCATAATCAGGTATTTTTAATGATAATTTTTACATTATTACATCATTATTATTATTGTTATTATTAACAATATTATTATGATGGTTGTATCAACCCTAAATCTGAGTTGGGGGGGAATGCAATGCAGACAAACAGCTGCATACAGTGCGACCATTTCACTCACATTTGCCCATTCATTTTTGGACACATCACACCATCGGTGTGTGTACTGTACGTGTGCTGTCATAGCTCCACCTACAGGCCTAATGGAGAACACCAGGAGAACACCAGGATGTGAATGGAGGGTGAATGTGAGGTATATCGTGTAAATAAGTTTTGATTGATCGCAAGACTACACTGTAAAAAATTATATAATAATAACAAGTTACCAGAACTTAAAAATATTTAGTTCAGTTACTGTGCATTAAAGGGGTTATGCACTGCTATTCCTAGCACTATTTGGGCAACTTTACACACTTCCTGTGAGTCTATGTAACACATCTGTAATTTTTATTCCAAAAATAATCATTGTTTTATATTTCTAATCTTGTACTCAAAACCAGCATTTTTCAGCCTCATGAAAGCAGGCTATTATTGGCTTGGCTCCACCCATTCTGGCAGAATGCTTTGAGTGACAGCCACCCACCAAATAGCTCCGCCCATCTCCCCGTCAGAGATTAGGTTTCAGGTTACATACAAATATGGTATGTCATAAATATAGAGATGTAGCAGTACTGTCTATCTATATATATATAAAATGTTACCATGAATTGAAATTGGGGGACCCTGATGTAAACAAGACGAAAGTCTTTCTCTGGTCTCCATCATAGCAGTACTGAGCAGTACTGTAGCAATACAAATATGGTATGTCATAAATATAGAGATGTAGCAGTACTGTCTATCTATATATATGTTACCACTATTTGTAAAAGCCACAACCACGTTACCATATTTGTAATAATGTAAATCATTGTGTCGTTGTACATATTGTGTATACACCGTTAGAAGCTAACATAGCTTAGCTTGGTAGCTATTGTGCTAACAACATATCCCGACGTCCGGCTCGCTGGCCGGCATGCACACCCGACACAAAATGGTTATCTCCTCTCTGTACACCCCCGTCCCCACGGGTACCCTGCCGGGGAGCCCATGGACGCGACAACGGCGGCAGCCGTAGGGTGCTCGAGCCCGCCGTAACGCTAGTGGTACACAATAGCTATGAGCTAACTAACGCTACGGCCGCCGCTGTTGTCGCGTCCACAAGCTCCCCGGCAGGACACCCGCGAGAACGGGGGCACACAAGGAGGAGAGAACCACCCCAAATCGAGCACTCATGCCGGCCGACAAGCCGGACACCGCGGTTGTTGTTAGCACAATAGTAGCCCACTGTGATGCACCGAGTGGGCCACCATTGATCAACATGCAGCGATGTGTAGCTTGCATGATGCGTGTGCAGTGCTTTGCCACACAGGTCTGAGAAGAGGACCTGCACATGATAGCAACCGGGAGCGTCGCGGAGCATTCAGCCTGCTGGCTACCTAGATCCACTTCAACCAGCCGAGCGTCGGGAGCTCCAGCAGCTTGTCGATGTGCTAATAGCCTGGAGCCAGCTACCGTTAGCTTGCAGAGGCTATTAGCACACCGACAAGCTGTGTAGCCAGCAGGCTGAATGCTCCGCGACGCTGGTTGAAGTGGATATAGGTAGCCAGCAGGCTGAATGCTCAACGACGCTCCCGGTTGCTAACGCCGGCCCCGGCTGGTGCTAAGTAGCTAGCGATCGCTCCCGAGTCCCGAGAGCTAACGCCGGTCTGTCTGTCGAAGACCGAGGGAACCGCATCAGGCTTCAGCTGATTAGTGATCTTCTGGACAAACCTTCCACCCTGCAGGTAGCAAGAATGGAGGCGGGCATTACTAAAACCACAGAGCCAATCACATCACCGTGCGCTATAAACAGCGCCCTGTGACGTGCACCAGGTCGTCAAATCAACATGACCTGATTTACTAGAGGCAAAGAGGGGATGGGCTGTAGCTGAGGAATTCGCCAATATAGTATTTAGGCCCAAAAACACATTGATACGAACTCCTATTACTATAATACAATGCTAGAGACTGAAAAATGACATTTATAATGCATAGCACCTTTAAGGTTTTCAGTTTTCAATCCATAATAAGTTAACATTGTCATTGTTTTAAGAACACAAGTTGACTTGGTAATACTCACATTTTGAGTAAAAAAAAATGTGTTGATTAATCCCACTGTTCACAATGGTGACTGTTACGAAGGATCAGATTAAACCGAATATATATATTTATTGCTTGATATATATTGCATAGTATTTGTATATCGTCTGATATCCCTTGTGTATTCTTTGTACATATACACGGAATATCCCTTTTACCTAGTACAGACCATAATATTTCGTTCTCCTATTGGATAGCGATCCACTAGGCGCCACTGCCATACCCCCAAGGCAGGGTTCGAAATTAACGGGGGCTTGGGGCAAAATGCCCTCGAAAATTTACCAAATGCCCTCGAAAATCAGTTAAGGGGGGCAAAAAAAGCCCCCGACAGTTTACTAATTATATATATAATTATATATATGCTCTACAGTGCGAGCATTTCCCTCGTATTGCCCCTACTAATATGTGTGTGTGCAAACCGGAAAAATCATTTACTTGCAGTGTGCGAGACAGACGAGTGATTGTGAAGATTACAAAACAGCTCCGCTGTTAATAGTTCAGATTGAAACTGGACTGAAATTAAGTTTTTGGGTGGAATGTTTGTTCCAAGGAGGAGGGAGGCGGGGCCCGCTGCGTGTTACAGGCACTTGAGAGGTGCTGCGAACACAGAGAGAGCGCTCTGCTCTCATCAAGCATTACACTGCTATCTTAACGTTAGCAAGCTAAGCATCTGCATAGCGCGACCTGTGTAACGTTAAGTAACTTGTGTTCGGCAGGGAAAGACCATTCCATTTGTAACACAACTCCAAAAGAATAACATCCAAATCCGATCCCGATGCGCATTTCCTTCATTCCACAGCGCTGAGCGCGCAACGTATTTCATTGATCGATCTGGCCAGAGCCTATACTCACAAACGTTGCGTGTGTGGGGTTTTTCATCAATTTGAAACAAGCCTCTTGACTGTTGGAATTAGGGATGTTAAAAATAAAATATCTAATAATATTATTCAATATTAGACATTCATTGATCCAGAGGCAACCGGTTATTATATCAAGACAACAACACAACTTGCCCTCACTCAGGGACAATAATATTTAATCTATTTAGATAGAGTATGTATGTATTATTTACAGATAATTGAAGGTACCTCAAAACATGAAACCAAGCCATGATGTCACACATCGTGTGCGTGTGTGTGTTACTTGAACAATTGTCACTGTGCTCCTAAATTTCTGTGTGCTCCTAAATTTGTATTTAGATTTTATTTATTAACATTTTATTTAGGAGCACATGTGTAGAGCCATATGAAATCCGCGTTCACGGAATCGCGGACGGAATCGCGGAATTAACCAATAAAAATGGAATCAACTGCAAAACGTGGAATATTGCAGAATTTGGCCTAATCTGGACTGAAATTTCGTTTTTGGGTGGAACGTTTGGTGCACACGCGACCGGGGAGGCGGGGACGCTATAGCGCGTTACACACAACACAGCGGTGCTCAAGCGTCTTGCTGCTTCAGTGTTAACATCGTCAAGAAGCTAAACAATTCCACAATAAGCCCTCAATTCAGAGCAGAACAGTATCCTAATGACTTTTATGCCTCCGGTGATAAGGTGTTTTGCTAATTCTGTCAACGTTCCGTGGACTGGACCCGCAAAAACACTTGCGACACTATTGTGATTAAATAGCTATAACGTTAGGACGTTTAGCTTCTAGCTAAATCTATTTGTTTAATGCAAACGATTGTCATTATACACTGCCCTTTATAAACTAAATACACTTAAATAGCTATAGGACTATCTATGGAAATGATAGCTTCTAGAAGTTCTAGCTAAATCTGGTGCACCCATCCATTTGTACACTGCCCTTTATAATCTAAATAAACTTAAATACGTTACAGTACATAGGACTATAGATGGAAATGATAGCTTCTTGCTAAATCTAGTGCACCCATCCATTTGTTTAATGCAAACAATTGCCATTATACACTGTCCTTTATAAACGAAATAAACGAAACTAAAGGTGCCTAAATTATGCATTACTATATTTCATCACAATATAATAGATATAGCTAGGTTACTGACATTGTCATTGTGATAATGTCAGTAGTAGCTAGCTGTATCTATTGTTTACACTTGAAATATGTATTTTTATTGTCACAATATTAATTGAAAAATATTGTGTAAAATTGAACTGTATTTCTGAGTTGCAGCACTTAAAAACATTAAATGGACTGTTATATCTTATTCAATTGTGGACATTTATTCATTCCCACTTATTAGACACTATTTCTGATGGTAAAATGAGCATAAAAGGCAAAATACAGAATTCAGAAATATTAAAACGGAAAAAATGGAATTTGGGAAAAAATAAAATGGAATTTGGAAAATAATAAAACGGATTTCATATGGCTCTACACATGTGCTCCTTGGGAAAAAGGTTAGCGTAGAGCCCTATATATGGAGACATTAACATTACGTTATCAAACATAGGGACGAAGACTGTAAAAAAAAGTGTCAAGAATGTTTTATAATCTTTATGTTAATTTTCATTATAAAAATGTTGTGCCCCCGAAATAAAATAAAACGCCCCCGAAAAGCAATTAAGGGGGGCAAAAAAAGCCCTTGAAAAAAAATGTTAATTTCTAACCCTGCCCCAAGGTCTAGTTCAAAGTCACCGCCAAGGCTTGCCTGGACATGCCCGGTTCTGCGCAAGAATACGAGACAGGAATAAGGCTGGTACTAGATTATTCACCGTACGTATAAATACGTCGCAGGTGGATACAGCAGCACTTAGCCTTAAGTCAAGTTAACCTAGAAACGTGTTACCCAAAAACGTTAAAGCCTTCATCACGAGTCAACGACCAAGTGAAGTGAGCAACAGTGCGTCTAAATAGAGCACTTATAACCGCGTGCGAATAGGACAGTAAAGGTGTCAGAGCTTAGTAGAATAACGTCAAGTTCGACCTAGTTAATGTGAAGTACCGCGCACCGGAGAATCTACCCCGGTGAATGCAGAGCCCTTTTCCGGCTGGATTATTATTATATTGCTTTGGTCCTGTGGCTGTTGGAGCGGAGGAGAATCGTCTACACCCACTACTGTGTGGGATTTACCCGTGAGGAACATCACTCGAGCCCGTCTCTGGGAGAGGCTGGCCGGCTTTCACCTATGCTGCACGCATACTTGGATTACAGCTGCTGCTTTTGTCTGCCGATCAAGGGAGTAATGTACCGTCTCCCGTAGCTGGAGCTTATTGATTCCCCGTTGATCCAGAGTTTGCATTCAAACATTTCCTCCCCCTGCTGGCCTACAACCGGAGGGACCCTACTAGTATCTCCCGCTGCCCTACTAGTGTACCATAGATATAATTCCTATTGATACAGGTGGTATTTATTATCTCCTGCGTACTATTCTAATGGACTTACGCTCTTGACTTACTCACGCACATTCTTCGCCTTACAAGCGCGACTCTAAGTAAAGTAATGTAATTTACTATTATTGCTGCTAATAAATATTATTCTAACCAAGATTTGTGTGGAACCGTGTCATTGTGGAGGTGTTCATATCATATACCTGTGTACTGTATGGCCAGTAGTAATGTACATAAGACAGTAGTGGTTTAATGATACCATACTTATTAATACAGTCAGGGAATTGTACCCCTCAGTTACAGTGACCGTAATAATGTTTTTGTTATAAGGCTCTGCAAATGTTACTGAATGATGTAGCAATGTATTTCCAGCTAAATTGAAATAATAAACAAATAAAGGGTCTCAATTAAATATGTGGTAGTAAAAAGAACCTGTGGGAGGATTTCAACAAGATAAATGCGACAACAGTGCAAAATATTTCACTATAATATATATAAAAAAAGAACGTATAATATATATATTTTTTTTTAATGCTGCCCCCTGTGCATATGAAAATGCCCCTGCGTGCCTATGCAGGCACGCGTGCCTAGGGTTGCCTACCCCTGCCCTAGTTGAACCTCAGCCTCCACCTCTGGGAAAGCCCTGAACGGCCCTACAACATTCAAAAAGCTTGATACTTCCCATGGCAGCATAGGCGACATACACAAACACATACAAGGAATACAGAGCTGGACGGATACTCCCTCGCTCTCATGTCTCCTGCGTTCGAGGCGCGGAACCCCCAGCCCGGTAGTAAGGTCATTAATTACGTCCCGTGTTGCGTTTCACATAGGCCAGCTGGAAATAAATTATGGCTACAGTTTATGCTGGCAGGGCAGAGAGCAAGGGGGCGGGGGGGTGTAGAGAAGTGAGAGAGAGAGAGAGAGAGAGAGAGAGAGAGAGATGGGGGAAGGCGCGGTGGGTCAGGTGGAGATGTTGCTCAGTGTCATCATGGAATGTAAGCTGATGATAATCTTCTTCTCTCCTCTTCCTCCAGTGTCATGGCTCCCTCTTCCTCCCCCTCGGTCCCCCTCCTCCTCCTCCTCTTCCTCTCCCTGCGCTGGCACTGCGCTTCGGGAGCCGTGTTGCTTAGGGATCGAAGCCCGGATACATCAACAGGTAGGTCTCCGTGTGCGTGTGGGTGTGGGTGTGTGTGGGTGTGGGTGTGGGTGTGTGGTCATGTGCACGATTGTTTGTTTATTTGTTTGATTATGTGTTGTTTGTACGTCTCGATATGATTTGAGAATCATCAAACATCACGCGCACCTCGTCTGCCTTTTATCAGTGAAACATGAACACGCCGCAGTATTGGATGCAAAATCTTGTTGACTGAACGTTATGTCATCAGTTGCAAAATGAGAAGGGAGACACTGTAAACAATTGCCTCAACGTCTCTCTTTTCAAATAATCTTGAGCCATTCTTTTTTTAGTTGAACTAAACAGGAGTGTGAATCTGAAGTTTACCCCTGTTAGTTATCATAATAATCCTAATCCTTGTTAGTTATCATAATAATCTTAATCCTAGTTAGTTAGTATAATCATCCTAATCCTAGTTATTTATCATAATGAGTTTAATCCTAGTTAGTTATCATAATAATCCTAATCCTAGTTATTTATCATAATAATCCTAATCCTAGTTAGTTAGCATATTACTTGATTATTATTATTTAACTATTAAATGGACTGAATTTATATAGCGCTTTTATCCAAAGTGCTTTACAATTTACATTCACTCATTCACTCACACATTCTCACACCGACGGCGGAGGCGACCATGCAAGGTGCCGACCTGCTCATCGGGAGCAGTTAGGGGGTTAAGTGTCTTGCTCAAGGACACTTTGACACGCTGTAGGGAGGAGCAGGACTCGCACCGGGAACCTTCTGATTACCAGACGACCAGCTCTACCATAGTTAATTCAACTAAAAAAGCCATTGCTACTTAAAAAAAGATTGTTTTGAAATATTGTTTTGAAATATTGTAAGTTGAGACGACTCAAAAGGGGAATGTGACCCATTTTAAGAATCCACACATGTTCTTCCTGTGCCCCAGGACAGTTCAGTCAGTATGTTCTTCCTGTGCCCCAGGACAGTTCAGTCAGTATGTTCTTCCTGTGCCCCAGGACAGTTCAGTCAGTATATTCTTCCTGTGCCCCAGGACAGTTCAGTCAGTATGGTCTTCCTGTGCCCCAGGACAGTTCAGTCAGTATGTTCTTCCTGTGCCCCAGGACAGTTCAGTCAGTATGTTCTTCCTGTGCTCCAGGACAGTTCAGTCAGTATGTTCTTCCTGTGTCCCAGGACAGTTCAGTCAGTATGTTCTTCCTGTGTCCCAGGACAGTTCAGTCAGTATGTTCTTCCTGTGCCCCAGGACAGTTCAGTCAGTATGTTCTTCCTGTGTCCCAGGACAGTTCAGTCAGTATGTTCTTCCTGTGTCCCAGGACAGTTCAGTCAGTATGTTCTTCCTGTGCCCCAGGACAGTTCAGTCAGCATGTTCTTCCTGTGCTCCAGGACAGTTCAGTCAGCATGTTCTTCCTGTGCTCCAGGACAGTTCAGTCAGCATGTTCTTCCTGTGCTCCACGACAGTTCAGTCAGTATGTTCTTCCTGTGTCTCAGGACAGTCAGTATGTTCTTCCTGTGCCCCAGGACAGTCAGTATGTTCTTCCTGTGCCCCAGGACAGTCAGTATGTTCTTCCTGTGCCCCAGGACAGTTCAGTCAGTATGTTCTTCCTGTGTCCCAGGACAGTCAGTATGTTCTCCCTGTGCCCCAGGACAGTCGGTATGTTCTTCCTGTGTCTCAGGACAGTCAGTATGTTCTTCCTGTGTCCCAGGACAGTTCAGTCAGTATGTTCTTCCTGTGCCCCAGGACAGTTCAGTCAGCATGTTCTTCCTGTGCTCCAGGACAGTTCAGTCAGCATGTTCTTCCTGTGCTCCAGGACAGTTCAGTCAGCATGTTCTTCCTGTGCTCCACGACAGTTCAGTCAGTATGTTCTTCCTGTGTCTCAGGACAGTCAGTATGTTCTTCCTGTGCCCCAGGACAGTCAGTATGTTCTTCCTGTGCCCCAGGACAGTCAGTATGTTCTTCCTGTGCCCCAGGACAGTTCAGTCAGTATGTTCTTCCTGTGTCCCAGGACAGTCAGTATGTTCTCCCTGTGCCCCAGGACAGTCGGTATGTTCTTCCTGTGTCTCAGGACAGTCAGTATGTTCTTCCTGTGTCCCAGGACAGTCAGTATGTTCTTCCTGTGTCTCAGGACAGTCAGTATGTGTGACACACACAGCTAGAAACCACTTTGATGATATTTTCCTCCACAGTGTATTTTCACAGTGTATTTGCTCAGATACACGTGGAAAGGTCGACATTGTTGAGAAAACGCCACCTTTTCCAGGTTTAGCCTAATCTAACAGGCCGCCGGTCGATCCAGCGATGGGGAAGATAGTAAATAGATCTGTCAAAGTCCAGGGACACGGGACAAGACGCGGGCGGGGCCAGCTAGCCCTTCTCACTCACATCTGATTCCTGACGTCTCCCAGGACAGTGCAGTCAGTATGTTCTTCCTGTGTCCCAGGACAGTTCAGTCAGCATGTTCTTCCTGTGCCCCAGGACAGTTCAGTCAGTATGTTCTTCCTGTGCTCCACGACAGTTCAGTCAGTATGTTCTTCCTGTGTCTCAGGACAGTCAGTATGTTCTTCCTGTGCCCCAGGACAGTCAGTATGTTCTTCCTGTGCCCCAGGACAGTCAGTATGTTCTTCCTGTGCCCCAGGACAGTTCAGTCAGTATGTTCTTCCTGTGTCCCAGGACAGTCAGTATGTTCTCCCTGTGCCCCAGGACAGTCGGTATGTTCTTCCTGTGTCTCAGGACAGTCAGTATGTTCTTCCTGTGTCCCAGGACAGTTCAGTCAGTATGTTCTTCCTGTGCCCCAGGACAGTTCAGTCAGTATGTTCTTCCTGTGCCCCAGGACAGTTCAGTCAGTATGTTCTTCCTGTGTCCCAGGACAGTTCAGTCAGTATGTTCTTCCTGTGCTCCAGGACAGTTCAGTCAGTATGTTCTTCCTGTGCCCCAGGACAGTTCAGTCAGTATGTTCTTCCTGTGCTCCAGGACAGTTCAGTCAGTATGTTCTTCCTGTGCCCCAGGACAGTCAGTATGTTCTTCCTGTGCCCCAGGACAGTCAGTATGTTCTTCCTGTGCCCCAGGACAGTCAGTATGTTCGTCCTGTGCCCCAGGACAGTCAGTATGTTCTTCCTGTGCCCCAGGACAGTCAGTATGTTCTTCCTGTGCCCCAGGACAGTTCAGTCAGTATGTTCTTCCTGTGTCCCAGGACAGTCAGTATGTTCTTCCTGTGCCCCAGGACAGTTCAGTCAGTATGTTCTTCCTGTGTCCCAGGACAGTCAGTATGTTCTTCCTGTGCCCCAGGACAGTTCAGTCAGTATGTTCTTCCTGTGTCTCAGGACAGTCAGTATGTTCTTCCTGTGTCCCAGGACAGTCGGTATGTTCTTCCTGTGTCTCAGGACAATCAGTATGTTCTTCCTGTGTCCCAGGACAGTCAGTATGTTATTCCTGTGTCTCAGGACAGTCAGTATGTGTGACACACACAGCTAGAAACCACTTTGATGATATTTTCCTCCACAGTGTATTTTCACAGTGTATTTGCTCAGATACACGTGGAAAGGTCAACATTGTTGAGAAAACGCCACCTTTTCCAGGTTTAGCCTAATCTAACAGGCCGCCGGTCGATGCAGCGATGGGGAAGATAGTAAATAGATCTGTCAAAGTCCAGGGACACGGGACAAGACGCGGGCGGGGCCAGCTAGCCCTGCTCACTCACATCCTGACGTCTCCCAGGACAGTTCAGTCAGTATTAGGGGTGGGACAATACATCGATCCAGATCGATATATCGATCTATTATCAATTATCAAATAGGATCGATGCAACGTAAAAAGACCGATTCATATTGCGATACTCTTATTTTGAAAATCCCCTTGTGAGCATATCCGCCCGGCTGGCTGCAACAACAACAGTAGCTCAGCGCAGCTCAGTGCGTGTAGACGTTAGACAACATTGCTTCAGAGTCCGCCTATTTTGCCCGAAATAAGTGCCTGTTTTTTTCCCCCCACAAGGGGTCAAATGCAGGGAGCGAAATGAAAGCCAGCCAAGCGCCATTTGCGGGCAGATTTTACGTTTGGCGGGTGGGACTGAGAGGTCTGTCCGCCATGTGGCGGCCAACGAAATAGTCATGTGAAAACCGATCGAATAACATGATCCAATTCTTAGCGGAGTTCTCACTCGCTGTCTCAAGCACACAGACATGCAACTCGCTGCTCCTCCCTCCTCCAGCCCCTCCCAACCCCATGTAAACAGAAAGGCTAGAGTCGAGCCGGGCAGTCTGCTGACTGCTCTAACGTTAGCTACCGTTACAAAATGACCCAGTCAACTATTCACTTTTAGTTTAATACTGAGGCATTGTCCGTTATCTAGCCGGCTAGCTACTGATAGCTCCCGATATCAACAAATGCTCCAGTAAGTCTAGTAGTGCATAACACCTCCGTTGGATAGGTAGCTACCTAGTACACGTTAGCTCCAGTAGGGTCCAGCTGCAGCGCCGGAGAATCCTTGCTGGAGCTGGAGGCTACTCGAGTATACACACAGACAGTGGAGCTGTTTGCAGATAGCGAGCATTTTGACTTGTTGCGTGGTGGCGATAACGTTAGCTACCGTTAGAAAATGACCCAGTCAACTATTCACTTAGTTTAATACATGAGGCATTGTGTAACGTTATCCAGCCGGCTAGCTACGGATAGCTCCCGACATCAACAAATGCTCCAGCAATAGTCCAGTGCATAATACCTCCGTTGGCTAGGTAGCTCACTAGTCACTACGAAATGTCGCAGTAAACTAAATAGTTCACTGAGGCGTTGTCCCAACGCCATCCAGCAGTAGCTACAGAAAGCTCCTGACATCAATGTCCTACAACAACATGCGTATTCGAGTCCCTGGCTTACATCGCTGCTGAATAGGGTCCAGCTGTAGCTCAGGAGAATCCTTTTGCATGCTGAATGTAGCGTTTAGGGTCCAGCTGCAGCGCCGGAGAATCCTTGCTGGAGCTGGAGGCCACTCGAGTATACACACAGACAGTGGAGCTGTTTGCAGACAGCGAGGTGGCGATGTCTCGCAGATAACACAATCACAAGTATGATTATATAATATATATATTTTATTAAAAAAATATATTTTATATAAAATAATAATAATATTTTTTTTATCAAAAAAAAGTTGGCAGGTAAGAAATATGCTTGGCGGGTAGATTCTTCCCATCTACCCGCCACTGGCCGGTGAGTCAAAAAGTTAATTTCGCTCCCTGGTCAAATGCATCTAACATGCTTTCCATCCTCGCCATTCCTTTATGCCCATGTCGCGTTAAATACCGAAATTAACGTTGCGTTAGCGTGAGCTAACTAAGCTAAGCTGATAGAGAGAGCAGCAGAGGTCCACTAGGGACTGGGAAGGAGGGGGGGTTACTGCATTCTCAAGATAGCCCCACTAACAGGATCTGGCCGGTACTGCACCTTCTGACTCCCAATATGCCTTTTCCAGCCAAAATACAGCGCTGTGATAGGATATTAATATCGAAAAGAAAAAAACGAACCAAAAACAGTGATCAGGAGGTCTATTTGTATTAAAAACAATAGATTGTTTTTCATTTAAATGTCTGGAAGAGATCAAAAATAAAAATGTCATATTTCCATTGCCTTTTTTTTTGTTGATTTAAATGTTACTGATTGTGTTAAATGGGCATATAATATCGTCTCATATCAATCGCAGGCACCTGAATCGAATCGTATCGTGGCAGACTTTGTGATATCGGAAAATATCATATCGTTGTCCAAATAATCAATATCGTATCGTATCGTGATGAAACTGGTGATTCCCACCCCTAGTCAGTATGTTCTTCCTGTGTCCCAGGACAGTTCAGTCAGTATGTTCTTCCTGTGCCCCAGGACAGTTCAGTCAGTATGTTCTTCCTGTGTCCCAGGACAGTTCAGTCAGTATGTTCTTCCTGTGTCCCAGGACAGTTCAGTCAGTATGTTCTTCCTGTGCCCCAGGACAGTTCAGTCAGTATGTTCTTCCTGTGTGCCAGGACAGTTCAGTCAGTATGTTCTTCCTGTGTCCCAGGACAGTTCAGTCAGTATGTTCTTCCTGTGTCCCAGGACAGTTCAGTCAGTATGTTCTTCCTGTGCCCCAGGACAGTTCAGTCAGTATGTTCTTCCTGTGTCCCAGGACAGTTCAGTCAGTATGTTCTTCCTGTGCCCCAGGACAGTTCAGTCAGTATGTTCTTCCTGTGCTCCAGGACAGTTCAGTCAGTATGTTCTTCCTGTGCCCCAGGACAGTTCAGTCAGTATGTTCTTCTTGTGTCCCAGGACAGTTCAGTCAGTATGTTCTTCCTGTGCCCCAGGACAGTTCAGTCAGTATGTTCTTCCTGTGCCCCAGGACAGTTCAGTCAGTATGTTCTTCCTTAGTCCCAGGACAGTTCAGTCAGTATGTTCTTCTTGTGCCCCAGGACAGTTCAGTCAGTATTTTCTTCCTGTGCCCCAGGACAGTTCAGTCAGTATGTTCTTCCTGTGCTCCAGGACAGTTCAGTCAGTATGTTCTTCCTGTGTCTCAGGACAGTCAGTATGTTCTTCCTGTGCCCCAGGACAGTCAGTATGTTCTTCCTGTGCCCCAAGACAGTCAGTATGTTCTTCCTGTGCCCCAGGACAGTCAGTATGTTCTTCCTGTTCCCCAGGACAGTCAATATGTTCGTCCTGTGCCCCAGGACAGTCAGTATGTTCTTCCTGTGCCCCAGGACAGTCAGTATGTTCTTCCTGTGCCCCAGGACAGTTCAGTCAGTATGTTCTTCCTGTGTCCCAGGACAGTCAGTATGTTCTTCCTGTGTCCCAGGACAGTCAGTATGTTCGTCCTGTGCCCCAGGACAGTCAGTATGTTCTTCCTGTGCCCCAGGACAGTCAGTATGTTCTTCCTGTGCCCCAGGACAGTTCAGTCAGTATGTTCTTCCTGTGTCCCAGGACAGTCAGTATGTTCTTCCTGTGCCCCAGGACAGTTTAGTCAGTATGTTCTTCCTGTGTCCCAGGACAGTCAGTATGTTCTTCCTGTGTCCCAGGACAGTTCAGTCAGTATGTTCTTCCTGTGTCCCAGGACAGTCGGTATGTTCTTCCTGTGTCTCAGGACAGTCAGTATGTTCTTCCTGTGTCCCAGGACAGTCAGTATGTTCTTCCTGTGTCTCAGGACAGTCAGTATGTGTGACACACACAGCTAGAAACCACTTTGATGATATTTTCCTCCACAGTGTATTTTCACAGTGTATTTGCTCAGATACACGTGGAAAGGTCGACATTGTTGAGAAAACGCCACCTTTTCCAGGTTTAGCCTAATCTAACAGGCCGCCGGTCGATCCAGCGATGGGGAAGATAGTAAATAGATCTGTCAAAGTCCAGGGACACGGGACAAGACGCGGGCGGGGCCAGCTAGCCCTTCTCACTCACATCCTGACGTCTCCAGCGGGCTACGGTGCATATCACATACCGTATATAAATGGCAATTAGGGGTTAAGTATCTTGCTTAAGGACACAATGACACGCTGCCCGGGAGGAGCGGGAATCGAACCGGGAACCTCCGGATTGCCAGACGACTGCTCTACCTCCTGAGCCACTGTCGCTCCCATTGTATATACTGTATATATATACATTTTAGGGCTGACTTCGATTAGTCGAATAGTCGACTAATCGATCAAAAGGAGCCGCAGTCAACCTCTTAGTCGAATGAAAACAAAAGAAATAAAGAAATTAGTCGAATGAAAACAAAAATCGAATTATTATTTTTTATAATAATAATAATAATTTTTTTAATCATTCTTTCCAAAAGCAAATAGGCCTAGAAGCGTGGCTAACGCTAATGGCGCACATACTAGATTGTAGATTGTACTTTATTGTCATTATATTAGCATACAATGAGATTTTGGGACTCAAACGTAAGGTGCAGTAATAAAATCACAAGTAATAAAAAAGAAACATAAAATACTATACAGAAACATTAAATGCTATATACAATAAGACAATGTTACAGTCAATATACAAAATAACAACAATATACAGAATAGCAATACACAAATAACAATCACAGTGTCAGACGGTAGTGGGTGGGTATTGCACTGTGGATATTGCACATCAGGATGTTGCACAGTGTGGGAGGATGGGGACAGGTGAGTTATTAGTGCATGTTAGAGTTCAGGGTGGTGATGATGGCTCTGGGGAAGAAACTGTCCCTGAGCCTGTTTGTTCTGGCTCTGATGCACCTGTAACGCCTGCCAGCGAGGTACTAACTAAAACGGGCACAGAGAAAGAGGATTTCACACACTAGACATATCAAGATGTATCCATCAGTGGACCAATTGCATGCTTTCACAGAGGACAAGAAGCCTTCAGTCGACTCCTTCAGACATTAAGCACCCCCCACAGCCCAAATGGAATGATCCCCCCCCAAAAAAGGGGGGTAGTCGACTACCAGTCGACTATCGGCAAATTCCGGCCAATCAAAGTCGACTATACAAATTCTTAGTCGGGGACAGGCCTAATACATTTATATCTGAATATATCTGCATATAATCCTTCTATACCTACTTATACACCTGCATATGACACATGGGGCGACAGTGGCTCAGGAGCTAGAGCGGTCGTCTGGTAATCGGATGGTTCCCGGTTAGATTCCCGCTCCTCCCGGGCAGCATGTCGAAGTGTCCTTGAGCAAGACACTTAACCCCTAACTGCTGCCGATGAGCAGGTTTGCTTCTTGCATGGTCGCCTCCGGCGACGGTGAATGTGAGGAACAAACGATTGTAAAGCGCTTTGGATAAAAGCTGCTATATAAATGCACGCTTGCTCCAGGGATGGGGGGGTTCAGCGACGCTGCCGCTGGTGCCACTTCTCGTGGGCGTTGAGTCTGATCCTTGCCCACTGTATATTCCTACTTATGTACCTGCATATAACCCATATAGGTCTGTATGATCACAAGTACAATAATGCTGTATATACCGTATATATATAATATATATATATATTTATTCTTACCGTATATATTAGGGGTGCACCGATGTATCGGTCGGGTATCGGTATCGGCCGATAAGTGCCTTGTTGACTGCAATCGGCCTATCGGCCGATAAGCTCGAATGTGCCGATGGCAGTAGCCGATAAATATCCATCAATTTGTGTAGCGTCAAAAGACAAAAGAAAGTTCACTCGCGACCTGCACAACGCCGTCCCCAGTCCCCCACACACACACACACACACACAAGCTACTGCATCAAAGTTACTACTTATGATTAACAAGGCATTCGTTTTGTGGCATTAACGTTATATAGTTAGTGTTACACGTTCAATAACATCAGCATATTATTTACCCGAACGTATAGAAAGGCTTTGTTTTATTATAACATTCGTTGCAGTAAAATCATTATGCCTCATTTAGTCATCCTGCGGAGCTAAACGTCGGCCGCGCCGCCGTTGTTGTTGTTGTAGAAAACCTCTCGTCAAAATCAATGGCGGACAAAAGCGGAAGTAAAAATTTTTACGCGCTTGCCGATTGGTGGTAACAGCAGAGGCGGGTCCAAGCGGTGTGTGACGTAATTGGCAGAATCGACTGTCAATCAAAATTTCATTGGTTGAGAGCTCTGGTTGAGATAATAGTATCCAGCTGCAGCCCGGTAGACCATACTGGTAGAACTAGTATCTAGCTGCAGCCCGGCAGACCATACTGGGAGAGAGATAGTGCTATTTCTTGATGTTTCCTTTTTTTAAGTAAGTAAAGAGGCCTATGTTCATATCGGTGAGCACAATTTGTAACACAAATATACAGTAGTTTCATAAAAAAATAATAATAATTACAAAAAATATATATATATATATATATATTAAAAAAAAGAAATTGCCACAAGTATCGGTATCGGTATCGGCCGATTGTGTTAGTTGAACAATCTGTATCGGTATCGGTGGCAAATTTTCATATCGGTGCATCCCTAGTATATATATATATATCTATCCACATCTGTCTGTACATATCTGCATATAACCCCTACTATATCTATATCTGTACATATCCCTTACCTACTCTTACTAGTTATGCTGCTGGCCAGTACGACCTACTACCATAGTGTCTTTATACCTGTATCACTGGCACTGTACATATTAATACTACAACTCTGTTTATTAGATCACTATCTTGAATATGTTTGTGTACTGAACCTTTGTAACACTCTGCAATACCCCCTCACCCCCTTGTTATTATTATTATTTTTGTCTTAGTTTGTCTTGTCAGGTATGTATTGTCTTGCTTGTGAAAAATAAAAACTTTAAATATGAGAAAAAAATATATACTACAACTCTGTACATACATCTGATTAGCACTATTACTCAGTAGTGTATTAATTTATATACTTTATACCCAGTTTAATCACCTGTACATTGTAGAGATGTTCCGATACCATTTTTTCCTTTCCAATCCGATTCCGATACCTAAGCTTTGGGTATCGGCCGATACCGATACTTATCCGATACCAGTGCATACATAAAAAAAAAAAAAAAACGATATTATATAAATTTTTTATAAATATAATTTTTTTTTTTTTTTTTTTTTACAAATACTGTTTTATATATACTGTTTTTTAGTAATAACTAGAAAGTAATGGTATTTATTCAACAACAGGTGATTGTATAGATTTGTATTAGTATCATTAATCAATGAGTATGGGGCTTCAGCACTGCAGATATACCCTACTCTAATGATCCACACGGACATTATACGTTGCTGCACTCGCTACCCACTGGCTCTGCAGATATACCCTACTCAGTCTGTCTACAAGGCTCCGTTTCAGTAGCAGTCGGATCTGTTGTGATTTTTGCACAATAAATATTCAACATTCTCTTTTGAGACTCCGCCTCAGACTCTTATCATTTGGCACTAAAAGCTAAACATTGTCACCGATATGGCTGTCCGCAACATGTCATTAATTGTGTACGCGAGGTGGTCTCAATGACGACGCCAACGTGAGCTAAGTTAGCATAGCATGAGCTGCCGGTATATGAAAAGACTGTAACGTTACTGGTGACATTGTGATTTAACGAATACTCCTTTGCCAACTTGCTGTACTTTGCTTGCAGGTCTGCAGCCATTATTGCTGGATTATATGAATAGCCCCAACTTTAGCCAAGGTAATGTTAAAGCTAGCTTTCGGTTAGCTGTTCAATGCTAATAACACCAGCCACCAAGCGAACCCATGAGCTCCCCGTCAACACCGCTCTGTCGGGACGATGACATTTAAGAAAGTATCTGCTGTTAAAATGACAAATGGCATTGACACTTTAATCGATTAAGCACACGTTTGTTTTATAATGCTTACTCAACAGACCACAGTGTTGTTGATAAATTACGTCATATGGTATCGGAGCGCAGCATTAGAGGGTACTCGCCGATACCGATACCAGCATTTTAGCCAGTATCGGCGGCTTTTCCGATACTGGTATCGGTATCGGAACAACTCTAGTACATTGTATATTACTGTTGCACTTTAGGGTTAACTTTACTGTTACATTTGCACTCTGGTTGGATGGCAAATGTATTTTCCTTGTACTGTACTTATGCTGTATAATGACAATACATTTGAATCTAATCTAATCACATTTAGATTAGACATTTGGGTTTGAATCCGACTCGTGACATCTGTCGCATTTGTGCTGTAACAATGAAAAAGTATCACACAAAAAAAAAGGGTTGCTACTTGAAAGAGATATATATCTGTATCCATATTGATATAATTAACCACAAGGCCTTCATCACATGGTGGAACAGTCTGGCAGGCTGTAATTAAGGGATGTCAAGATCAAGTGCTGTTCTCTTTTACCATAATCATATATATCATTTCCAGAAGGCTCTGTGCTGAGGAGTCTGTTCAGCCTTGAACACAGTTACAGGAACGGACTGAGAGCAAAATGACAAATTGGCATCGGCTTAGATGGTATCGGGCTCAGCTGCATGTAATTAAACCAATTAAATCAAATAACACAATATTTCACAGTAAGTTAACACAGCTAGACAAAGTAGCTATCAGTCAGGATTCAGTGTTAGCTCTTGTCCAACTGGCAGCTTTGGCAATAAACTCAACTGAGTAGTATAGTATGCAGTCATCTGACTTCCTTTTGTTATATTTTGTAATAATTTTATATTGCTTTGCATATGTGGATACAATAGTTTGAAAAAACTAAAAAGTAATTTTAGTTAATGAAACTATATTTCTCCTGAGGATATCGTTGCTTAGTTAATGAAACTATATTTCTCCTGAGGATATCGTTGCTTAGTTAATGAAACTATATTTCTCTTGAGGATATCGTTGCTTAGTTAATGAAACTATATTTCTCCTGAGGATATCGTTGCTTAGTTAATGAAACTATATTTCTCCTGAGGATATCGTTGCTTAGTTAATGAAACTATATTTCTCCTGAGGATATCGTTGCATAGTTAATGAAACTATATTTCTCCTGAGGATATCATTGCTTAGTTAATGAAACTATATTTCTCCTGAGGATATCGTTGCTTAGTTAATGAAACTATATTTCTCCTGAGGATATCGTTGCTTAGTTAATGAAACTATTTTTCTCCTGAGGATATCGTTGCTTAGTTAATGAAACTATATTTCTCCTGAGGATATCGTTGCTTAGTTAATGAAACTATATTTCTCCTGAGGATATCGTTGCTTAGGTTCGACTCCTTCCAGCGTGAAGTAATTGGTAGCTTCACAGTAGCTTCCCTGAGGAACAACCAGGCGCCCTAACTAGGGATGCACCGATATGAAAATTTGACACCGATACCGATTGTTCAACTAACACAATCGGCCGATACCGATACCGATACCGATTTTTGTGGCAAAATATTTTTTTTAAATATTTTTTTAAATATAATATTTTTTTTGTAATATTTTTTTTTTGTAATTTTTTTTTTTTTTTTTGAAACTACTGTATATTTGTCTTACAAATTGTGCTCACCGATATGAACATAGGCCTCTTTACTTACTTAAAAAAAGGAAACATCAAGAAATAGCACTATCTCTCTCCCAGTACGTTCTGCAGGGCTGCAGCTAGATACTAGTTCTCCCAGGATGGTCTACCTGCTGGGCTGCAGCGAGATACTATTGTCTCAACCAATGACATTTTGATTGACAGTCGATTCTGCCAATTACGTCACACACCGCTTGCACCCGCCTCTGCTGTTACCACCAATCGGCAAGCCGTATACATTTTTTACTTCGGCTTTCGTCCGCCATTGATTTTGAGTTGACGAGAGGATTTCTAGAACACGGCGCGGCTGATGTTTAGCTTTTAGCTCCGCAGGATGACTTAAATGAGGCATAATGATTTTACTGCAACTAATGTTATAATAAAACAAAGCCTTTCTATACATGTGTCTGATTGAAAACGTTATTAACAGATTGCAGAATGGGTAAAACTCAGGGCTCTGTGAGCAACGGAAGGAACTGAGCTAGTATGAACGCTTGCTACGTTCGGGTAAATAATATGCTGATGTTATGAACGTGTAACACTAACTATATAATGTTAATGCCACAAAACGAATGCCTTGTTAATCATAACTAGTAACTTTGATGCAGTAGCTTGTGTGTGTGTGTGTGGGCCGGGGGCGGCGTTGTGCAGGTAGGTCGCGAGTGAACTTTTTTTTGTCTTGACGCTACACAAATTGATGGATATTTATCGGCTACTGCCATGTTATAATAAAACAAAGCCTTTCTATACATGTGTCTTATTGAAAACGTTATTAACAGATTGCAGAATGGGTAAAACTCAGGGCTCTGTGAGCAACGGAAGGAACTGAGCTAGTATGAACTAGGGATGCCCCGATCGATCGGCCACCGATCGTTATCGGCCGATAATCAGTATAAATATGCGATCGGGGAATTCCGATAATTAGTCATATTCGCCGATTGCGGAAACTGATCAAGTGGATATCTCACTCGCTTGTCTCAGACGCACAGGACCTGCAAACTGCTCCTCCTCCCTAGCCCCGCCCGTACCCGTGTAGAGTTTGTAAACACAGAGGAGGCGGACCTCCTCTGCTGAGTCTAGATAGTGCATTCGACCTGAGCTAACGTTAGCTACCTAGCTATCGTTACTGTTTAAACAAAATTACCCAGTCAACTATTCACTTTTAGTAGGCATTGTCTAACGGTATTTAGCCGGCTAGCTACTGATAGCTCCGGATATCAACAAATGCCCCAGGAAGTCTAGTAGTCCATGTTGATATCTCCGTTAGCTTGCGTTAGCTTGCGTTAGCTTGCGTTAGCTGACGTTAGTTCACAGTTCAAAATGAAATGTCCGATTGAACTAAATAGTTGTCTTAACGTCATCTAGCCGGCTAGCAGTAGCTACAGATAGCTCCTGATATCAATGTCTTATAACATTGATTGAATGCGTATTCGAGCTGAGGGCTTGCTGAATGTGAAATGACCAAAGCATAACGTTACCAATAGGGTCCCGCTGCAACGCCGGAGAATCCTTTTTGGAGCTGGAGGCTACTAGAGTACACACAGACAGTGGAGCTGTTTGCAGATAGCGAGCATTTTGACTTGTTGCGTGGTGGCGATGTCTCGCAGATAATACAAGTACAAGTCTAATTATATAATAATATATAAAAATTCTAATTATATAATAATATCGTTTTTGATTAAAAAGAAATAAAAAATTATTTTATATAAAAAGTTTTTTTTTTTTTTTTTATAAAATATATATATTATATATATTTTATAAAAAAAAAAAAAAAAAAAAACTTTTTATATAAAATAATTTTTTATTTCTTTTTAATCAAAAACGATCGGTATCGGATCGGTATCGGCCGATATGGCTCACGACGATCTGTGATCGGTATCGGTGGCAAAAAACGTGATCGGGGCATCCCTAGTATGAACGCTTGCTACGTTCGGGTAAATAATATGCTGATGTTATTGTCCGTGTAACACTAACTATATAAGTTAATGCCACAAAACGAATGCCTTGTTAATCATAACTAGTAACTTTGATGCAGTAGCTTGTGTGTGTGGGCCGGCGTTGTGCAGGTAGGTCGCGAGTGAACTTTTTTTTGTCTTGACGCTACACAAATTGATGGATATTTATCGGCTACTGCCATGCTATAATAAAACAAAGCCTTTCTATACATGTGTCTTATTGAAAACGTTATTAACAGATTGCAGAATGTGTAAAACTCAGGGCTCTGTGAGCAATGGAAGGAACTGAGCTAGTATGAACGCTTGCTACGTTCGGGTAAATAATATGCTGATGTTATTGTCCGTGTAACACTAACTATATAAGTTAATGCCACAAAACGAATGCCTTGTTAATCATAACTAGTAGTAACTTTGATGCAGTAGCTTGTGTGTGTGTGTGTGGGGGACGGCGGGCGTTGTGCAGGTAGGTCGCGAGTGATTTTTTTTTTTGCCTTTTGACGCTACACAAATTGATGGTTATTTATCGGCGACTGCTATCGGCACATTTCAGCTTATCGGCCGATAGGCCGATAGCAGTCAACAAGGCACTTATCGGCCGATACCGATACCCGACCGATATATCGGTGCACCCCTAGCCCTAACCCTAACCCTAACCCGAGGAACGACCAGGCACTGAACTGAAACGAGGAACGACCAGGCACTGAACTGAAACGGGGAGAAGATCCAAGAGCTACCTCGGTGCCGGGCTTCTGGAACGCTTGTTTACGTACGGGTCTCATTCTCCAAGGACTTACGACAAAAAGGGCTTTCTCTTAGGGCCATTTGAGACCTTTTCGGGCCAATTTTGGGATTCACCAACTGTCCCAATAAAACATATATAATTAATATTATATTATAATATATTGTTTATATTCATGTCTTGCCCGAAAAGGTCTCAAATGGCCCTAAGAGAAAGCCCTTTTTGTCGTAAGTCCGTTGGAGAATGAGACCTGTTACAAAATGTTCTGAACTAATCACAGTCTAAAAAAAGATCCACAGAGTCGGGGAGGTGCCGGCCATGTTTTTCCTTCTCAATGTGCAGTGCACTCCCAGCGTTACCGCAAGCTATTTGCAGTGGTGGAAAGTATTTTTACTCAAGTACTGTACTTAAGTACATTTTCGAGCTACTTGTACTTTATGTGAGTATTTTCATTTTAGGGAACGTTATACTTACATTTATCTGAATCCATCGGTTACTAGTTACTTTGAAGAAAAGGATTTAGCATAGAAAACATAATATATACAAAATAAAAAATTTATGAAGATTATATACTTTCACATTTGAAGCCTGTCGACTTCAAGATGACGTAATCAGAGCAGCATAACTGGACCACATACCACTTTAACATAACCGAACACATTGACGGCCACGGGTATTATATAGCCCCACTCTATAAGGCCAGCATATCATAATACGGTTTCATTGTGCGTGAGGCTGTTTGTAGAGCTAAATCTATACTTTATATTATTGCTATCCATTCTCATTGTCAATTGACACTATAAACCGTCCCTTCAAAATGGCTTAAAGAAATAATTTTTTCATCAATACGTTCCCATTTTATAGCGTCTTGAATATAAGTGTTATATGGGATTGGTCTGGTATATTTCCTGCAAAACGAGATACAGGCTGCTAAGCTAATAACGTTAAATCGAATGGCGTTTCGGCCCTACAGAAGCTAGAGCTAAAAATCTAAATGCATATGATCGATATCATGTTCCACCATGAATGCATGAAAGGGGGGGGGGGGGGCGGGGGACGTAGTTTCTGATTATTGATTACCAATAACGGCGTTAGCCTCAGTAGCCACATTCGCTGATCGCCTGGTTGGGTATGATAACAAGGCCTGATCAGCATGTCATTTACGTGAAAAAGATCTTACCTGTGGCCGGTTGGACTGCAAAAAGGATTTCCCAGTTATCGGTCGCCATCTGGTAGATCCATATGTCCATTGGCTGATGCTATATTCCTTTACTGCACACTGCTCCCAAAACGTATTCCATGCTACATGCTACACGCATAGATTCAGCCTAACAGGAAAGTCCATTCAAGATCCAAAAAAATAAAACACCGTTCTTCCACAGGGAACACTGCATTATCGAGACAGCGCCCCTACGAGGATCTGACCGGTAATGCACTTTTACGAATTCCAAGAGTAGGGTAAATCTGCAGTGCGGCTCGGTGACATTGAGTAGGTTATTAAAATGGAATAAAAGCCAAAACAACCTGTTGGCCCTCAACCGTTGGATCCGAAATGGCCGGGAATGTGTTAATCAGAGCAGCATAACTGGACCACAGACCACTTTAACATAACCTTCAATCAGAGCAGCATAACTGGACCACATACCACTTTAACATAGCCTTTAATCAGAGCAGCATAACTGGACCACATACCACTTTAACATAACCTTTAATCAGGGCGGCTAAGTGGCGCAGTGGGCAAGGCGCTCGCTGGGCTTGGCTGGTCGTTCATACTAATACAATTGGCAGTATTAGGGGGTGGGAAAGCCGGTGGGTGGGGATCGGACGTTGTGGACAGTGACTCCTACAGGTCGGTTGGTGCGCCTGTACAGCAGAATCAGGAAGTATCGGGAGCAGCGTGAGCCTCCCACGCGTTACTCCTCGCCACTGAGAGATCGCGCTGTACAGGTGAAAAGATGCGACGGCTGCCTCCTCGTGTACCGGAGGGGACACGTGATGCAAGGCTTCGTCCACATTGCAGCCGACCAGTGGGAGGCATGGTCTAACAACGTTCGAGACAGGAGAGGGTAGAATTGGATAATACGAAATTGGGATGGGAGAAAAATAGAAAATGGGGAGAAAAAGTAGATCAAAAAATAAAAACATAACCTTTAATCAGAGCAGCATAACTGGACCACATACCACTTTAACATAACCTTTAATCAGAGCAGCATAACTGGACCACATACCACTTTAACATGACCTTTAATCAGAGCAGCATAACCGGACCACATACCACTTTAACATCACCTTTAATCAGAGCAGCATAACTGGACCACATACCACTTTAACATAACCTTTAATCAGAGCAGCATAACTGGACCACATACCACTTTAACATAACCTTTAATCAGAGCAGCATAACTGGACCACATACCACTTTAACATAACCTTTAATCAGAGCAGCATAACTGGACCACATACCACTTTAACATAGCCTTTAATCAGAGCAGCATAACTGGACCACATACTACTTTAACATAACCTAACCTTTAATCAGGGCGGCTAAGTGGCGCAGTGGGCAAGGTGCTCGCCACTAACGCAGGAGATGCGGGTTCGAGCCCAGCTCTCTGCGTTGCTTCCGGCTTGGCTGGTCGTTCATACTAATACAATTGGCAGTATTAGGGGGTGGGAAAGCCGGTGGGTGGGGATCGGACGTTGTGGACAGTGACTCCTACAGGTCGGTTGGTGCGCCTGTACAGCAGAATCAGGAAGTATCGGGGGCAGCGTGAGCCTCCCACGCGTTACTCCTCGCCACTGAGAGATCGCGCTGTGCAGGTGAAAAGATGCGACGGCTGCCTCCTCGTGTACCGGAGGGGACACGTGATGCAAGGCTTCGTCCACATTGCAGCCGACCAGTGGGAGGCATGGTCTAACAACGGTCGAGACAGGGGAGGGTAGAATTGGATAATACGAAATTGGGATGGGAGAAAAATAGAAAATGGGGAGAAAAATTTGATCAAAAAATAAAAACATAACCTTTAATCAGAGTAGCATAACTGGACCACATACCACTTTAACATAACCTTTAATCAGAGCAGCATAACTGGACCACATACCACTTTAACATGACCTTTAATCAGAGCAGCATAACTGGACCACATACCACTTTAACATCACCTTTAATCAGAGCAGCATAACTGGACCACATACCACTTTAACATAACCTTTAATCAGAGCAGCATAACCGGACCACATACCACTTTAACATCACCTTTAATCAGAGCAGCATAACTGGACCACATACCACTTTAACATCACCTTTAATCAGAGCAGCATAACTGGACCACATACCACTTTAACATCACCTTTAATCAGAGCAGCATAACTGGACCACATACCACTTTAACATCACCTTTAATCAGAGCAGCATAACTGGACCACATACCACTTTAACATCACCTTTAATCAGAGCAGCATAACTGGACCACATACCACTTTAACATCACCTTTAATCAGAGCAGCATAACTGGACCACATACCACTTTAACATCACCTTTAATCAGAGCAGCATAACTGGACCACATACCACTTTAACATAACCTATAGAGGTCAATGGAATACACAAACGTCATGCTGAATGTGTACTTTTACTTTAGATACTGAAGTACATTCAATAGCAAATACTTCTCTACTTTTACTTAGGGAGAATTTGAATCGAGGACTTTTACTTTGACCAGAGTACTCATTTATCTGGATATGTCTTACTTGAGTGAAGGAACTGTGTACTTCTTCCACCTCTGGTTATTTGCGGTGGTGGTGGTGGTGGTGGTGGTGGTAGTGGTAGTGATGGTGGAGGTGGTGGTGGTGGTGGTGGTGTTAGTAGTGGTAGTGATGGTGGAGGTGGTGGTGGTGGAAAGCTGGCCCGCCGGTGAACACGGTGAAGCAGTGGAGAGGACTGGTGTACCTGCCGGTGTATCACCGTGGCAACGCTCGCCAAACCTCTGCTTCGGTCCTTGACCTGGCACACACAGTGCAGCGAAGGGAACGGCTCCCTCCTACCTCCGGTCAATGGTCTCTAACTACACACCCTTGACACCGCTCCGCTCTGCGTCTCCTGGCCGCCTCAGACCCATTCTCATCCGAGCTCCGGGAGGGTCATAAACAGTACTGTATATTTGTAGATCTGGTATGTCATAAATGTCTAGATGTAACAGTACCGTCTATCTGTATGTCATATATGTTATGATGAATTGAAAATGGGGGACCCTGATGTAAACAAGACAAAGGTCTTTCTCTGGTCTGCATCCCCTTAACAATTGTGTGTATTGAGCCGTACTGTATTGTACCCATTCTGCAATCTGTTAATAAAACTTTCAATCAATCAATCAATCAATCAATCAATCAATCAATCAATCAATCATCAAAGAGAAGCCAGCTATTCTCTGTCCTCGCTCCACAATGGTGGAAAACACTAGTCTTTTACTAGTATGCACTCTGCTACTAAGGAATCTACCTTGCCTATATTTCAACCTTTTTTGCTAATCATCAACCTTTATTTATACTTGAAAAGACAATTAAGGTCACCCTCAACGCCTGTTAATAGGAGCAGAGTCAGGGCAACCCTTCCCCCCCCCCCCCCCCCCCCTCCCTGCCAAGTCGCCTAACGGCTTGGCCCCGACTGGCCTAACAGGAGATGAGTAAACCCCCCTGACCAATCAGAAGAGGGAAGGAGGGGTTTATTCGGTACCCCCTCACAAGCCCTTCCCCCTGCACACAATAACAACTTTAGCATATGATACCTTTGGTAGAATGCTAATGAAATAGCGCAAGCTAATACAATGCACGCTACCCACAGATAACTGTGAACAGGGTTTACAACAAAACCAAGTCGCGTGTGTGTGTGAATCCTACACCGGCATCCTATGTTGTACACAGAAAAACACCCGGGGAGGGGTAAACAGAGGGGACCACAGGGGAAAAAAGTCACTGGCCTAGCGGCGCCTGCCGCCTCGAGCCGCTCGGGATTTGCCACCCCGGGAAGCCCCGGAGGGACGGTAGACAATCGGCGGCTGGTCACGGCGATCCTTACCGTCTCCTCCAGGCGCAGATGGGCCGGCTGCAGCGGCGGCGCCCTCTCTCCTCCTGGCCTTCTTCGAAGGGCCAGCAGTGGCGGTGGTAACAGCAGCAGCCACGGCGGAGGAAGCTCGATGACGTGGTAGCCGTCTGACTCCACCGGCGATGTCGGGAGGGGGAAAATGAGGTTGGAGCACGGAGCGCTCCTCTTCCATTTCTCTGCACGTCGAGGTCATCAACTGCAGGGCCTTCCCGAACAGTCCAGCATCGGAGAGGGGTGCCGTCAGAAGAGGACTCCTCTTCTTCTCCGGTACACGGGCCTGCTCCAGCCAAAGGTGGCGCTGGGTTAGAGTTGCCAGGTCTCGCACTTTCCCAGCGGCTATGGCCTGCGGCTGCGTCAGATGCAGGATAGCTCCTGCCGACTGGGTGAGCTGGTCATGTTGTTCATCACTCAGCTCCATGCCGCCCATCAATACCCCGGACATGAATCTTGCCAGCTGCGCGATGTTAGACGCGCCAGCCAGAGATTGTGTTCCGGCGATAAATGACTGGTCGCTCCAGTAAGCCAACCGCCTCGCCGATTTCCCTTGAGGAACCGGCTTGCGTAACGGCTCCCACACCACCTCCGGACAGAGGAGCGCGGCCATCGGCCTATCAAGCCGTGGCACGCCCTCTCTCATACCTTCGACCAAACCCGCCACCCGCGTAACTTGTACGTAGGTGGGGGTGAGGCCCATGATGTGGGACACCACCTGGCCCCGACGAACATAGGCCTCCATTGAGGGGAAAAATGGGTAGACAACGTCCACCCCTCTCACCGAGCGACGTTGCCAGAGATGACCTATTAGATCATCAGGGACAGGAACAGGCAGTGGCTGCGGCAGCGGCACGCCGTTTGCAACGGCCGCCACCGCCATAAGCTCGGGAAACAAAGCCCGCAGTTCCCCCTGCAGACTTTCCTCCACCGAGCCCGCCTCCCTCACATACAGCAGGCTTCGACTGGTCAAGGAGCCACACTCCGATGTGGCTGATAGTAGGGCATCCTGCCGACGAGTCCGAGGGTCCTCCCCGACATCTTCAAACAAGGCGCCCCAAGGAGACATTTCACCCCCCTCCAGTGTTACCTGGACGGGCGGGATACATGTCTCCACCGGGCCTTCAAATAAGAACCCGTCCGCCTCTACCATGTAATCCTCTGTTTCCATCGGGCAGGTAGAGACCGACGCATCCTCACTGGGCTCCAGCAACTCACCAAACCCAGGCCGTTCGCGTCTGCAAGCCACCATCTTGCGACGGGAGCGAGCAGACGCAAAAAGTTTGCGTCTCAAATCCTCTGGAACCAAAGGAACCGGCCACTCAAAAGCGGACGATTCCCCGGAAGCAGAGGAACCAGAGCCAGGACCAGGCCATCGCAGAGGCGACGGCACCGGTGCACCAGCTCCTTGGAGAGGCAAACTACCCATCGAACGCCTACCGGGCGTGGCTGTCAACCACGAGAGAGGCAACAACCCTGCACCAGAACGCACGACGGAGGCGGAAATGGAGAACCGCTGGTGGAGAGTGGCTCTGCGACTCTCCGAAGTAGACATTATGACTTAGATTTTTCTATCGAATATTTATGAGAAGAAAAAAATAAGCACAATGTAAACACGTCTCAACTTTCTTCAGCTAACAACCTCGTCAAGTGGGGATCTACCGAAGGCACTTCCTTGTGGTGAAAGTGAAGAAGGAGGCGAGTAGGTGACCACACACCTGCTTATGAAGGTAAGCGGAAGGGGGTGTGGTCAGACGGATGTTGGGATGTAAAGGTACATGGTGGAATTTTTTATTCAGTGCTCGTGCACGAAGTGAAGTACAGTGCAGACAGGTGCTGAGCAAGCCATAAACGACATAGAACAACACAACAAATTGCAGATGGTTCTGACATCCGAGGTAATAACCTGTTTAAATGAAATGAAACGAGGAGATGGTTGATCAATGTCGGCCGAACTGGACGTTTCCACACTTTGCAACAACGTGCGTTCACGCGCTATATTGTATAGTAGTGTACATAGGAACCAGTTTCTCAGGAGCTTAGCATGTCTATTTTTATCTTGTGTCTTACCTGTTTTTATTTTTTTTTGTCTGGTGAAAACGCACCTTATGTTATGGATGGATCGTCACCGTTTGTCCTCTTCATAATAATCTCCAATAGTTCGCTCTAGGCGATCGCCATTGCCGAATGTTAGTTGGCTTTAGTCTGGGGTGCTCTCATGGGCGCCGAAATCGTGGATTCGATCGTCATTTCAATTTGAATTCACTCAGAGGTACCAGGATCACACAACAAGGTCCGGCTGACTGTTTAGTATAATAATAATAAATAAAACGTTTTGTTTTTTAAACGAGTATACTCGTTTGGCCGTGAACGCATGGGAGCCAAAAACGAGTTACAGTAAAGAGATTTGCACTACATTCATACCTCATTTGCATTTGCACCTTACCTCAAAGTTTTGTACCTCATTTTCTGCATTGTACCTCACTATTTACCGTACTTTTCGCACTATAAGCCGCACCTGACTATAAGCCGCAGCAGCTAAATTGAATGATGTGTACATATATAAGCCGCACTGGACTATAAGCCGCATGTGTTTTAATGTTTAATTACCATATGTAAGGAGTGGAGCCTGCGGCTTAATTTGACTCAACACGGGAAACCTCACCCGGCCCGGACACGGAAAGGATTGACAGATTGATTGCTCTTTCTCGATTCTGTGGGTGGTGGTGCATGGCCGTTCTTATATTGAGCTTTAAGTTCCCACCTCTACAGAGAATGACTCCACCTCTACAGAGAATGACTCCCATTGGGACACAATACTGTCTGACAAATAACAAGAATTAACTTACAAGTTGTATTAAGTAAATAAGGGAACAGATAAATAACATTTCAATGCAGTAAAAAAAGCAATATTTCGATTTTCGGGTTTTGTCCACATATAAGCCGCACCGTTATATAAGCCGCAGGGTCGAAAAATGGGGGAAAAAGCCGCGGCTTATAGTCCGAAAAGTACGGTACTCATTTTACTGTATATTGTATATATATATTGTATATTCCTCTTTACTTTTTACTTACTTTCTTACTTACTTCTTTTACTGTATGAAGCACACTCTCAGGGGCTCATACAGAAGCAAGCATTTCACCGTAAAGTACGGGTATTTTATTGTGATAATTAATAAACAAACTTGAAACTTGAAACTTGAGTGTTAAAACTCTAGGACAGAATGCTCAGAATACACTGTAGAAACCCTGACACATCAAAGTTGTGACTCAGCCTCTCCAGCAGAGCTGTTCGTGGAGCTGCGTCGATAAAGAACAGCTTGGACCCAAGTGTCAGCGTGATATTAACAAACACGGCAAGAGGAAGTGAACTAGGGTCAATTTAGAATGTTTACGTTGTCACGTTGAATGTTTATGTTGTCATGTTGAATGTTTACGTTGTCACGTTGAATGTTTATGTTGTCACGTTGAATGTTTATGTTGTCACGTTGAATGTTTATGTTGTCACGTTGAATGTTTATGTGTCAAGTTGAATGTTTATGTTGTCACGTTGAATGTTTATGTTGTCACGTTGAATGTTTATGTTGTCATGTTGAATGTTTATGTTGTTATGTTGAATGTTTATGTTGTCCCATTGAATCATTAACACTTTGGTCGCCAGGCTTAAATTCAGAATAAACCATCCCACGCCAGCTCTATTTGTCTATGGAGAAGTTCCCCTTCTTTGTAGGGCTATAACTTTTTAAATTGTATTGCTAAATTGACATTACTATGGCCCATTCAACATCAAGTATCTATTGTTCAGGGTGTAGCAACGTTCTACTTTTTCATTCACATATTCATACTAAAATACGGTCTACTCTAAAGTATAAGTATGTTTTTATCGTTTTCTGCAGCTTTCTCCAGAACGTGATTTATAGCCCTAAATGCATTATATTGATGATTGTATACAGTTTGATAGCAATCGGCGCGAGATAAAAAAATTCAAATGGACGTGCTTCTAGAAGTTACTACTTATCATCTGATGTTGACCGGATGGGGGGGGGGTCGTTTATAATTCCGTGGCCAACGTTAGATGATTCATCTAGTGTGGGTGATATGATCATCAGAGCAGTTTATATCGAACACGTTAAAAAAACGCTGAATCTTACCGTAGCTTCCTCGGGCCGCTGGGCGATGAGCGTGGAGCATAAATATTCCTAATATATATATTCCTATCCTCCGGCGTCGGTGTGTGAATGTGTTGTTTGTAATTGTAAAGCGCTTTGGATGAAAGCTGCTATATAAATGCAGCCATTTACCATTTATGATCATGGCCAACTAGTATGCACTGGGAGAGAGAAGGGGAGGGGTGGGGGGAGCTGTCAAGGTGTGGGATCTCCCAAGGTGTGAGATCTAAGCTAGTGTCTTGGAACAGACTATAAAGATAGATCTGTCTGCCCCGCCGTAACGTTCAGGTTCGCTCGCAGAGCAGAAGTGTATTTTCCTCGGAGCTCTCCGAGCTGTTTTCGGAGGAGGTCTTCTGAGATTGGTAAGACTTGGAAGTCTGTCTCTATTGATCTTTCTTGTTACTGTAAGAACAGCTTTTTCCCCAAGCCATCAGACTCACACACAGAGCCCATTGACGCCCCCCCCCCCCCCCCCCCCCCCCCCCCCATCCGGACTACACTTGAGAAACACTGTTGCGGCTGATAACCGTATTGCACATTACATTTTGCACATTACACATTACTCATTACTCATGACACACATGACATTTTTGGAACTGTACATAGCCATCTTTGTTATTTAAAATGTATAATATCTACATCCTGATACACACATTTAGAACTATATAGTCATCTTATTTATTCTATGCTAAATGTATTGTATTTTTTTATCTTATTTTATAATTAACACTTTCTGCGCCAATAATATACTCGTTATTGCCCGCCATCTCTTGAGTGCCAATAACGAGTATACTCGTTATTTGGTCCGTTTAAATTTTTTTTTACTTTAATATTAAACATTTCTTTTTAAATTTGTCTCCTTTTTCAGTTTTTCTCCCATCCCAATTTAGTCGTGCCATTCCCCCCTCCCCTGTCTTGATCGTTGCTCGCATGTGCCCCCCACTGGTCGGTCGTAGGGAGGGTTGAAGAATCTATTGCATGTCCCCAGGGGTGTAGCTCCAGATTCTGGGCCCCATGAAAGAATGTATTTGTAGGCCCCCAGTGAATGCGAGCGCGCATAAGCGCGCAAGCGGATTTTTTTTTGGCAATTTCTTTATTGATGAAAACGCATAATATTGTTTTTACCTATACATTCGGATCAGCAGTTCAGCACCTGCACTGTTGGTGGGTGAGCCTAGTAAAGGATGTCGCATTGCGTTCATCTTCAATGAATGGACCAATGCAATAGTCTACCAAAGCCCCCCCTCTCTCTCTATATATCTCACACACACACAACACACACACACACACACACACACACACACACACACACACACACACACACACACACACACACACACCACACTTCAGAAACAAACGTAGTATCAATGAGAGCATCAATAATACACCTGAGTGATGTCTAGTAAAAAAAAAAAAAATTGGGCCCCCCCCCCCCAGTGCTGGGCCCTTGGAATCATCCTAAGCTACCCCCCCCCAGCTAGCCCCCTGCATGTCCCCTCCGATACATGCAGAGTCAGCAGACACTTCTTTTCACCTGCCAGCGCGGACTCTCATTGGTGAGGTGTAACGTGTGGGAGGCTCACACGACCCTCACCATCTCCTGTCCTTGCTGTGCAGGCGCCCTGCCGACCTGTAGGAGTCGCTGTTTACAACGACCAGATTACCACCCATCGACTCCCCTCCCGCTGACTCTGCCAATTGAGTCAGTATGACGGCCGGCCCAAGCCGGAGGCAACGCTGACAGCCGGATTCGATACCGGTGTCTCACGCGTTGGTGACGAGCGCTTAGACCGCTGCGCCACCCAGCCCTCGACTTTAATATTCTATACACTCTCACGGACATCTGTGTTATCATTGGAACTCATTCGGGGCCCCCGAGAGTGCAATGCCGGCCATATACTGCTAGGTGGCAGTATTGCCTACCCTTTGAAACCTTATTTCACACTGTGTGTTACATTTGATATGATCTGGCGGAGAATTTGGACCCCGGCAAGTGAAACGGTTCATTCGAGCAACTTGGAACGCGTTTAGCACAGTTGATGCAAATTTTGTGCTATTTCATGTCAGGAACCCAATGGACATCAATACTGGAAATCGTGATCAGACAATTGGAATATTCATTTAGGAATAACTCCTAGTAAAGGTAAGGACTATATGACATCAATCCTACTTTGATCCAACAATGATTTCACATCGATCACAACGATCAATGTATGTAGTATTCAAAATGTATGCCGTTGCTGACGATCAGAGCATCAAAAATTACACCCCCCCCCTTTGGTGCATTCATGATGAAACATAATACCTATTATATACCTTTGATTTGGAAATAGTAACGTGTCCAGGCGAGCAACACGAATGCCTTTAGCGAACGTATACATGAAAAAATGTACTCTTTTTTACATGTTGGACGAGAGATAGTCACTGTCAAATGAGCCATAGTATTGTCTCCATAGCTATATATTAGAATATAGATATAGCTCTGCAAACATCGTGACGCACAGTGAAAATGCCTATCTTTTAGCGTGGCCCATTGACAACAAGATGAGGATAATAGCTGGCGCTGAATGAGTTAAGAATCTATCTCATTATTAAGATAGAAGCTGCTATGGTCGAGGACCACAATAAATAGAATGTCACTGTTCTTGCTGTAAAGTACTGAAATAAGTGACAATAAAGGGATCTGAATCTGATCTGAATCTGAATTTGTTCTCTTCTGGAGAGCCAACCCGCCTGACGGGCCTCTGTGTTTAGAGACTAGAGTGAATATAGTCTGTTTGTTATTTTCTCTCTCTCTCTCTCTCTCTCTCTCTCTCTCTCTCTCTCTCTCTCTCCTTCTCCTCTCTGTTTCTGTCCCTTAGTTTTTTTAACACACACGGTGTGTGTTTTTTTGTGCATGTGTGTGTGTGTGTGTGTTTTGTGTGTGTGTGTGTGTGTGTGTGTTTTGTGTGGGTGTGTGTGTGTGTGTCATCACCGACTCCTCGTGCACATTGACCCTGAATGAGGCCCAAGGCTGCAGTGGTCCAGTGGTAACACACACACACACACACACGCTGATTCAAAGAGAGAGACTGGGTGTGTTCTGTAGCTCAGACAGCAGAAGTTAGACACACAGTTGAACAGTGACACGGGGGGGGGCACCTCGACAGGCTAAGGCTATGGTTAGACTAGTGTATTCCTGGCGTTTTTTTATACGTTTTTGACGACGTTTCATGTCCTATCTACACAGAAATGCGTTTTTTGGCGTTTTTTGTGGATACGGCTGAAACGCAAAATTGTGTTTGCGTTTGGAGATACGCAAAAAAAAACCTTCGACAACAGCGTGTAGTCAGCACGGAGCAGTTGTTGCGAAACGCCCATGCGCAGTAGATACCATCTGCGTGCCCTTCCTGTGTACAGTGTGTGTGTTTGGGACAGAGCTCCGTGTCCCAAATAGCTTCAGCTACCATGTGTTGTCAAGTTATTGTTATAAGGACCCCAGTCCAAGCTACAACAGTCTGCATTCCCTTAACAATTGTTTGTATTGAGCCTATTGTATTGTACCCATATGCAATATGTTAAATAAAGTTTACATCCATTCATTCTGCTAGCATTACCGATTGCATGAGCAGCTGGCTAACGTGAGCTATCAGGATTCAGACCCTGTTAGCTCAGAGTTCCTCTTTCAACTTAAGAAGCATTAAACAAAATGGCCCAGTCATCTATTCACCTTTGTTTAATACACACAGCGTTGTCTCTAATGTTATCTAACTACTGATAGCTCGCGATATCATCCGTTTGATGCTGGCTAAGTAGCGTGAGCTAACGTTAGCTTCTAGCCACAATGCTATATTGTTATAATGCATACTCCATTGACGTTAGCATGCAGCTAACAATGCTACAATGCTACCGATCGTTTTTTAGCCTAAACTATCCGCTCTTGGTGGTCACTTGTGTTGATGTTAGTTTTGTTTCATCAACAAATGACAGGCAGAACACACAGTGAATGTATCCGTTTTGTTTATTGCACTTTTATTAGGCTTTGCTGAAAAATTATTGCTGCATTGAGTAAAGCAAGATGGTGGCGCGGCATAGGCGCCTGCCTTATTGACATTTTCTTTTGCTGGAGCTTCCACCAGGAAGTGTATTGGCACATTCGTTCTGATTGGTTGAAATTGCCTTCATGTTTGCCACCTACTGCCACCTACTGCTTTGGCAGTGTACTACATCAGTGTGCTTGGCTGACAAAAACGAAAAAAAAAACGAAGTGTGACTC
>NC_140174.1:124423782-124441282 GCF_963971535.1 Notolepis coatsorum
GTAGGTGAGGGGGGGAGAGGATGGTAGGTGAGGGGGAGAGGATGGTAGGTGAGGGGGGAGAGGATGGTAGGTGAGGGGGGGAGAGGATGGTAGGTGAGGGGGGGAGAGGATGGTAGGTGAGGGGGAGAGGATGGTAGGTGAGGGGGAGAGGATGGTAGGTGAGGGGGAGAGGATGGTAGGTGAGGGGGAGAGGATGGTAGGTGAGGGGGGGAGAGGATGGTAGGTGAGGGGGGGAGAGGATGGTAGGTGAGGGGGGGAGAGGATGGTAGGTGAGGGGGGAGAGGATGGTAGGTGAGGGGGAGAGGATGGTAGGTGAGGGGGGAGAGGATGGTAGGTGAGGGGGAGAGGATGGTAGGTGAGGGGGAGAGGATGGTAGGTGAGGGGGAGAGGATGGTAGGTGAGGGGGGGAGAGGATGGTAGGTGAGGGGGAGAGGATGGTAGGTGAGGGGGGGAGAGGATGGTAGGTGAGGGGGGAGAGGATGGTAGGTGAGGGGGGGAGAGGATGGTAGGTGAGGGGGGGAGAGGATGGTAGGTGAGGGGGGGAGAGGATGGTAGGTGAGGGGGGGAGAGGATGGTAGGTGAGGGGGGAGAGGATGGTAGGTGAGGGGGGAGGATGGTAGGTGAGGGGGAGAGAGGATGGTAGGTGAGGGGGGGAGAGGATGGTAGGTGAGGGGGGGAGAGGATGGTAGGTGAGGGGGGGAGAGGATGGTAGGTGAGGGGGGAGAGGATGGTAGGTGAGGGGGGGAGAGGATGGTAGGTGAGGGGGGGAGAGGATGGTAGGTGAGGGGGGGAGAGGATGGTAGGTGAGGGGGAGAGGATGGTAGGTGAGGGGGGAGAGGATGGTAGGTGAGGGGGGAGAGGATGGTAGGTGAGGGGGGAGAGGATGGTAGGTGAGGGGGGGAGAGGATGGTAGGTGAGGGGGGAGAGGATGGTAGGTGAGGGGGGGAGGATGGTAGGTGAGGGGGGAGAGGATGGTAGGTGAGGGGGAGAGGATGGTAGGTGAGGGGGGAGAGAGGATGGTAGGTGAGGGGGGGGGGATGGTAGGTGAGGGGGGAGAGGATGGTAGGTGAGGGGGAGAGGATGGTTGGTGAGGGGGGAGAGGATGGTAGGTGAGGGGGGAGAGGATGGTAGGTGAGGGGGAGAGGATGGTAGGTGAGGGGGGAGAGGATGGTAGGTGAGGGGGGAGAGGATGATAGGTGAGGGGGAGAGGATGGTAGGTGAGGGGGGGAGAGGATGGTAGGTGAGGGGGGGAGGATGGTAGGTGAGGGGGGGAGAGGATGGTAGGTGAGGGGGGAGAGGATGGTAGGTGAGGGGGGGAGAGGATGGTAGGTGAGGGGGGAGAGGATGGTAGATGAGGGGGGAGAGGATGGTAGGTGAGGGGGAGAGGATGGTAGGTGAGGGGGGGAGAGGATGGTAGGTGAGGGGGGGAGAGGATGGTAGGTGAGGGGGGGAGAGGATGTAGGTGAGGGGGAGAGGATGGTAGGTGAGGGGGGGAGAGGATGCTTGGTGAGGGGGGAGAGGATGGTAGGTGAGGGGGGAGAGGATGGTAGGTGAGGGGGGGAGAGGATGTAGGTGAGGGGGAGAGGATGGTAGGTGAGGGGGGGAGAGGATGCTTGGTGAGGGGGGAGAGGATGGTAGGTGAGGGGGGAGAGGATGGTAGGTGAGGGGGAGAGGATGGTAGGTGAGGGGGGAGAGGATGGTAGGTGAGGGGGGAGAGGATGGTAGGTGAGGGGGGGAGAGGATGGTAGGTGAGGGGGAGAGGATGGTAGGTGAGGGGGAGAGGATGGTAGGTGAGGGGGAGAGGATGGTAGGTGAGGGGGGGGGGGATGGTAGGTGAGGGGGAGAGGATGGTAGGTGAGGGGGGAGAGAGGATGGTAGGTGAGGGGGGGGGGTGGTAGGTGAGGGGGGAGAGGATGGTAGGTGAGGGGGAGAGGATGGTAGGTGAGGGGGGGAGAGGATGGTAGGTGAGGGGGGAGAGGATGGTAGGTGAGGGGGGAGAGGATGGTAGGTGAGGGGGAGAGGATGGTAGGTGAGGGGGGGAGGATGGTAGGTGAGGGGGAGAGAGGATGGTAGGTGAGGGGGAGAGGATGGTAGGTGAGGGGGGGGGGATGGTAGGTGAGGGGGAGAGGATGGTAGGTGAGGGGGGGAGAGGATGGTAGGTGAGGGGGGGAGAGGATGGTAGGTGAGGGGGGGAGAGGATGGTAGGTGAGGGGGAGAGGATGGTAGGTGAGGGGGGGAGGATGGTAGGTGAGGGGGGGGGGATGGTAGGTGAGGGGGGGAGGATGGTAGGTGAGGGGGAGAGAGGATGGTAGGTGAGGGGGGGAGGATGGTAGGTGAGGGGGGAGAGGATGGTAGGTGAGGGGGGAGAAGATGGTAGGTGAGGGGGAGAGGATGGTAGGTGAGGGGGGGAGGATGGTAGGTGAAAGCTGCGGCCTTCTGCACAGTCGTGGTCTCCGACGCTCACCCTAGACAGGGGGCTGACAGTGGCTCGGGAGGTAGAGCGGTCATCTGGTAATCCAGAGGTTCCCGGTTCGATTCCCGCTCCTCCCCAGGCAGCGTGTCGAAGTGTACTTGAGCAAGACACTTAACCCCCAACTGCTCCCGATGAGTGAATGTGTGAGTGAACGGGTGAAATGTGAGGAACAAATTGTAAAGCGCTTTTGGATAAAAGCTACTATATATAAATGCACCATTTACCATTTAGACGGATCTCCCAAGTTGACTATTAAACAGCACTGTTGCCCTCGGTTACATGCCGTCTTTGGCCGGGGATCATATGGAAAACTCGCGTTTTGTCTAAACAACGTCCCCCGATGCCGCGCCCACATGGACTCGGGCAGATCGGATGTGGTGTTAGCGGTCGAGAGAAGCGGGCGGTGAAGACCTGGCGAGGCCGGCGGAGAGACGGCAGCGCTCGCTGTAGACGGCGTCGCCGGGCAAAGGTTTTCGCCGTCGTCCGTGACGGAATTCAACCCTTTCACTACCTCACTACCAAATGGTTAACCCTTTCACTGCGACACGACAGAAGGTCAGCCCTTTCACTGCCACACGACAAAGGGTTAACCCTTTCACTACCACACTACCAAACGGTTAACCCTTTCACTACCACACTACCAAATGGTTAACCCTTTCACTACATCGTTGCCCAATGGTTAACCCTTTCACTACCGCAGTACCAAATGGTTAACCCTTTCACTACCGCACTACCAAATGGTTAACCCTTTCACTACCGTACTACAGACGGTTAAAAGCGGATGCTACGTCACGTGACTATAATACGTGACGAAAACGTGTTGTATCTGGACAACTACAAGTTAATAATTTTGATAAAAAATATTACAAATAGAGGCGCCCGAGTGGCGCACCGCATACTGCGTAGCAGACCTACGCGGCCGACCCGGGTTCGCCTCCCGCTCCCGGACGGATTCTTGGCGCATGTCCTCCCCCACATCTTGTCCCGTTCTCCCTCTCCTCTGTCTGTCATGTCTGACCATAAAAGCTGTAAAAACGCTAAAATAAATAAAAATAAAAGATTACAAATAGTACAAAACAGAGCAGCGCGTATTGCCCTCTGTTGTGAAAACAATACATTTTGTTGCAACGCATAACTGTCTTGCTTGGTTATATGTTAAAACAGGTTACTATACTCATTTATTGTGTTCATCAGAAACATATCTTTTAACAAAAACACAGTTTATTTTGGATTGAAAGAATTTATCTTTCAGTTTAGATAGACATGAATGAGACATGAACAAACTCAATCAAATGAACGGTTATGTAGCAAGCTGCATGGAAGGAATTCACTCCCTAGACATGATCACAAAAGAAAACATTAAGAATAATTTAATTAAAACAGCAAATGCTTTTCTAAATGTGTTTACTGAGATTAAATACTCAGTAATTGTGTCTCTTAGTGTTCTTTCCCTTCTCTCTCTTGTTCTCTCTTTCTCTCTTCTTCATGTTCCCCTGTTAGTCTAGTGTTACTGTCTTGTATTAGGTGGGTCCACTGGTTATTTGGACTATGCATTGCAACAACATCATTAGCATCTCATTTAGTTAGCTGTTAAATTAGGTGTGTATGAACAAATGTGTGAGCATATAGTTGTGTACAGTTAAGTATTCTGAGCTATTTCACATAGTTGAATATCGTATATTGGAGCTTGTCTTGTGTGTATGTGTGTGTGTGTGTGTGTGTGTGTGTACTAGTTCAAGTCTCTAGTCCTTTGTCATGTTTACTTGTAACATTATATGTTATGATGTAAGTATTATGTTGCACGGTCACAATGTAAGTTCTTTGTGGACACCAGGAAGAATAGCTACTACAATGCTGTAGCTAATTGGGGATCCTAGTAAACTAAACTAAATTAAACTAAAGATAGATTTATAATATTATCAAGGCTTGAATCCTTGAGATTCAAATTGTCAGATTTTGCAAAGATCCGGGGGCTGGATGTAGGGATGGAGGAGGTCAGCTAGGTACCGGGGGGCAGGGAGTGAAGGGATGTAGGGATGGAGGAGGTCAGCTAGGTACCGGGGGGGGCAGGGAGTGAAGGGATGTAGGGATGGAGGAGGTCAGCTAGGTACCGGGGGGCAGGGAGTGAAGGGATGTAGGGATGGAGGAGGTCAGCTAGGTACCGGGGGGCCAGGGGAGTGAAGGGATGTAGGGATGGAGGAGGTCAGCTAGGTACCGGGGGGCCAGGGGAGTGAAGGGATGTAGGGATGGAGGAGGTCAGCTAGGTACCGGGGGCCAGGGGAGTGAGGGGATGTAGGGATGGAGGAGGTCAGCTAGGTACCGGGGGGGGCCAGGGAGTGAAGAGATGTAGGGATGGAGGAGGTCAGCTAGGTACCGGGGGGGCAGGGAGTGAAGGGATGTAGGGATGGAGGAGGTCAGCTAGGTACCGGGGGGCCAGGGAGTGAAGGGCGTAGTAGGTGATGAGGAGGGTCTTTTTTTTATCCACTTTTTCTCCCCATTTTTCTATTTTCTCCCATCCCAATTTTCGTAATTCCAATAGACCTGTCTCAAACCCTGCCCCTTTTCTTGATCCTCCAATCACAACTGTCGCTTACCTCGGACAAACTTGGTTTGTCCGAGGTAAGCGACAGTTGTGATTGGAGGATCAAGAAAAGGGGCAGGGTTTGAGACAGGTCAATTCTTCCCTCCCCTGTCTTGAACGTTGCTAGACTATGCCTCCCACTGGTCGGCTGTAGTGAGGATAGAAGCCTTGCATCACGTGTCCCCTCCGGTACACGAGGAGGCAGCCTGTCACATCTTTTCACCGCAGCAGCTCGAACTCTCAGTGGCGAGGAGTAACGCGTGGGAGGCTCACACTGCCCCCGATACTTCCTGTTTCCGCCGCACCGGCGTCACCCAACCGACCTGTAGGAGTCGCTGTCCACAACGTCCAATCCCCACCCACCGGCTTTCCCACCCTCTAACACTGCCAATTGTGTTAGTATGACGGCCGGCCAAGCCGGTAGCAACGCCGAGAGCTGGGCTCGATACCAGTATATCCTGCGTTAGTGGCGAGCGCCTTGCCCACTGCGCCACTCAGCCGCCCTGTGATGAGGAGGATCTTGAAATTGATGCAGGACTTGACTGGAAGCCAGTGGAGGTGGATGAGGGTGGGGGTGATGTGGTGCCAGGACTTGGTGCGGGTGAGAACCCTAGCAGCAGAATTTTGTACGTATTGAAGCCTGTTCTTATCTTACGTTATTAAACCCGTTTGGACTCGCTGCCCGCCTCATCTCGTCTGCCCCTGGGTACTGTGGCGTCACCACATTGTGACAGAACAGCCCAAACCACATTATGAATTTCTTAATACCTACCTAATTTTGCCCATATCGGTATGTTAGGTAAAATCCCACTAACTATCAAATCTACAAACACTCTACAGGCTTTTATAAGGTCATGCTCAAAACTCCTTTTCTCCATAGACAATCCTTGAGCTAGATCTGTGTTGTAGTGTAGTGTGACAGCTGTATTCATATCCGTCTGTTCTCTGTCTGCCCGGATGGCCTGCATGTATCTTTGTCTGTTTTTCCTATTGTTTCCTGTCTTTTTGTTTTCTTCTTTCCCAGGTAACTTAAATATTGCTGGGCGCAATATAAATAAATGTATCATAATATCAAATTAATTCCTCTGCTGCGTGGGTCGTTTCATTCTGTGCCCACTTTACTTCAGCTGAACGCACATCGTGGACACAGAGAGCCGGCACGACGTTAGTTCATCTATTGTTTCATTTATCATTATGGAGGTAAATGTGACAGGAGGTAAACAGCAATTGATCTCTCTTGCTGCGCCTCGCTACCTCACGGTATATCTTAATTACGGCTACACTAATTGCATTGGTTTTATGGCTATTTAGTAAACATGATTAAAATGTGGAGAGAGAATGAGAGAGAGAGAGATGGAGAGAGAGGGAGAGAAAGATGGAGAGAGATAGAGAGAATGAGACGGAGAGGGAGAGAGAGAGAGAGAAAAGGGAGAGAGATAGAGAGAAAAAGAGAGAGGGAGGTGGGTCAGCTTGGGGAGGGACAGATGGGGCCATAATGACATTCTTGTGTCAGGTTTTGTACTTTTAAGAGGAATGAGTAATGGGGGGTGTGTGTGTTATTTATATCACCTGTTTACATTCCCTTGTGTGTAAGATCTGGTTGCAGTCTCTCACCTTTCTAACTGCCTCCCCCCCCCCTCTCTCTCTCCTCTCTCTCTCTCTCTCTCTCTCTCTCTCTCTCTCTCTCTCTCTCTCTCTCTCTCTCTCTCTCTCGCTCTCGCTCTCTCTCTCTCTCTCTCTCTCTCTCTCTATCTCCCCCTCTATCTCCCCCTCTATAGCCTACCTCCCTTCATCCCTCTCTCTCTCCCTCCCTCCCTCCCTCCCTCCCTCTCTATAGCCCAATCTAAGAATGTCACACAGCCTCCTTACTTGACATTCTGTCTCTAGTGCTAGCTGCTGCTTCAGTCTCTAGTGCTAGCTGCTGCTTCAGTCTCTAGTGCTAGCTGCGTCAGTCTCTAGTGCTAGCTGCTGCTTCAGTCTCTAGTGCTAGCTGCTTCAGTCTCTAGTGCTAGCTGCTGCTTCAGTCTCTAGTGCTAGCTGCTGCTTCAGTCTCTAGTGCTAGCTGCTGCTTCAGTCTCTAGTGCTAGCTGCTGCTTCAGTCTCTAGTGCTAGCTGCTGCGTCAGTCTCTAGTGCTAGCTGCTGCTTCAGTCTCTAGTGCTAGCTGCTTCAGTCTCCAGTGCTAGCTGCTGCTTCAGTCTCTAGTGCTAGCTGCTTCAGTCTCCAGTGCTAGCTGCTGCTTCAGTCTCTAGTGCTAGCTGCTGCTTCAGTCTCTAGTGCTAGCTGCTGCTTCAGTCTCTAGTGCTAGCTGCTGCTTCAGTCTCTAGTGCTAGCTGCTGCTTCAGTCTCTAGTGCTAGCTGCTGCGTCAGTCTCTAGTGCTAGCTGCTGCTTCAGTCTCTAGTGCTAGCTGCTTCAGTCTCCAGTGCTAGCTGCTGCTTCAGTCTCTAGTGCTAGCTGCTGCTTCAGTCTCTAGTGCTAGCTGCTGCTTCAGTCTCTAGTGCTAGCTGCTGCTTCAGTCTCTAGTGCTAGCTGCTGCTTCAGTCTCTAGTGCTAGCTGCTGCTTCAGTCTCTAGTGCTAGCTGCTGCTTCAGTCTAGTGCTAGCTGCTGCTTCAGTCTCTAGTGCTAGCTGCTGCTTCAGTCTCTAGTGCTAGCTGCTGCTTCAGTCTCTAGTGCTAGCTGCTGCTTCAGTCTCTAGTGCTAGCTGCTTCAGTCTCTAGTGCTAGCTGCTGCTTCAGTCTCTAGTGCTAGCTGCTGCTTCAGTCTCTAGTGCTAGCTGCTGCTTCAGTCTCTAGTGCTAGCTGCTGCTTCAGTCTCTAGTGCTAGCTGCTGCTTCAGTCTCTAGTGCTAGCTGTTCCAGACCTAGGTTGATCGATGCCATCGGCAATCCTCTAGTGAGGCCTGTGATGTTTACACCCGTGCTCGGGAAGATGTTACGTCAGATTATTATTACATGACTTAACTACACACCGCGTCCGTGTCATTATTATTTGAATACTGTATACAGCATACAGAAACATGGTGTCAGAAGCTGGAACTAGTATTTTATTTGTTGAAGACTAGTTTATGTCGGATTCGGACTCCAGCAGCGGTTCATCTACTGAACGAGAGAGCCAGGACGAAAGTGAGAGAGTAACGTTACCCAGGAGCTCACCAGCGGCAGCTAGCATGGCGGCTAACGTTAATTTTCCACCACCGTCTCCGATGAGCTTCACAGGCGATTGGAGCGTCAATTGGGAGATTTTTCGGTCCGAATATGAAGACTATGTACTCGTCACAGGCATATTGGATAAGGACAAAAGAATACAAGCTGCAACCCTACGGAGCGCGATGGGAAGTGAATGCCGACACATTTACCGGCATAACCTGAACCTCTCTGTAGACGGTCAAGGGGATCCCGCCGTCATACTGGATGAATTGGAGAAGTATTTCAAGCCAGCCAAGAACACTATCTATGAGAGGTACGTTTTCGGGAGTTGCAAACAGGAAGAAGGAGAATCGATTGATACGTTTGTGACGAGGCTGAGAGAAAGGGCAGCGACATGCGAATATGGACAGTTGAAAGACGAAATGATCCGTGACAAGATAGTCCTTGGTGTTGCCAACGAGAGCATCAGGCGCAGGTTGTTGAGGGAAAAGGGACTTACGTTGATCTCTGCTATCGAGATGTGCCGCGCAACGGAACAAACTGACATGCGAATGAGAGTGATGGAGATTGCGTCATCAAGTCTCCACACAGAAGCCGTGCACGCTGTTGCCAAACATTCCAGACACAACCAATGGAAGCAGAGCAATCCACCCAGATTCGGAGACACAGGTAATCCTTGCAAATACTGTGGCAATTCGCATTCAAGGGGCAAAGAACATTGCCCTGCATTTGGGAAACAATGTAAATCTTGTGGAACAAATAATCATTTTGCTAAAGTGTGTCAAAAAAGCAGAAAGGAATACACTGATGGAAAAGTCAACTGTATGGAAAATACAGCAGAATGCTCAGAGCACAACAGTGGTGAGGAGGACTTGTACATGCAGGAGTCGATCGGTGCAGTGCACACCAAAGGAAAGAAATGGTTTGTGACACTACGACTCCACAACAAGACACAGCAATGTCAGCTGGACTCTGGAGCCACATGTAATGTAATGGGTTTCCAAGACAAAAAAAGGCTGGCTCCTGAGGCACCACTCTGCCCGAGTGATACGAGACTGAAGCTGTATTCTGGGAAAACACTGAGTTCTATGGGGATTTTTGAAACTGACTGTACAGTGAGAGGCCAAGTGCACAAACTCTCATTTGAAATTGTGAAGACTAGCCAGCACCCTCTACTGTCAGGCTCCACTTGTGAACGGTTAGGTCTCATGCAGTTCACAATTCCAGAGGACGTGCTGAAAGTGGAACATGCACAGCCTGGAGGCTTCACTAAGGAACAGCTGATCAACAAGTACAGTGACGTATTCAACTCTCCTGTAGAATCTGTCCCGGGGGAGGTCCACTTTGACTTGGATCCCAATGTTCCTGCAGTTCAGAGCGCCCCTCGAAACGTCCCCATCGCAATGAAAGCAGCAGTCAAGGCTCAGCTGGACAAGTATGAGGCTGATGGCCACATTGCGCCGGTCACAGACCCTACAGATTGGATTAGCAACATGGTGATTGTGAAGAAGCCAGAGAAACTGAGAATATGTATTGATCCAAAGTTTCTGAACAAGGCTCTAAAACGTTTGCACTACATCATGCCTACCTTGGAGGACGTCTTGTACAAACTGCCGAAGGCCAGAGTCTTCACCTTAGTGGATGCCCGGGATGCATTCTTGCAGTGCAAATTGGACGATGAGAGCAGTCTCATGACCACGTTCTGGACCCCCTGGGGGAGGAAGCGGTGGCTCAAGCTACCATTCGGAGTTTCCGTGGCACCCGAGGTGTATCAGCGTAAGCAGCATGAACTCCTGGCCGGTCTGAAAGGCATCGAGCCCATCGCAGATGACATCCTGGTCGTGGGCTGCGGGGACACAGACAAGGAGGCTGAGAGTGACCACGACGCCAAGCTTGTGGCGTTGATGGAGCGCTGCCGCGAGGTCAAACTGCGTCTAGGCGTGAAGAAGCTGCAGTTCAAGGTGGCCGAGGTGCAGTTTCATGGCCACATCCTCTCATCTGCAGGGTTAAAGCCTGACCCGGAGAAGGTGAGAGCCATCAGCGACATGCCCAACCCGACGGACGCCAAAGGTGTACAGCGTCTCATTGGTTTTGCCAACTACTTGGCCAAGTTCATGCCGCATCTATCAAGTGTCTGCGAGCCGCTGCGACGCCTGCTGGACAAGGACACGCCCTGGCACTGGCTGCCTAAACATGAGACAGCGGTTCGTGAGCTCAAGTCACTGGCTACGACCATGCCCGTCCTGCGCTACTATGATGTGACTAAGCCAATCACAGTCCAGAGCGATGCCAGTCAGAGCGGTCTCGGGTGCTGCCTCATGCAGGAAGGCCAGCCAGTCGCATTTGCCTCGAGGGCTCTGACCCCCACGGAAAAGAACTATGCGCAGATTGAAAAAGAGTGTCTCAGCATTGTTTTCGCCTGCCAGAGGTTCCATCATTACCTATACGGCCGCGACCCAATCACAGCAGAAACAGACCATAAGCCTCTGATTTCCATCTTCAGCAAGCCGCTCCTAAATGCACCCAAGAGACTTCAGAGTATGCTCATGACTCTGCAGAGCTACGACCTGAGGGTCATCTACAAACCAGGCCCGGAAATGTTCATCAGTGACACACTCAGCAGGGCTACAGCAGATTGCGCTGGCAGAGGAACAATATACCAGCGACACGCCATCTGTTCTCTGCAGCAGGAACAAGAGGATGTGCAGTGTGTGAATCAGGCGGACTACTTGAATGTGAGTAGCCAGCGTCTGGAGCAAATCAGGCAGCACACCGACCGAGATGAGTGTCTGCAGGCACTGAAGAACACAGTTCTAGTCGGCTGGCCAGATGTAAAGGAAGAAGCACCTATCATCGCTAGAGAGTACTGGCCTTTCAGGGACGAGATCAGTGTGCAGAATGGAATTATTTTCCGTGGGCAGAAAGTAATCATCCCAAAGTCTCTGCGCCCAGAGATGCTGACACGCATACATTCGAGTCACATAGGAGGAGAAGCATGCTACCGACACGCTCATGAGACTCTGTATTGGCCCAACATGCAGACAGAAATAAAAGACTTTGTGAGCACCTGCTCAACCTGCAATGTGTATGCCCACAACCAGCAGAGGGAGACAATGCTCTCACATGAGCTACCTACCAGGCCGTGGCAAATCTTAAGTATGGACTTGTTCAGCCACAGGCAGAAGGATTACCTTCTCATAGTCGATCACTATTCAGATTTTTGGGAGATTGAGCTCCTCCCCGACATGTCCGCAGAGACAATCATCAAGCGATGTAAAGCACAATTCGCACGAAATGGCCAACCAGAAAGGGTCATTACAGACAACGGCCCTCAGTTTACCGCTCAGTTCAAACGCTTTGCCTCCGAATGGGAGTTCGAGCATGTGACTTCCTCTCCAAGATACCCGAGGGCGAACGGCAAGGCGGAGTCTGCTGTGAAGATTGCGAAGAATCTACTGCGCAAAGCCGCGCATGATGGTGATGACCCATGGAAGGCCATACTGCACTGGAGGAACACTCCCACTGAAAACATGGGAAGCAGCCCGGCACAACGCCTCATGTCCCGCCGACTGAAGACGTCCATCACGGCTACGAACAGGCTCCTCGAACCAGCGGTTGTGTTGGGGGTCACGGAAAAGTTGCGCCACAGGAAGCAACTTGCGAAATCCTACTATGACAGATCTGCCCGGGATTTGCCGGAGCTGGAAGTCGGGGAGGCTGTCAGGATGAAACCCCTGCTGGGTGATAACACTGGCCAATGGAGAGTCGGGACCTGCCTCCAAAGGGTGGCGCCAAGATCGTATCTGGTTAATGTTGAGGGCTACCTGTACCGTCGTAACAGAGTAGACCTCAGAGTAGCTGAGCCAACGGCGAGGGACACACACGAAACAAATGGGCCTGAGGCAGCACGAGCTCCAGATATTTCTGCTCCAGAGACTGTAGAGGCTCTCCCAGCGGTGACTGAGCCACCAAGCCCGGTCAGACTCTCACCCAAGGCCTTTTCTGGCCCAGTCAGTGCCCCGCTTTCAGATGGGCGCACTTACACAAGGGTTGGACGGCTATCTAAACCACCTCAGAAACTCACTATGTGATAAATGTGATGTAGCTGTTGTTGTACAAAAAAAAAAAAAAAAAAAAAAAGGAAAAAAAAAAAGATACTGTAAAACATACTGTTTGTTCAATGTTGTTGTTGTTAACCATCTTTGGTTAATTTGGAAACTGAGATTTTGCACTACGTTCAAATGTGTTGTTACCATACAGTTTAGCACTTGTTCAAATGTGTTAGTTCACTTGGAAAAGGAGGATGTTCCAGACCTAGGTTGATCGATGCCATCGGCAATCCTCTAGTGAGGCCTGTGATGTTTACACCCGTGCTCGGGAAGATGTTACGTCAGATTATTATTACATGACTTAACTACACACCGCGTCCGTGTCATTATTATTTGAATACTGTATACAGCATACAGAAACACTAGCTGCTGCTTCAGTCTCTAGTGCTAGCTGCTGCTTCAGTCTCTAGTGCTAGCTGCTGCGTCAGTCTCTAGTGCTAGCTGCATCAGTCTCTAGTGCTAGCTGCTTCAGTCTCTAGTGCTAGCTGCTGCGTCAGTCTCTAGTGCTAGCTGCTGCTTCAGTCTCTAGTGCTAGCTGCTAGCTGCGTCAGTCTCTAGTGCTAGCTGCTGCTTCAGTCTCTAGTGCTAGCTGCTTCAGTCTCTAGTGCTAGCTGCTGCTTCAGTCTCTAGTGCTATCTGCTGCTTCAGTCTCTAGTGCTAGCTGCTGCTTCAGTCTCTAGTGCTAGCTGCTTCAGTCTCTAGTGCTAGCTGCTGCTTCAGTCTCTAGTGCTAGCTGCTGCTTCAGTCTCTAGTGCTAGCTGCTGCTTCAGTCTAGTGCTAGCTGCTGCTTCAGTCTCTAGTGCTAGCTGCTGCTTCAGTCTCTAGTGCTAGCTGCTGCTTCAGTCTAGTGCTAGCTGCTGCTTCAGTCTCTAGAGCTAGCTGCTGCTTCAGTCTCTAATGCTAGCTGCTGCTTCAGTCTCTAGTGCTAGCTGCTGCTTCAGTCTCTAGTGCTAGCTGCTGCTTCAGTCTCTAGTGCTAGCTGCTGCTTCAGTCTCTAGAGCTAGCTGCTGCTTCAGTCTCTAGAGCTAGCTGCTGCTTCAGTCTCTAGTGCTAGCTGCTGCTTCAGTCTCTAGAGCTAGCTGCTGATTCAGTCTCTAGTGCTAGCTGCTTCAGTCTCTAGTGCTAGCTGCTGCTTCAGTCTCTAGTGCTAGCTGCTGCTTCAGTCTCTAGTGCTAGCTGCTTCAGTCTCTAGAGCTAGCTGCTGCTTCAGTCTCTAGTGCTAGCTGCGTCAGTCTCTAGAGCTAGCTGCTGCTTCAGTCTCTAGTGCTAGCTGCTGCTTCAGTCTCTAGTGCTAGCTGCTGCTTCAGTCTCAAGTTTCAAGTTCAAGTTTCTTTAATAGTTGTCATACAGAAGTACAGAATACTTTTGTACAAAATGCTTCTTACTGTTGCGCTCCAGAGACTGTGCATGACAAGATAAGTATGAAATAAAAACATAGTAAAAATTAGAAGTAAAAAAAGAGGTCACAGTGTTCAGTTTAGACATATGTACAATGTTCGTAGACGTAGTTACCATACAATATACAATACTGTGCAGTGTACTAATATACAATGCTATATAGTGCAAGGCATAAATGGACGAGGTGCAGTTTAGGTACAATTCACAGTAGGTGTACGAGTTGTAGTGCAAATCCTTTATCAATAAATATAAAGTGTAAGTGTGTTTGTGTGATCTAAAGTGTGGAGAGTGGGTGCTGCAGTGTGTTGTTTGTTTGAGTGAGTGTGTGCGTGTGGGTGTGTGTGCTGTGTGCATTTGATGGTTGTTGCATAGTGATTATTGTTCGTTTAGCGATTATTGTTCGTTTAGCAGCCTGATGGCCTGGGGATAGAAGCTCCTTCTGAGTCTTTCTGTGCTCGCCATAAGACTCCGGTATCGCTTGCCTGACGGCAGCAGTTCAAAGAGGCAGTTGTTCGGGTGGCTCGAGTCCTTAATAATTCTCTTAGCCTTCCCCTTGCACCGCTTGTTGTAAATGTTCTGGAGGGTGGGAAGCCCCCCTCTAATTGTGCGTTCGGCTGAACGTGTCACTCTTTGTAGTCTGCTACGGTCTTGTGCAGTGCTATTCCCAAACCAGGAGGTGATGTTGCCGGTCAGGATGCTCTCTATTGTACATGAGTAGAAGTTCCTAAGGATCTTCTGACTGACTTGGAACTTCCTTAGGCGCCTGAGGAAGTAGAGGCGTTGTCGTGCCTTCTTCACAACACTGTCAATGTGTGTGGTCCATGTCAAGTCCTCGGATATGTGGGCTCCGAGGTACTTGAAACTGTTCACTCTCTCAACTGGTGCCCCGTCGATGCTGAGGGGGCTGTAGTCCTTGACCCCCGACCTCCTGAAGTCCACAATCATCTCTTTTGTTTTGCTGACGTTCAGGGAGAGGCAGTTCTCCTGACACCACTGTGACAGGTTCTCTACCTCTTCCAGGTAGGCCCTTTCGTCGTTGGCAGAGATCAGGCCCACCACTACTGTGTCATCAGCAAATTTGATGATGGTGTTGTTGTTCCGCTGTGCTACGCAGTCATGTGTGTACAGGGAGTAGAGGAGGGGGCTCAGAACACAGCCCTGGGGGGCCCCTATGTTGAGCGTGATGGATGAGGAGGTGCAGTTGCCGGCTCTTACCACCTGGGGTCTGCCCGTCAGGAAGTCCAGGACCCACTGGCACAGGTCATAGTTCAAGCCCAGGTCCCTGAGCTTGGCTATGAGTTTGGAGGGGACTATGGTATTGAATGCTGAGCTGTAGTCGATGAACAGCATTCTCACATAGTTCCCCTGCCTCTTGTCCAGATGTGATGCTGCTGTGTGCAGCACATGGGCTATGGCGTCCTCCGTGGACCTGTTGGGGCGATATGCAAATTGCAGAGGGTCCAGGTTGATGGGGAGGGAGGAACAGATGTAGCCCTTCACTAGCTTCTCAAAGCACTTCATGGCTATGGAGGTGAGGGCTACAGGGCGGTAGTCGTTGAGGCAAGCGGGCGTAGATTTTTTGGGTACAGGGATGATGGTGGACTTCTTCAGACAGGTGGGGATGACGGCCTGTTCCAAGGACAGGTTGAAGATGTCAGTGAATACCGGGGCCAGTTGGTCAGCACAGACTTTTAGGACGCGGCCGGGGATGCCGTCCGGTCCTGCTGCCTTCCTGATATCCACTTTTTTAAAGATCCGTCTCACCTCATGCTCTGTTACCCTGAACACTGAGTCTCCATCAGCAGACCCCCCCCCCCCCCCATTGCCGTGGTTTGTAGGCTGGTGTTGTTATTCACAGCCTCAAACCTCGCATAGAAGGAGTTGAGATCATTTGCTAAGGAGATGTCACTGTTCAGTTTGAGGGGGGTTCCTTTGTAGTCTGTCATTGTTCTGAGGCCCTGCCACATGCCTCTAGAGTCAGCCTGTTCAAACTGAAGTTCAACTTTATCCCTGTAACGCCGTTTTGCCTCTATTACTGCTCTCCTGACGTTGTATCTTGCCATCTTGTGTTCTTCCATGTTGCCTGTCACCAGCCCGGTGTTGTATGCTGATGTGCGCACTTTCAGAGCCTCACGGACGGATTTGTCTACCCAGGGCTTTTGATTTGGGTAGATATTAATTTTGGTGGAGGGGATTATTACTTCTACCTGAGTACAGACATAGTCAATCACCGTTTCGGTGTATTCGTTAATATTGGCTGTGTTATCACGGAATACACTCCATTCTGTGCTTCCCAGCACTGCTTGGAGTGACTCCACTGACGTCACGGCCCAACGCTTAACCTCTCGCGAGACCACCGGCGTTCGCTTGAGACTCTGTTTATACTTTGGCAAAAGAAAGATGGCGGCGTGATCGCTTTTACCGAATGGACTAAGAGCCTGTGACTTGTACCCATTCTTAAATTGCGAGTATACATGGTCTAATATGTTCTCGCCTCTGGTGGGACAGGTCACATGCTGATAGAAATTCGGCAGCACCTTTTTAAGACGCGCGCTGTTGAAATCCCCCAAGACCAAAATGGCAGCGTCAACATTAGCTGCCTGGAGTTTGTTTACCTCGTCGTGAAGTTTTGAAAGTGCGACCCCAGTGTTCGCGTGTGGTGGAATGTACACTCCGATGAGGATGATGGACGTTAACTCTCTTGGGAGGAAGAAGGGTCGACATTTTATCGTGATAAACTCCAGGTCTGGGGAGCAGTGGTTAGACAGTTCCTTTGTGTTGCCTAAATCGCACCACTCCTTGTTTATCATGAAGGCAATGCCTCCTCTCGTCTTTAGTGACTCTTCTGCCGTCCGATCTTTGCGGAGAACGAAGAAGTGGTCTGCCGGTTCTATTGCGTGGTTCGGGACATCTGGACTCAGCCAAGTTTCTGTGAAACAGAGGACGTTACAATCCCGAATGTCCCTCTGGAATTGGATCCTTGCTCTGATGTCGTCCAATTTGTTTCCTATCGATTGCACATTGGCCAACAATATGCTGGGCAATGTGGTTCTGTGTCGTTTGGACCTCAGTCTGTTCCGGACCCCGGCTCTCTTTCCTCGTCTTCGCGGCGGCTTTTGGTCTTGGCCATGGCCGGCATAACAAAGGATCTCGGCGGGCCATTTCTGCTGTTCAGCGATCCGATCCAGAGAGCAATCCAAACGGTAGGTTTTTCTTAATCCAATGTCAATGATTGACTGACGGTCATACACATATAATGCACCAACAGTTGGTGCAAATAAAACTCCTAATACTATAAAAATTAACAAAATAAAGCACAGTCTCGTCGGAGCGATCAGAAAGGCAGCCATCAGAGCAGCGCCAGTGTTGCTTCAGTCTCTAGTGCTAGCTGCTGCTTCAGTCTCTAGAGCTAGCTGCTGCTTCAGTCTCTAGTGCTAGCTGCTGCTTCAGTCTCTAGAGCTAGCTGCTGCTTCAGTCTCTAGTGCTAGCTGCTGCTTCAGTCTCTAGTGCTAGCTGCTGCTTCAGTCTCTAGTGCTAGCTGCTGCTTCAGTCTCTAGTGCTAGCTGCTGCTTCAGTCTCTAGTGCTAGCTGCTGCTTCAGTCTCTAGTGCTAGCTGCTGCTTCAGTCTCTAGAGCTAGCTGCTGCTTCAGTCTCTAGTGCTAGCTGCTTCAGTCTCTAGTGCTAGCTGCTGCTTCAGTCTCTAGAGCTAGCTGCTGCTTCAGTCTCTAGTGCTAGCTGCTGCTTCAGTCTCATGACCAGTGATGTGTAATAATGACCAGTGATGTAGAATAATG
>NC_140174.1:124446282-124491282 GCF_963971535.1 Notolepis coatsorum
AGTACACTACACATATGAACTCGACATAACGTTACCCCGTTTCCAACGTTAGGTCGAGTTCATTCATACTACACTAGTACACGTATGAACTCGACATAACGTTACCCCGTTTCCATGAAGTGTTTAATGAGCAGCAACAGGGACGTGCACAGGACTTTAGAGGGGCAGGTGCTCAAAGGCTGAAAAGGGCACTACACTTGTGTGTATATATTAATTTTTTGGGGCGGGGGCCCCCTTTTTATGCTTTTTGGGGGGTTTTAGTGATCAAATATTGAATATTGAACTATAATAATCAGTGCAGGAGCTCACTTATCCTTGAAAGACACTTTTATCACTGACTTAAAAGGCCCATACATCTCCAAAAATGTTCAGGGGGGAGGGAATAAGTGCTTACCCTACAGACCCCAAGAAGTGCTGTATATTCTGTTTATTATTGTTTATTGTTTAAAAGGATCCCCATTAGCTGTCACCTAAGTGGCGAGCTAGTCTTCCTGGGGTCCACACAGAAAGACAACAGAAAACACAAAACATAACAACATGAGATACATATGACAATCAGAATTAACAATGATAATCTAAAAACAGTAAAACATTGTAGACATCATTATCAACATCAGAATATTTTGCTCACATATTTAAGTAGTGCATTCTCAGGTGGTATTTGAAAGACACTTTGCTATTCAATTTACTTATGTTCAGTGGGCAGTTATTCCAATGATTGATGGCACGATAAACAACAGTCCTCTTTAAAGCATTTGATTTTGGACGTGGTAACATAATCTGTCCATCATCAGCTGACCTAGTAAAATAAGAATGAACCTGACTGCATCTGACAATTTGTTTGTATAAGAAAACAGGTTGAGACGAAAAGACAGTGTTCCTGAAAAATTTAACTGTGTTGAAAACCAGCCTATTCTCTACCGTTAACCATGAGAGTTGCCGGTGCATAGTTATAGTGTTTGTTCTCATGGAACAATGTAAGACTAACCTTGCAGCTCTGTTCTGGGAAGTTTGCAATCTCTTTAGTTGACCTTTGGAGGCAGAGGACCATACTGGTACACAATAATCTATTATATTGTATTATATTGTCTATTGTATATTCTGTATTGTTTAAAGGGGAACTATCTTATAAATGGCCTTTTTGAGTGTTTAGCATTGTTTCCTAGCTATGTGAACTTATATTAATATGATCTATGTCTCAAAATTCTCATATTGGCGCATTCTTCCAATTCTCCTCTCACAATATTCACCCTCACTGAACTGAGTCGTTTGAAAATGTGCCTATATGTGATGTCATATAGTCACTGCTGCATGTTAATGTTCAGCAGACGGCGCAGGCCACACAGTGGTTTAGGAGCCAGGCTCAAAACAGCTCGAGATCTTGAGGTATAAAAATGCTGTTTTTGAGGACTTGATTAGAAATACAAAACAATGAATAAAAAGAATATATATATTACAGAGGTGTTCCATAGACTCACAGGAATTGTGTAAAAGTGCCCAAATAGTGAAAGAAATAGTAAAATAGTTCCCCTTTAATATAAATGCATTTTTTATTCCAATCCTGATTTGTATTTGAGATTGCCAAATCCCATCGGACTTGACTTCTTCGTGTCCCTCAATGAGTGTAATACCAGCATTCAACTGTATGCGCCACAGCGGTTTCTATCATCATCATCATCATCACCACCCACGCTATGCATAAAATATATAGGTCCGCGGAGAGGCACGCTGAGGAGGCCGTGCAAACTGAAATGGAATATGGGGCATCTCTCTCTCTTTACCTAATATTTTGATTCTATCCTGACATTTTTCAGTTGGAAGGGCAGTCTATATACGTAACGGCAAAAAATATATATATATATTATTTAATTCTTTTTTCAAAAAGGGCACTTTTTGATGAGGCTCAAAAAGGCAGGTGCTCAAGCACCCCTTGGCCTCTATTTGTGCACGTGCCTGAGCAGCAATCTTGTTGAAAATGTAACGTTAATAAATGCTCCGAGTCCGAGCATAGCTCTGGAGAAATCTCAGGAGAAATCAATCTCTCTCTCTCTCTCTCTCTCTCTCTCTCTCTCTCTCTCTCTCTCTCTCTCTCTCTCTCTCTCTCTCTCTCTCTCTCTCTCTCTCTCTCTCTCTCTAGCCGTCATGAAAATTGTTGTAGTTGTTGTTTTAACCAAATAAAAAGCAGCAGCACTATTGCATAACTGAGTCATGTTTGCTATGTATTTCTTTCTTCAGGGGAGTTTGTTTCAGTTTTAGCATGATGTTTTATAGATGGCTAGGTTAAACAGGTTTTTGTTTAACACTTTGGCTGCCATGGGTTAAATTAATGATATACCATAGATTGCCAGCGCTATTTGTCTATGGAGAAAGTCCCCTTCTTTGCAGGGCTATAACTTTTTAAATTCTATTGCTACATTGCCATTATTAGGGCCCATTCAAAGTCCTATATGTATTGTTCATTGTGTAGCAACGTTAAACTTTTTCATTCACATATTCATAGTAAAGTATGGTCTAATGTATAAGTATGTTTTCATCTCTTTCTGCAGCTTTCTCCAGAACGTGATATATAGCCCCAAATGCATTATATTGATGATGAAATACAGTTTGATGGCAATCCGCGCGATATAAAAAATTCCAACTAGACGTACTTCTAGAAGTTACTACACGTCATCTGATGTTGACCGGATGGGCGAGGGGGCGTTTATAATTCCGTGGGCAGCGTTATACCAATCATCTAATGTGGGTCAAATGTTGATAATATCAGTTATTATCGAAGACGGTAACGTTACACGCTGAAACTCACCCCAGTGTCCGCGCGCCGTTGGGCGATCATCGTCGAGTAGAAATTTTATCATTATGGGATATATTATTACCCGGTCCATCTCCAGCTTGTATAATGGTATATACGTCCAAATCATGTTGTTTATCGAGTTATTGGCAATCGATCGTTATGTAGTGTGACGAGCTAGAGTGCCGGAACCTATCCCGAGTGGCCGGAAGCAATACGGACATCTATCACAACCTCCACTGTGCTTCCTGTTAAGCGGTTGCGCGATCGGCCACCAGATGGCGCTCCTGAACCGCCAGAGAGCTCAGTGGGTCCTGCTGGTGGTTCTCAGGCCAGCGGAGGTACATTATGGATCAGATCGCAGATTTTTGAAATATTGATATAAAGACGACTTACAGCGTCCCCCGGCAACTTTAGCATCGCCAGCAAAGACGTTGTAAATCGTTTTTAGGCAGTCAAAGTGTTAAGAGGGGTTTGATTTAGATTAGATAATTTAGTTATTTTTAAATGTGTGATCTAAAGATAAACAAAGGGTTTTAAAAGTGTTATATTTATCTTCTCTTATAGTACCAGAGAGAAGTTGAGGAGAATCAACCAGCAACAAAAGCTAAATTTGTTTAAATAAATAAATATAAATAAATATATATTTTTCTTTTATTTTTTTTTGGTATCGAAATGGTATCGAAGTATCGATACTTTTCAAGGTATCGTATCGAAGTCGAAATTCCAGTATCGTGACAACACTACAATGCACTCATCTATGGCAAACATTTTTGAACACGGAGAGAGAGACAGAATGGTCCGCAGCAGGGACACACGCAGTCTCCCCCTGCAGTCTCAACTCAGTCCATTGTTCCTGCTGTCTTTGCTGTTGTGCCCACAGGAGGCGCCCTCGGGCATTAGTCAGTGGAAGTTGGTGATCCATTCCACACACAGTCATAGATGCTCTGACAGAGATACTGGGGTCAGATATAATATTCTCTGAGACAGAGATACTGGGGTCAGATATAATATTCTCTGAGACAGAGATACTGGGGTCAGATATAATATTCTCTGAGACAGAGATACTGGGGTCAGATATAATATTCTCTGAGACAGAGATACTGGGGTCAGATATAATATTCTCTGAGACAGAGATACTGGGGTCAGATATAATATTCTCTGAGACAGAGACACTGGGGTCAGATATAATATTCTCTGAGACAGAGACACTGGGGTCAGATATAATATTCTCTGAGACAGAGATACTGGGGTCAGATATAATATTCTCTGAGACAGAGACACTGGGGTCAGATATAATATTCTCTGAGACAGAGATACTGGGGTCAGATATAATATTCTCTGAGACAGAGACACTGGGGTCAGATATAATATTCTCTGAGACAGAGACACTGGGGTCAGATATAATATTCTCTGAGACAGAGACACTGGGGTCAGATATAATATTCTCTGAGACAGAGATACTGGGGTCAGATATAATATTCTCTGAGACAGAGACACTGGGGTCAGATATAATATTCTCTGAGACAGAGATACTGGGGTCAGATATAATATTCTCTGAGACAGAGACACTGGGGTCAGATATAATATTCTCTGAGACAGAGACACTGGGGTCAGATATAATATTCTCTGAGACAGAGACACTGGGGTCAGATATAATATTCTCTGAGACAGAGATACTGGGGTCAGATATAATATTCTCTGAGACAGAGACACTGGGGTCAGATATAATATTCTCTGAGACAGAGACACTGGGGTTAGATATAATATTATCTGAGACAGCCACTGCCTCAGAGTCAGACCCCACCCACTCCAGGGTAACATCAGCCCAGCAACACATGTCATTTAGCTCCGGCCAGTCTGACCACACACAGTTTCATGTATTGTAGAGCTATCACACTCTGTACCGATCAAGAATACCACCAACCTGGTTGTGTGGCAATAAAGGAATCTTGTATCTTGAAGCCAGGAGAGCGACTGTCCAGCTTTCCATTCGGCTTTCGCTTGAAGCCTAGGAAGTTAGGGTCCGAACCACACGCCAGGGGGACCTTGCGTCTTTTTAGGTCCAAGAAAAGAGAAGAACGAGCGAGCATTCTCACATACTGGTCGTCACTGTTTAGCATATTCAATAGATGGGAGAGCCGTGTAGCAATATATGCCCATTAAAAATTGGGAACACCCAGACTACCCTCACGTTTACTGTGAAATATAATGTTGCGTGTTGTCGTGTGTGTGTTGAGGCCAGTCCATTGTCTCACTAGGTGTATGGTTTTATCAGTCAAATCATCTAGTGATTTTCGTGGAATATAACCAGATGTTGTACTTTGGCAAATGCCATTACTCTGATAGCCTCAAGTTTCATGATGAGTGGAAGTGGTGATGCATGAATTAAATCAAGTCTGCTGGTGTATTCAGAGATGATTTCACACATACACATACATACAGGGCCGCCTGGGAGAAATGCGAGGCCCTGTGCGAGATTTAAACGCGAAGATGAGCCCCTAAAAAAAATTAAATTAAAATTAAAATTCAACTTTTAATGGAAGAACAAAACAGAAGGAAAAGATAACTTCACAAAGGCAACATGAATATACATAGATCCAAAAGGACAAAGATCAACACTTAAATCCAAAGAGAAGAGGGTCTATACCAGAGAAAACAGCTAAACAGCATTCAGCTAAATAGGCTAGCCAGGTACTGACACCAGGCCACACACAGCTTTGGCCAACGGCCCAACGCTACCCAAGCTACACAAACGACCAAGACAATTCACACACAGCACATGTCGTATCTCCAAATGTTGTGAAGTAACATATGTTTTGCCTGGAAAAAAACATTGTTATTAACAAAACATTCAGGAGGGGAAGGAAGGAAGAGTGGGGTAATGTCATGACATCTTACCTGCACGAGGAACGCAGGGCGAAAGGTTGCAACACAGGTCTCCACGTTGACGAAAGGCCTCTCGCTGGCGGGACAAAAAGAAGCTATGGCCGGAGCCTTGTCATGGTGCAGGCCCGACTACATCTTCTGTCAAAGATGATGTCGTAGTCAGAGTGCCAGAACCCCCTGCTATTCTCACGGCTAATGTCAATGGTCGTAGCACAAGCTAACAGCTAACTCTAGGCTAACTGATAGCATCAAACTAACGTTCCCAGCCGAGCGCAGCCGGCAGCTAACGTCGTAGCTAAACAGCTAACTGGCTAACAGTTAGCTCAACCCGGCTATCGCTAACCATTAGCTAACGCAGAAGCAAGCTATGCGGCTACCACTGAAAAACTGTACAACATGAGAAAAGCAATACAGGTGCTGACACCAGGCCACACACCGTTAGCTACTAGTACTACAACAGCTAGTCGGCCAGTTTGGCTCCAGAGAGAGAGAGAGATAGAGAGAGAGAGAGAGAGAGAGAGAGAGAGAGAGAGAGAGAGAGAGAGAGAGATATCCACGGCGGGAATAGAATAGAGTGCATTAAAAACTCACCAAACGTCCTGGAAAGGTTCCCCCCGCAGGTGTCAGGGCACACTCCACTCGTGGAGTGGCGGCCTCCGCTGCCCTGTTTGGGGGGGCCTCGGTGGAGAACATCTGCGCTGCGGCCTCCTGGTCCTCCCCGGGTCCTTTTGTTAGGTTTTACCTCATGGACATGACTGGGGGCTCTGTCTCCCAGGCAATCCTGAGGTCCGGGACCTCTCCTGCACCCCGCCATCAGGTGGGCTAGCAGGTGTGTGTGGGTGTGGACCGCGGAGTGCTATGTCACACGTGGTCCCGCTTGCACTGTGCGTTCTAGGGTGACTGGTTCCCTTTTTCGCACATTGGTTGTAGTTGACTGCCTCCCCCCCTTCGTTAGGACGGGCGGGTGGACGGGATTTGGCATGTTCCTTTAACTTTAACTCATTCAGCGCCAGGGGTCGCTGTCTACCTCTGGGTAGAACGCCATCGCTGTAAGTCAATGGGGAGACTGCGAAACTTGCAAGTGCTTAAAATATATTTAATATTATAGCTATGGATCTAATAACACCGTCGATTGTCAGTGAGTTGCTTCTGGTCAACATGCAAAAAACAGATTGTTTTTTCATCCGTACATTTCTGTTTTATACCGTTTTTGAATATGAGTATAGTTTTGGTGATTCTTAGTAATCCCAGGAAAAGACGCGATAATAGCCCTTTAGTGAAATCCAGTTATCACATTGTCATTTTTCGCCTGATTATCGAATCTTCCTGAAATCAACGCTAGATTATCGTTATTATCCTTCCTCATGCACCCAAATGAAATGGGCCCTGGAGCGCAGCGCTCCCCCCCCCCCCCCCTCCTGCCACCAACGGTAAACAGCCACACACACACAGACAGCTTCGATAGCAGGAGAAAAAAATATCAGATCAACGCAAGATTGGATATATAGTGTTCTTACCTTGTCTCTGATGTAATGCAAAAAAAACTATCCAATTATCTGATTGCCATTCCAAATACTGGTCGCGGAGGTCCGTCCCACGTTGTCCGGCATTGCATATGAAGGAGGGGGGGAGGCAGCCTCGTATATGTATCGTTGTAAACGCTCGTCCTGCCGGAGTATTTAAACCCCGCCCGCATGGCTCAGCTCGGCCCAGAAAACAAACTACATCGTTTCAAATGGAGTGCAATACCGGCTGAAAGGCGTAGGCGGCGGTATTGACCGTCTGCCAGCTCAGACACATTCAGAACAGTATGCACAGCCTGCCCCGATGAATTATGAATGTCAATAGCGAATAAAATAAATAACGATTAAAACCCGAGATATCTCGGCGTTGGCGCCCAGCGCATGGCGAGTTAACCCAAGATATCTCGGGTCTGGTCCTGAATGTGTTAAGGTGTTCCTTTCTGTTATAAACTTCTCGTTTGCCCCCTCGGCATCCCCAGCTCTGTGGCAAGTTCTCTGAGCGAGGCAGCTGGAATGTGTTGGCCGGGATGCCGGGGGGGGGGGGGGGGGGGAACAGCCGAGGGAAGACCCACAGTGTCAGAGTTGCGGGGGAGGAGGGAGGGGGGGGGGGGGGGTTGAGAGGGAGGAACAGCGGAGGGAAGGCCCACAGTGTCAGAGAGTTGCGGGGGAGGAGGGAGGGGGGGGGGGGGGGTTGAGAGGGAGGAACAGCGGAGGGAAGGCCCACAGTGTCAGAGTTGCGGGGGAGGGGGGTCGACAGACCTCGAGAGGAATGCGGTGTAACAGAGACACGATGTCAGAATGCTGTGTGAATGGCTGGATCATAATTATGTGCATAATTACAAAGCAGCAGCAGTGTTCTGGGGGAGCGGCTGGTGTGCGGCGCGCTCGGGTGGGCCAGGGCTCGTCATGTTTGTTGTATTTTATTGAGGCGTTAACGTGTATGTTTTTTTGTTTTTAAGTGTGCAGCATCATGTGTGTGTGTGTGTGTGTGTGTGTGTGTGTGTGTGTGTGTGTGTGTGTGTGTGTGTGTGTGTGTGTGCTCTTGTTTTCCTACCGTTGTGGGGACCAAACGTCTTTGACCAGACCTACACTGTAAGAAAAAAAAGCTGCAAGAAAATGGTAAATGTCTGACATCAATGGTTTCCAAATACTTACTGTCAAATTACAGTCAAATCAAATACATTTACAGATTACAACCTTTATTTAATGGTTAATATTTTGACAAAAGGTAATTTACTGTATTTGTATGGCATTTACACTTTTTTGGGATTAGACGGGCCATTGGGATTAGACGGGCCCCACTCTATGAGGCCAGCTTTTCATTACAAGTTTTCACTGTGTGAGCGGCTGGGTGGCGCAGCGGACATTGCGCTCGTCACCAACGCACGAGACACCGGTATCGAATCCGGCTGTCGGCGTTGCCTCCGGCTTTGGCCGGCCGTCATACTAACTCAATTGGCAGAGTTAGCGGGAGGGAAGTCGATGGGTGGTAATCTGGACGTTGTAAACAGCGACTCCTACAGGTCGGTTGGGGCGCCTGCACAGCAGAGACAGGAAAATGGCGGGGGCAGTGTGAGCCTCCTACACGTTACTCCTCGCCAAATGAGAGTCCGCGCTGGCAGGTGGAAAGATGTGACTGGCTGCCTACACATGTATCGGAAGGGACATGCGATGGGCTTCTATCCTCCCTACAACCGGCCAGTGGGGGGCACATGCGAGCAATGTTCAAGACGGGAGGGGAGAATTGGCACGGCTAAATTGGGATGGGAGAAAAATAGAAAAAGAGGAGAACGTTTTTACTGTGCGTGAGGTTGTTTGTAGAGCTAAATCTATATTTTATATTATTGCTATGTGTCCATTGTCTTTTTTTGTATCCACTTTTTCTCCCATTTTCTATATTTTCTCCCATCCCAATTTCGTATCATCCAATTCAACCCTCCCCTGTCACGAACGCTGTTTCTTGCCTCCCACAAGCCGGCTGCAATGTGGACTAAGTCATACATAGCACAAGTCCCCTCCGGTACTTGAGGTAACAGCAGTCGCATCTTTTCACCTGCGCAGCTCGATCTCTCAGTGGCGAGGAGTAACGCGTGGGAGGCTCACGCTGCCCCCGACACTTCCTGATTCTACTGCGCAGGCGCACCAACCGACCTGTAGGAGTCGCTGTCCACAACGCCCGATCCCCACCCATCAGTTTCCCACCCCCTAATACGGCCAATGTGTATTAGTATGAACGACCAGCTAAACTGAAAGCAATGTGGAGCGCTGGGCTCGAACAGGCGAGCCCAGCGTCTCCACATTCGTGGCGAGTGCCTTGCCCACTACGCCACGTAGCCGCCCTACCATGTGTCCATTGTCATTGTCAATTGACAGTATAAACCTTCCCTTCAATATCCCATAAAGAATTTTTTTTCATCAATACGTTCCCGTTTTATAGCGTTGTGAATATGAACGTTATATCGGAATGGTCTGGGGTAATTCCTGCAAAGCTAGTTATAGGGCGCTAAGCTAATAACGTTAAATCGATTGGCGTTTCGGCCCTACACAAGCTAGAGTTAAAAATCAAAATGAATATGATCGGTATCATGTTCCACCATGAATGCATGAAAGGGGGGGGGGGGGAGAGAAGTCGTTTCTGATTATTGATTACCAATAACGGCATTCGTTATTGCAACAGCATACGCTGACCGGGTGGATGGCTATGAGAACAAGGCCCGATCAGACTGAAATTGACGTCAAATCGCTCTTACCTGTGGCCGGTTAGATTCCAAAAAGAATTTCCCAGTTATTTGATCGCCATCTGGTAGATCGATATGTCCATTGGCTGATGCTATATTCCTTTACTGCATACTGAATTCGGCGTCGCAAAAAGTATTCCAGGCGATCTGGTGAAGCCATAGCTTTACGCTAACAGAAAAGCTAACCGGGAGCGAAAAAAAAGTTACACCCACTCTGTAACAGGGGAAACTGCATTCTCGAGACAGCGCCAATACCAGGACTGCACTTTCGGAGTCCCAATATGCCTTTTCCAGCCAAAATACAGCTCTGTGACAACATCCGGGATATTAAAATGGAATAAAAATAAAAACAAGTTTAACACGCATATATATGTGGTTGGCCGTCAAGCGCTGGCTCCCAAACACGTATACTGTATATACGTGGTTGGCCCCGAATCGGTTAAAGTAGAAAAACAAAAGTAATCTGTTAAATAATACAGTGAATTTCCCATGAATTTTTTTAATTTTTTACAGTGTAGGCTTAGGATCAAGGTTAGAGTTAGGTGTGTAGTTGTTATGGTTAAGGATAGGGTAAGGAGTTACGGAATCAATGTAAGTCTATGGAATGTTCCCACAATGCTTGAAAACATGGCGCTGTGTGTGTGTGTGTATGTGTATGTGTGTGTGTGTGTGTGTGTGTGTGTGTGTGTGTGTGTGTGTGTACTTGTATTGCTATACTACAGGGGACACTGACCTGTTTACTCACGCAATGGCTGTGAGTCATCAGCCCTTGTGTGGGTGAATGTAACAAGTTCCTAACGTTTTCTTTCCCCTATTATTTCATGCACACTTTATTCATTGTTTTAAATTATTATTTTCTTTTGAATTTGATGCAAATTTGCAATGCACGAGGGTCATCTTCTGTGTTAAATGGCTGCATAAAGCAAGCATTTGTTGACTCTCATGTTGATAAGAGTATTAAAACTTGAAAAAGATCCGTTTAAGGTAGATAAAAGAAAAAAAGAAATGCGATTAATTTGCGATTATGGACAATTATGCGATTAATCAGATTAAATATTTTAATCGATTGACAGCACTAGTTATTACGTTAGGCTCAGGATCAAGGTTAGGGTAAAGAGTTAGTGAATCAATGTAAGTCTATGGATTGTGTCTTTTACAATTATGGACCTTACTACTATGCTGCTATACTTATACTACTACCTATCTAATATGTAATATGTAATATATATATTATGTCTATGCTGTTATACTTATACTACTACCTATCTAATATGTAATATGTAATATATATTATGTCTATGCTGCTCTGCTCGACACTATTTGACGAACAACAACATTGACCCTTAACACTTTCACTGCCACACACGAGATATCTCGGGTTTCCGATAGTTATGTTGAAAGCCACTCACGAGATTTCTCGGATATTTTTTTTCTTTTTTAGCGATCTGAAATCATATTGCATCACGCGAGCCTACCCGAGTATACCCGAGCACCGCCGGCGATCATATGTGGAAAAAAGCGCCCCCTATCGTCTCCCAGATGACATAAGGGATTTTGGAATGGACTCAATGAAAATGGATGGGGAAAAAAATCCGGTACTCCACATTTTCCAGTCCACTGATCCAGCCGGGGTTACCACAGTTCATTCTGGAGCCTCTCAGCCCCGCGGAATCATGTGTACTACTGTATCACGTTGGATCCATACACTTATCGATTTTTTCGAATGGTGATCAGGAATTGGAATATACCAGTTGGATACCATCTGATGTCAGGTAAGGACTCTATGTTATCAGTGTTAGGATAATCAGACTAATTTTGATGAAGATATAGGCTGTTTTGTGAAATGGGCTCTTTCGGTTTCACTGGAAAAGTCCAAGAGGAAATGAACGCAGCGATTATCCGTGCGCGGCGCGAATGTGCTTGCGTGCACGTATAATATTGATCATCTAGCGTTTATTTGAAAACGATTCATAAATAGGCCGACGAATATCAACGTTCTGGAATATTCCAGTAAAAGACGATTATCACAGAATGGTCTAGAATGAACTGTTTTTTATTTCAAAACGGGTGCTTTTCAAAATGCTCTGAAACGGAAATGAAGCGATAAAAAACCAATCTGCCTTGACAGCACTGACTGGAAAAGTGTTCTTTGATAAGCGACGGGCAGATTAGACACATAGCCATAATTTAAAACATAGATTAGGCGATATTAACGTTAACATTGAAGTGGACCGTGGCATCAAGGGGGTAAAAAGGAAAACCCGGCGTGGCACTCAAAGTGTTAACTGCCAGAGATGTACCTGCTGACTTGTTGTTCACAATCTGTGTGTGTGTGTGTGTGTGTGTGTGTGTGTGTGTGTGTGTGTGTGTGTGTGTGTGTGTGTGTGTGTGTGTGTGTGTGTGTGTGTGTGTGTGTGTGTGTGTGTGTGTGTGTGTGTGTGTGTGTGTGTGTGTGTGTGTGTAGTGTTTACATTCATCTGTCCGTGTATGTGTGTGTGTGTGTAGTGTTTACGTTCACCTGTCCGTGTGTATGTGTGTGTGTGTAGTGTTCACATTAATCTGTCCGTGTGTGTGTGTGTGTATGTGTGTGTGTGTGTGTGTGTGTGTGTGTGTGTGTGTGTAGTGTTTACGTTCATCTGTCCGTGTGTATGTGTGTGTATCTGTAGTGTTCACGTTCATCTGTCCGTGTGTGTGTGTGTGTGTGTGTAGTGTTTACGTTCATCTGTCCGTGTGTGTCTGTGTAGTGTGTGTGTGTGTGTGTGTGTGTAGTGTGTGTAGTGTTTGCATCCATCTGTGTGTGTGTGTGTGTGTGTGTGTGTGTGTGTGTGTGTGTGTGTGTGTGTGTGTGTGTGTGTGTGTGTGTGTGTGTGTGTGTGTGTGTGTGCGTGCGTGCGTGCGTGCGTAGTGTTTACATCCATCTGTCCGTGTGTGTGTGTGTTTACGTTCATCTGTCCGTGTGTGTGTGTTTATGTTGTGGGTTTGTGTGTGATTTATGAGAGCAGGAAGCAGAGAGAGAGAGAGAGAGAGGGAGAGAGAGAGAGAGAGGCAGAGAGAGAGAGAGAGAGAGAGAGAGAGAGAGAGAGAGAGAGAGAGAGAGAAATCAATCGTTCCTTATTTATGGTTGCACCAAAATCCTAGGACTCTCAGTCAGACGAGAAACTAGCCACTCGTACGGACTTGTGTGTGTGTGTATGCGTGCATGTGTGAGTGTGTGTGAGTGTGTGTGTGCGTGCGAGTGTGAGTGTGCATATATTTGAATGCACGTGTTTGTGTTTACATGTGTCCTTGTCTGTGTGCGAGCATGTGTGCGCATATATTTGCATGCACGTGTGTGTGTATGTTTGATTGCATGTGTGTAAACGTGTGTGACTTGTTGTTCACAATCTGTAAGAGTGTGTGTGTGCATGCGTGTGTGTGTGTGTGGGTGTGGTGTGTGTGTGTGTGTGTGTGTGTGTGTGTGTGTGTGTGCGCGCGCGCTGGACTCACAACAGGAGTGAAGAGATTGCAGATGGATAGAGTCGGGATTAGGACGGACGGGTGAAGAGAGGGCTGAGTCAGGGGCCAGAGGATGGAGAGAGAGAGAGAGAGAGAGAGAGAGAGAGAGAGAGAGAGAGGAGAGAGAGAGAGAGGAGAGAGAGAGAGACCTTTATTTCCAATAAATAAAATAATTTTTCTTTCATTTGTCAATTAAACATATTCATATAAAGACACTATTTAAATCCTCACAGAAACAAGGGGTTAAAACAGAGCTGCATCAACAACCGAACAAAGAGCTTCATTAAAGCACCAACGTGTAAAAAAAATAAATACTCAAAATCATTCATGAGTGAATAAAACCGAAAATCCACTGTAATTCGAGCTCATACCAGAGCCTTGAACAATGGCAGCAACTCCCCACCTGAACCATATTCAATTTGATTTGAGAGAGAGAGAGAGAGAGAGAGAGAGAGAGAGAGAGAGAGAGAGAGAGAGAGAGAGAGGCAATTCATATAGTAGCTTCATGAGTAACAAAAACAACAACAACAAAAACATCTCAACGACAACACGGCAACAACAACATTCCATGCTATACACAATCCAGTAAAAGTAAAAGTAAAAACAGACAACTAGGTGTAAAAGGCTACTTAAAGTGACAACTGTCTTTGTTTAAAAGTCTGATAGCCGAGGGTACAAAAGATTTGGCGTAGCTGTTGGTCCTACTTGGTGGAACGTCATAACGGCGACCAGAAGGCAACAGCGAAAACCGCTGAGACAGAGCGTGGAGAGGTTGATTTGTGATGCTCGTCCCCTTCTTGACCACCTGGGCCCTATTCCCCGTACCTGGTTCAACTAAGTCGATCAAGAGTCCCATTATCCAGATTCAATTAACCCGATGTTTGAAGCCGGGATTTTCCTGTTCCTCGAACGCTGATTCAGTCTCGTTAACTCGAACCAGACTTGAGACTCTGGATAATTGCGCGCGGCCGCTTCAGTTGAAAAGACAGCAGGTGTCGATAGCAGAAATCCTGATCTTCTAACGGCATTGATTGATTGATTGTTTTAAAACTTTATTAACAGATTGCAGAATGGGTACAATGCAGTATGGCTCAATAGCTTCGCCGACAAGTTAAATGCATAATCTATAGGCTAATTTTAAGTCCCTCATTACCCCAATCAATCAGATTATATTTCTTTAAACGTGCCTGCTGGCAGTAGGCTTATGGAATGAATAATCAAATGAGATCTTGCTAGCGAAACTAATTAGTTCAACTCTTTCAGAATAAGGATAAAAACAAGCCCAAATAGTATATCTAATTGATACGAATTATATTATGAGGATATCTGTACTGTATGTGCTTAGGTATTATGTACTATATAAATACATGGTTTCCAAAGAGAGGCTTGGAGGGAGGCTTGCAGTTACACTATTAATCAGGTTTTAATCTGTTTCGGACCTAATCCATACATGCATTGAATTGATTACCCTTTGGTTTATACCAGTGACACCTCATGTTCATCATCAGATAACAGTGCTTGAAAAGGCTCATTCAATTTATCAAGTCACGTCACGTCATCAAATCCATCAAACAGCGCATCTCCTCATATATTTTAATCCCAGTTACAATATCACAATAACGTGTGACACTGTCACAGTGACAGTGATACAATTAATACTCCACAGATTCAGATTCCTCATAATTCATATCCACAATCCGCGCATAGACGCTTCAGCTTGAATGAAACGCATCCGGGTGCTCCGTTAAGCAAATACACAGCGAAGAATATTAAACTAATCAGAGCCAAACACCCGATAGGTTTCATTCATTAAAATATCCCTGCGGGATTCACATTTGCAATGATCCATTTAGTCCGTTATTAAAATAACTGTGTGTGTCGCAAGCGCCGTATCCATATAAATATGACGTGCATTATATAGGACAAAGTAAATTCATAGGCTGAATATGATTTATTATCAGCATTTTAGGTAGACCTATTATTTTACATTTCAAACGAAGCACAAAAAAATTATTCAGAATGGCATAATGAGATCTAGACTGTGAGAAATATTTCAGGAAGCGAGCTGGCATTTCTTTGCGGGGGCGTGGCCATGGTTCATCCAGCTAACTGAACTTAACCCTGCCCTCGACCAGGTTCAAACTTTCTGATCTGTTACCATGGCGATTTAGAAAATCCAACGTCGGGGAATGGAAATGTCTGGCTTAAGTCAAGCTATGCTGAAAATGATCTGGCTAACTCAGTTAGCCAGGTACGGGGAACGGGGCCCTGCACTGAGTTCTGGGAGAACGATCGTCTCCGCTCCCTTCGCCTGGAAGGCACTTCGAAAAACTCGGAATACTCTGAGACTTTCATCACCTTGTCAGATTTTAAAGCTCAAATGATCATCGGTCTCAAGTGACTACCTGGTCAAATAAAGGTTAAATAAAAAGATAGATCGTGTTGTTATTATTATAGCACTGTACGCAATATGACTCCATTCAACACGTTGTCTTGAATCGTATTCGCATTTTAGTACATTTTCAGACGCAATCTATCATTTTATAACTCTGAAAAGGGACAACCATGCCTTTCTAATGTCAAGCTATATCAAGGCTATGTTATATTGAATACCCAGTGATGCCAAGCCATGTTTTTTGAGAAAACTAGCCTTCAAGGTGACAGTAAAGGTAAATGGTCAGTAAGACGTAAATATTATGAAAGTCCAGACATTATCACTGGTGGTGTCTGGCTGAACACCGGAAGACGTCACATTATAGCTTCTTCCCCCAGCAGGCCATCAGAACACTGAACACTGATCTCTCCACACACAAGCACACATGAACACACACGCACACACACACACACACACACACACACACACACACACACACACACACACGAACACACACACACCACACATCCTGCACTCGCTCACACACAAACACACTACAGGTCACTTTAAACACACAAAAAGGTCACTTTAAAAAAACATAACTGTATGTTTTTGTATAGTATAGTTATATATAGTATATTGTATAGTAGTGTATATAGGACTGATTACCTTTAATCCGTGAGCTTAGCATTGTATTGTATTTTATCTTAGTACTTTTTATCATGTCTATTTGATCTATTATTTCTATTTATTCTATTGTTATTTGTATTTTTTGCACAATCAAGGCGGGCATGGCCACCTTCATTTCACTACATGTCTCGTGTATGTACTGTATGTGACGAATACATCTCTTGAATCTTGAATATACTGTATTTGCTCTTCACAAAACTGTCCACTGGATATATTATAATGCATTGACCGGGGAAACCCACTCACTCTTATGCTAATTAACATATACAGGGTTGCGGGAGGCGTGAATATTAAAGGCAACCAACTTGTGTTCAGCTTTTCGTTCAGCGTTTCTCTGATTGGCCACACGGCCACATGACCGCCCTAGCACACGCCCTTTTCCGCTGAGAGACGCGGCAGAAGCGCTGGTCGAACCAACGCGCTGGTCGAACCAGTTCAGACAGAGGTGTTTATTTATATTAATAAACATATCTACTAGAAACACTGGTGTTCTGTTGTGTGACTGTACTAAACTCTTCCACCACATGACCGACATTTGACATACAGTACACCTCCTATCTATGTTGGGATTATGTTTGGTCATGACAAAACAATAAAAATCGCTACTGTAACGCTGCCACCACCCACTTCAATGACAGAGCTCTCATATTTGCGAATGCATAAACTATATCTTAAATTATGGCGATGTGTCTAATATGGCTGTCGCGAAGTCATTGATAAGCAACAGCCATATTAGACACATAGCCATAATTTAAGATATAGTTTATGCATTCGCAAAATATGAGAGCGCTGTCATTGAAGGGCTTCCTACAACAGAGGAACGGCCGCTGCTGCTGCTGGAGCTGAACCGAGTCAAGCCGCGGGCGGCGCACGGAAGCCGGGGATAAACCACCGCATCGCCCCGCTGGCGCTTCAGCAGCCTCCACGGGCGAAATAACATATAACGTTACAGCGTACAGTTCCACACTGATGTACAGTGAGTGTCTAATATGGCTGTCGCGAAGTCATTGATAAGCGACAGCCATATTAGACACATAGCCATAATTTAAGATATAGTTTATGCATTCGCAAAATATGAGAGCGCTGTCATTGAAGGGCTTCTACAACGGATATGTGGTTTATGACGTTAATTAATAATAAACACTGTTAGGACTATCTGACTCTTACTAATAAACACTGTTAGGACTATAAACACTGTGCGGACTATCTGACTCTTAATAATAAACACTGTTAGGACTATCGATTCACGCGTCACTACTGTAACTAGAAACTCTGCTGGGTGTCACTGTACATCAGTGTGGAACTGTACGCTGTAACGTTATATGTTATTTCGCCCGTGGAGGCTGCTGAAGTGCCAGCGGGGCGACGCGGTGGTTTATCCCCGGCTTCCGTGTGCCGCTGCTGCGTCAAGCCACACAATTATGTCTGTATTTGATTATGGTGAAATTATGTACATGCATGCCTCTCCCTCTGAAAGCCCATCCACGCTGTGTATCATAGAGACATAGAGCACTGGGTTTTATCACTGGAGATATATTTCTCACTCACCATTGTATTTTGCGCCATCTGACAATATCATAATGATGTGTTTTCTATATTATATCCACAATCATTCATCTAAAAAATTGATGTACAGTGACGAGTGAATCTGGTAGTTGGTTGTTAAAAACGCGAAACATAATAATCAGTCAGCAGCATTCCACTGCTACCGCAGCTGAACACAAGTTGGTTGGTACAGCAGCTGAACACAAGTTGGTTGGTACACAAGTTGGTTGCCCGCGCTGCCGCTTGCTCCTTGGATTTCATTTGGGACGTGGGACGGCTGCCGCTTGCCTGCGCGTGGGGGCAGGGGGTCGCGGCCAATCAGAGAAAAGCCGAACACAAGTTGGTTGCCTTTAATATTCACGCTTCCGGGAGGGGGTTTCAAATGTATATGGACCACATTGATTTCCTGTCATGGTAAAGGTTATGTTTGAATATTTAGCTGTGTGTGTAGTTCTGCTTCTGCAGGGAGGGACACGAAGACACGATTTAACCCTTTCACTACCACACTACCAAAGGGTTAACCCTTTCACTGCGACAATACAGAAGGTTAACCCTTTCACTGTCACACGACAAAGGGTTAACTCTTTCACTACCACACTACAGAGGATTGATTGAACACTTTATTAACAGATTGCAGAATGGGTATAATACAGTACGGCTCAAAACAAACAACTGCTAAGAGGATGCAAGACCAGAAAAATACTTTCGTCTTGTTTACATCAGGGTCCTCCATTTTCAAAGACATTTATGACATACAAATAATACAGTACTTTTTTGTATTTTATTTTTTTATTATTTTTTTTAAACAAACACATAAACAAACATGACAACACACGATAAGATATACAAGCATTAGTTGACAGTGCACATCCAATGAAATCACATTTTAGTTAATTGTCTTATATAGGATATACCCTTAATACCTGTTATCTAAAAACCTACACACATATGCTCTAGCTCGTACCCCCCCCTCCCGGACCCCCCATTGGATAATCCATCCATTTTCCCTCGCTCCTAACCAGACATTATCATTATATGCTAGCTTTTATTTTCTCCACCACTTCTAACCACAATGTCATTTTGGATTCATTGAGACCCAAAATTCTTGCTGTAGATATTTCTTGATAGATCACATCGAGATATGTAATAATCCAGACGGCACATTTTTTCCGGTTGGAACCATCGTGATGCTATCAGCTTTTTAGCCACTGTGATACCCGATAAAACCAATCTCTTTAGCTGTGGATGTACTGCACACTCAAAAACATCATTCAGCAGTAATACAGAGGGGTGTACAGGTATATTCCAAGTTAAGAGATTTGATAATTGCTGGGTCACCTCTTTCCAGAATATCTTAACACTTTAACTGCCGGGAAACGCTTTACAGCGTCATTTTCTCCACCACTTCTAACCACAATGTCATTTTGGATTCATTGAGACCCAAAATTCTTGCTGTAGATATTTCTTGATAGATCACATCGAGATATGTAATAATCCAGACGGCAAATTTTTTCCGGTTGGAACCATCGTGATGCTATCAGCTTTTTAGCCACTGTGATACCCGATAAAACCAATCTCTTTAGCTGTGGATGTACATGCTCAAGTTGCCGAAGGACGCTGTACAGCGTCTTTAATATCAATATTTCAAAAATCTGCGATCGGATTCATATTTCCCCTCCGCTGGCCGGAGATCCACCAGGAGGACCCACTGAGCTCTCTGGCGGTTCAGGAGCGCCATCTGGTGGCCGATCGGCGCAATCGCCAAACAGGAAGTGCTATGGAGGTTGTGCTGGTCGGCCATATTACTTCCGGGCACTCGGTACATGTCCCGGGACTCTGGCTCGTCACAATATAATAGCGATCCATTGCCAATAACTCGATAAACAACATGATTTGGACGTATATAGTATTATACAAGCTGGAAATGGTTCATCAGGATAAACATCCCATAATCGAAAACGGTCTACACCACGCTGATCGTCCAACGGCGCGAGGAAGATCCGGTGAGATTCAGCGTTATTCTTGAACGTGTTCCATATAAACTGTTATGATGAACATATGACCCACACTAGATGAATGATATAATGCTGCCCACGGAATTATAAACGATCCCCCGCCCATCCGGTCATCATCAGATCATACGTAGATCATTCTAGAAGTACGTCCAATTGAAATTTTTTATATCGCCCCGATTGCCATCAAACTGTATTTCATCATCAATATAATGCATTTGGGGCTATAGATCACGTTCTGGAGAAAGCTGCAGAAAGAGATGAAAACATACTTATACATTAGACCATACTTTACTATGAATATGTGAATAAAAAAGTTTAACGTTGCTACACAATGAACAATACATATATGACTTTGAATGGGCCCTAATAATGGCAATGTAGCAATAGAATTTAAAAAGTTATAGCCATGCAAAGAAGGGGTACTTATCCATAGACAAATAGAGCTGGCAACCCATGGTATAGCATGAATTTAACCTCCGGCACCCATAGTGTTAACTGGTGGGCAGTCCCAGTACATGTGCATAAATGTCCCCTCGTCCCCATTTGTACATAAGGAGCATTTGGAGTCTTGTATAAGACCCATTTTTTTCAGTCTTATAGGAGTCAAGTATGTCCTGTGAATATAGTTAAGATTGATTTGTTGATGGTCCGGGTTCCTTGATGTGAGTCGAACATTTGCCCAGGCTTCTTGCCAATCAAAATCACTTTCCAGGTCTGGTATATCCCTCCTCCAGACGGAGTCTAGGTGGAGGGTTTCATATGAGGACGTTAGTAATTGATGATAAAAATAAAAACCTCTTGATGTCTCTCTTTCATAGAAGAATTTGTGGTATCTGTGGTGTTCAATTGGTTTCTTTAATGGAACACCTTGAGTCTTCAAACATAACAATAACTGTATGTAAAAAAGATGTGTGGACTTGGTGAGATTACATTTTTTCCGTATTTCTTCATAACTACAAAAACCCTGTTTGTTAAAAACATCCCCTAATGAGTGTATGCCTTGCTTTTCCCATATACGGAATCTTATAGGTCGTTTTCCAATCAAGAGTGCATTGTTATTGAATAAGGGAGTATGATTGTGCCATTTATGTGGGTTAGGATATTTTTTTTGTGTTTCACGCTGTAACTGAGGGGTACAATTCCCTGACTGTATTGATAAGTATGGTATCATTAAACCACTACCGCTTTATGTACTTTAACTACTGGCCATACAGTACACGATATCTAAATATGATGAACACTTTCCCACAATGAAATCGGGTCCACACAAAGGTAATAATCAAATATTTAATATAGCAAAAGGTACATATAATAGTTACTATTACATTTATGATTTGAATGCACTTGTAAGGCAAATGAGTACTCGTAGGCAAATCAACACTGAATGTCCAATCTCTGGTTACGCAGGAAGCAAGTATACAACCTGGCTCTTAGGGAATTATAACGATGGCACACTTAATGATTATAGCTGGATATACTGTAGGGGTCCTCCCGGTTGTAAGCCGGTAGGGGGGGTAGGAGAGCCGTCGGCAGTATCCCGTCTGGTCAACGATGTCTAGGGAGACTTCAAGTACAGAAGACAGTGCAGTAGAATCTTGATCCACAGATGAATACACCTTGGCTCTCTTGTAGGCTGTAGCTGTAGCTGTAGCTGTAGGTCCACAATGAAGAAGAAGCGAGGCGACCTCAGTCTGGTCTGAGCGCCGTCTCACCTTGACTCCTTTCGGGGTAAATCCAACACTCACCGGTGTTGGCGATTATCCGCTCCACAAATCAAAGTACCAAAGCAAATATATATTCCATGCCGCATAGGGCTCAGCAGTCGTCGGGTAGGTAATCCAATGTACAGGTCCACTCGGTCCTCGCCTAGAACTCCTCGGATGAAAGCACCACGTGTGGTCTGTCCAACCTGGTTAAGACTCTAGATAACACGAGGAAGCGACGGGGATGCTGCTCACTTTAGAACTCTAACCGCACGATGCACCATACATAATAGACTATTATTACTTAATAGAAATACGGTGCCAAACTATGACAATTCAGCTATTAATTCGCACGAGGTCTCAATGCTATTCTAAGGCCAAACAGGCCATACTACACCGCACGCGGTATCGTGGGGTGAGGCTTCACGTTCTGTTACTTAGTTGGGTAGAAGGGTAAAGGACTAAGGGATAAGAGGACTTCTACATTTCTTGCGCCATATTTATATGCACGGTGAACAAATAGTGCCACTCTCTTTTCGGTAGCCGTATTCCTGCGCAGAGCCGGGGCTAGTAGAGACATGTCTCGTCGGTACCATTGAACTTGGCTCCAAGGGGCTTGTCTCCTGGCGCCAGTTCCTTGTCCAATAAGATAATGAACTATTATGGGCTATAGTAGACTAAAGGGATATTCCGTGTATATGTACAAGGAATATACAAGGGATATCAAACGATATACAAATACTATTCAATATATATCCATAAATAAATATATATATTCGGTTTAATCTGATCCTTCACAACACACGCCATATCCGGATCGCATGAGTAATTATGGGGCCAAATTTCCGTTCGCAATGCTTAATTGATAGTTTAGTGTATGCTATGTCCTTCAGTCTATGTGGGGCTAGTATGTTTTCTTCAAATTTTCTCCAGGATACTAATGCTTGGGGATCAAACCATGTTGTCAATGGTCTTAATGTGTACGCCTTAAAATAGCGGAAAAAATCTGGAAATGCCATGCCACCGTCTGCTTTATTTCTCTCTGCGGTGGATCTTTTTATACGTGGTGGTTTGTTATTCCAAATAAATTTGTATGTGGAGGAGTGTAATTTTTTCCAGTAACCCTCTGGAGGGGGTAACGGTAGCATTGAGCTGAAGAAGTTGATTCTAGGTAGTACGTCCATCTTAACTATTGATATCCGTGCCTGTACTGAGTTTTTAAGTTTTGCCCACCTATCAAGGTCGTCTTTGATTTTGTTTTGGATTTTTGTGTAATTGTGCTTCACCGTTTGTCTTATGGTGGGGAATATTTCCACTCCCAAACATCTAAAATGTTTTACCATAGGTATCTCTCCTGGGAGGGTTATATCTTTTTTTGCAGGGGCGTTAAGTGGAAGGAAAGCCGACTTCGGCCAATTTATCTTGAATCCCGATAAATCTCCAAAGTTCTCAATCAACTTGAGCAGATGAGGCAGTGTGGTGTTGGGGTTTTGCATGAACAGTATTACGTCGTCCGCATATAAACTAATTTTATGTTGTGTGCCCTTGATTACGATTGGTTCTATGGATTGGGATTGTCTTATATATTGTGCTAAAGGCTCTAATGATAGATCGAATAGTCCGGGACTAAGAGGGCAACCCTGTCTAGCTGAGCGTGATTATACCTGTTGTAATCATGGCCGATGGGTCTTTGTATACTACTTTAATCATATCAATGAAACCTTTACCTAACCCCATCTTCTCTAATACTGCCCATAGATACGACCATTCCAGCCTGTCAAAAGCTTTCATTGCATCCAGGGACAGCATCGCCTTAGGTATGGTGTCGTCCTTGTCGGCATCTAGTACGTGCAGTAATCGTCTTATGTTATCAGTGATCAGGCGGCCTCTTATGAAGCCAGTTTGGTCCGGATGAACTAAAGACGTCATATGCTTTTGTAATCTGATGGCTAATACCTTATAGTACAGTTTGATATCGGTTCCGAGGAGGCTTAAGGGTCTGTAACTACCGCACTCGGTGGGGTCTTTGTCTTTTTTGAGAAGGACTGTTATGAGTGCAATATTGTCGTTCTTATGGAAGTTCCCCTCCTTGACTGAGTATAAGATCATATTTAGTAATAAGGGTCCAATTATGTCCCAACAAGAGAGGTACATTTCTGGTGGGATACCGTCTCTTCCAGGAGCCTTACCACTTTGCATTTCGGATATGGCCTTCTTGAGTTCTTCTCAGCCTCTATTCCATAAGTTAGGTATACTCAGTGTTTATCAAGTGAATCATCTTCAGACTGGTTTATTTGTGCATAGTTCTTTAAACAGAGCCCTTCCCCCTTTTTTTCATGACATGTTTGCCCACACACTTCCCAATCTCAGTTTTGTTTGCTCTACCGAGGGTCAAAGTTGTGGAACTCTTTGCCTCCACATATTTTGGAATTTTCAAAAGAGCACTGAAATCTCATCTCCTAGATCACCAATACTTCCCATATGGACTTCCTTTACAAACTGTGGTCTGATGGCTTGTTGTATTTTGTTATTGCATTTTCGTTTTATTATATATTCTTCCTGTCATTAATTGTTTTCTCTACCAGAAATCGTATGGCATGGGTGCCTGCTTCGGTGTCTATGTAGGCCTGCTTGTGTGTGTTTGTTTGTTGGGGGGGGGGGGGGGATTTTATATTTTATCTTGATATAATGTACTTTTGCTTCCTGGTGAATGCCACATGCAAGCCCCTTGAGGGTTTTTAGGCAATTCTCCTACACATCCCTTGTGGATTATATTGTATTATATATGTAATTGTTTTTATATGTGTAAATAAACAAACAAAACAAACAAACAAAACTGTTTAGTGTCGTCCATGAAAGTTTAGGGAGAATAATTTGATTAAGATATGTGTCCATTTTGTTTTGATCAAAGGTCGTTTCTGATTTATATAAGTTGGAGTAGAATTCTTTGAATGTCACGTTTATTTTTTCAGGGTCTGTTTCAAGTACTTGTTGTGCTCTAATGGTAGTTATATCTGCAAATTTTGCATTAATTCTTAATCACATGGCTAATAGGTGACTAGGTTTAGAACCTTGGGAGTACTGCTGTTGTCTTGTGCTACGTATTTGTATTTCCGATTGTTGTCTGTATATGGCATTGATCTCTTTTTTTAGTACCTTAACTTGATTTTCTAGTCGAGTTGAGTTGTTGTATTGTAAAGAATTAAATAACGTTGAGTAAAGCGTTTCCAGTTCAGCCAGTTTTGTGCATCGATTCTTGCGCATTTTGGAGGAAAAGCTATCAGTGAAATCCTTGATCGTTCCCTTTACCGACATCCATATTATTCTGGGGTCTTGCACCGAGTTTGCATTCTCCCGTAGGAATACTGTAAGAGCTTCTTTGAGTTGTGTAATGAATTCCTTGTTATTAAGCAGCATCGAGTTAAATCGCCATCTTGGGGCTCGGGAAGATAGTATACCAAATGTTCCTTTTAGGAGTAAATAACAGTGATCTGATAATGCATTGGGTATCATTTCCACTTCATAGTTATCAAATAGTCTCGGGATGCAAAGACATAATCTATTCTGGATAATGTGTTATGTCTCGCAGATCGACAAGAGTACTTTCTGGTCGTGGGGTTAAGTGATCGCCATAAGTCATTTACACCTGTAATCTTCGACCAATCCTTTAATGCATTAGATGAATTCTTTTGTTCGCTGGAAAAGGCGAGGTAAGATTTGTCCATCCTTGGATTCCAAATGGCATTAAAATCCGCACCTATTATAAATGAGTAATCGGGAAGGTCTAACATTGCTTTGGTTAGTGTAGTGAAGAAACCCACTTCGTACAAATTTGGGGCGTATACCGCTACCAACGCTATTTTCCTGTTCTTGTGTACAATCTTAGCTATAGTTATCCAACCATCTACATCAGACCATACTCCCTTTAATTCAATATTCAACTTCCGTCTAATGACTATGGCTACACCCCGAGTTCTCGTACCAAAAGAAGAGTGACTAATGTTATGATATGTGTTGTCCGCTAACGTATCTATGTCTTTCTCTAGAATGTGCGTTTCGCTTAGCAGAGCAACTTTTTTCATCAGTGTGAGCACGCTTTTGCGTTTGTGTTGGTTATTTATTCCCCCAGTGTTCCAGATCATTATATTCAAACTAGCCATAATCTATACATGTTGTTGTGTAGTTGTTGGTAATGCTTCTGGAGTGCGAGGCAACAATAGATATACATCCAACTAGTGAGGTCCTGTTGAGAGCCGAGCTTAAAAACATACATATATACAAATAAAAATCCCCTTTCCCCCCCTCCCACGAGAGTCGTACAGGATTGTGTCCCATAGACACATCCTACGCGTATGACTCCCTCCCTTAGGCCACCGGATTACCCAAATTGAGCTTTGTAATCCTACTCTTCCTATGCTAATTGCCATAGGATCTAAAACTTTCATTCTAATTCAATAGAATGTCGCTTTTGGTCTTGCGCCTTCCCATTAATGTACTAACAATAGTGTGAAAAATGAAAAATATACCTTCATTGATATATTCATTTGAACCTTCTACTAACTTATGTAGGAAACATCAGAAAAAAGGAAAAGAGTGGAGATAAATACTAACACCTTAAAATGAAAAAAAATAACAATGAAAGATAAAAAAATAAAAAAAGGAGTGAGAACTAAAATAAAACTCATCAGAGAAAAACAGAGAAAATAAAATTGAGTAAAGAGAAAAACAGAGACTTTTAGAGCTACATTGTGCAAATCTCTAAATCAGTGGAGTAATTATTTAAAATATTAGAATAACCTTGTCGTGCTTATACATTTAGATGTGGCTAATGTCTTTTTTTTTTTTTTTTTTTTTTTTTTAAAGCCTTATTAAAGCCTAATTAAACTTCAGTCCTTGGATTCTATGCTTATTCACACCGGATGTTAATGTTAAATTTACAGGCCTTCGTTGAAGGGGTGCATTATATTCTAGAAGGTTGTAGAATGCTAGTAAATATGTAAACACTGCTATTATGTTCCAGAATGATCTTCCTACTAGTATTTTCCGGGATATTCCTTTGTGTCCCTGAGCAGTCGAGAGAGGAGCCCAGAATGTTCCAGAATGTTTATAATGTCAATGTTGGATTATTGTCTCCACAGAGACCAGAAGACTGTAAATATAATGCCTTACGAGCCATATTAAACATCTTGTGCCTTATTGTTGCCAGCGTGCATATCATCTGTTACTTTTGTTGAGCCGTGGTAAAGTCATTCTAATAAAATTACTAAAATACAAAGAGAGAGATGAATAGGCTTATCTGTTCTGAGCCAGTGTTGCGTCCTGCCCGGGGGGACCAGATCCATGTTGCTTCATGTAATCTTGATGATAACTCTCGGACCGTTGACTCTTTGGCCTTGTGTACCGACTCTGTAACATTGGTCCACTGTCGGCGCTGTGGGAAGGGTGTTATTACCTAAAATATCTACTAACACTGTTGGAAAGCTGTCGTCTGTGCAATTGACTGATTCATCCAGTCCCACAATGCGGATATTATTTCGCCTGTAGTAACGTTGGGTCTCGAGCTGCCTCTCCCTTGCTTCCTCCTCGACTTCTTGTATTTTCTTCCGACACTCTTCTTCCACCTGTTTTATCTCCTTCGATAACTCTGTAAATCCATCGTTGACGTTCTTCACGTTCTCTTGTACCATCTGTGTAATTTCTATCACCGTATTCTCCACTGCCGTGATTCGCCTGGCCTGTGCAGCGGCTGCTTCCATAACCTCTTCGAATTTAGCATCGACGTGTGCTTTGAATTCATCTTTGAGTTCCTCGATGTGTAATTTGAAAGCGACCATCTGTTCCTTCATCAGGATAGTCAGAGAGTTGAAGTCGGGTTGTGAAATTGCACTGCTTGTGTCAGTTGATGTTGTGGGTGCAATGATGGACCCGATGGGTTTGTTGGAGATTATCTTCTCAAATTCCCCTGCTTTATCTCTTACGGTATTTTTACACGTTGTTACCGTTGTGTTGTCAACTGCTGTCTCCCTCTCGGGGCCAGTCGTCGTTGGTCCCGGTATATTCTCCACTATAGTCCCCCCATCGGGGCTAGTCAACAACGGTACCGCCGCTGCCTCGCCTGTTGTATTCTTTGACCGTGTCAAAATCGGCGCCGTTGGAGTATCTGTGCCGAATCTCTTTCCACCCTTTTTCTTATCCTTAGTATCCATGTTGAGTCTTTATGTCTTTTGATATAGTTAGTAGAAGGTCTTATCAATACATACGATGTGGTTTAATCTCTTTTGGTATTGTTCAAATAAGGTTTTTAAACTAAATTAACGTTGACGGGAGCGGAGCTGTAACCAAACGCGTATCGCTTCACATTGCGTTCAAACCGGAAGTCTAAATAATACAGTACTTTGTAAGAAAAAGAGATCATAAAAAAATATATACATCCGAAGGGGAAGAAACTGTACATTGGAGGGGGTTGGGGGGGGGGATTTGGACATTTACTGGGGCCAGTTTCTAATTGCAGCCTCCCGTAGGTGCTCTTTGAGAGCGGTTTTGAAGGTTGGTAGGGATTCAAATTTTTTTTACGGCTGTGGGTAAGGCGTTCCACATTGTTGTGGCATAATTGCGAAACATGTTTAGTCCCTTGTTTGAGCCGAATCTGGGTTGAACATGATTTGTGGAACTCCCTCTGGTGTTGTGGGCGTGGTATTCACTGACCTTTGGGAAGTATTTCGACATGTAGATGGGTATCTTAGTGGTGTAGTGTATCTTGTAGACCAGGCCCATTGCAAGTTGCTGTACTCTGTCGTCTACTCTAAGCCATCCTAGGTTGTCAAAATGGGCAGGGGTAAGGTGGGTTTTAGGAGTAAGGCCAAGCAGTAGTCTGACCAGTTTGTTTTGTGATGTTTGTAGCCTTGTTTTTAGGGCCTTTGAGGTGCTTTGGTACCATGAGGTGCAAGCATAGTCGTAGTACCCTTGAATGAGTGCTCCTGCCAGAGTCTTCAGGGTATTCTTGTTTACCAGAGAGGAGATCCGGTACAAGAATCTTGTTCGTTGGTTGACTTTTTTGATTACATTGGATGCCATTTTGTCACAGGAAAGATTTGCCTCTAGGATGGAACCCAGGTAGGTAATTTCATCTTTCCTTGTGACAATATTGTCACCCACTGTAACAGAGAAGCCGTTGGCCTTGCTGAGTTTGCTATTTGATCCAAAGAGAATGGACTCTGTTTTCCCCAGGTGTAATTAGGGATGGGAATCGAAAACCTAATTGGCCGATGCCTGGAACCGTGTGGCTCCCGTGACTTTCTATTCCCTTATCGCTGCCAGGTTTTTCCTCTGTTGCGCAATAACGTTAGCATGTAGCCATGGCAGACTCTATTTGATTCCTTAAGGGCTCGAAATTGCCTGGGTTTTGGTAATATGCTCCCGAAATGCTCCCGCTGTTTGGCTACTTCTATGTGCAGTGAAAACTACTTGAATGCTTTAGAACCTAGTCATTGATTTAGTTCAGGGTGAGCTAAAATTAGCCGCGGAGCTAACGCTAGCTAACGTGAGCTAACGCTATTTAATCAAGCTCACAAAGAGAGATAAACAGCTGACAGCGGATAGTACAGATACAAATACAATAAAACAGCAGGTGGGGGCTGTTGTTTAAACCTTGTACTCTTTAGTTCACATATAATAAGAGACTGAGTGTTTGTTTACTAGTCTGTACACTGTAAGCCAGGAAGTACCGTGGTGGTGCAACATACAAATGTGTCCGTGTAGCAACACAAGCCAATACCTTATAGGACAGGGGCCCGGGGAGGGAGCTGTGTGTGTGTGTGTGTGTGTGTGTGTGTGTGTGTGTGTGTGTGTGTGTGTGTGTGTGTGTGTGTGTGTGTGTGTGTGTGTGTGTGTGTGTGTGTGTGTGTGTGTGACAGAAGTCAGAGGAATAACGACCTGTTATTCAATAGATTAAATTAGTTTAAGAATAAAAAAATAAATACATTTTAAGAGAATCTCAAATACATTATTTTATTTAAGTGTAGTCTATAGTTAATGTTTTATTTTTTTACAGTTTTTGTATTTTTCTGACATGGGGGCTCAACAATAAATGACAATCAGAAATGTCAAGTTGCATGTTGTTATTCTAACCAGCTTAGACCCCTACGCTCTGCATCTTCTGGCCGCCTCAGACCTACTCCTATCCAAGCTCCGGGAGGGTCATCAAAGAGAAGTCGCCTATTCTCAGTCCTTGCCCCACAATGGTGGAATGAACTACCCACCCCAGTTAGGACAGCCGAATCACGTCCAATCTTTCGCCGTCGACTAAAGACGCACTTCTTCAACCATTATCTGAATAAAAAAAAATATATCTAACCCTAACTAACCGTACTGTCATGCACTTGTCCTAATAAACTAACCTACACTGTAGCACTCAACACTTTGATGAACATTGTTGCTGATAGAGTTGTGCCCTTCCTGATGGCTTGTCGTACAGAACTTGTAAGTCGCTTTGGATAAAAGCGTCAGCTAAATGACTAAATGTAAATGTAAATGTAGTTCTGTTGCATTTCCAATTTATTTATGTAAATTATAAATTGATCAGGTATCGATAAGGGTATCGATAAAGAATCGAATCAATAAGCAGAATCGATAATGGAATCGTATCGATAAAATCCTATCAATTCCCATCCCTAGGTGTAATGATAGTTTGTTATCAGCAAGCCAGATGCAGATTCTGCCAAGTTCCGAGCTGAGGGCTTTTTCAACCTGTAACTTGTTCTTGTCAGAGACCAGCAGGGCTAAGGGCATGTGTCCACTTAGCTCACATTTCCAGCTGAAAAACGCTGGCAGTGTGCCGGTAGTACTGGGGTGGAGCGCTTGCGGTGAGAAAAAAAAACACAGCACGAGCCTTTTGTATATGACAACGATCTTTCAGACACCTACATGACAGCCATCTTGTAATAATAACTTTTATCGTATTTTACTGGCGCGGTTTTGTACATATAGTATATTTTAATATACTTTATTGTATATTAATTATATATATATATATTGTTATTACCTGACACCACAGTTCGCCCTTTGCTTTTTATTAGCTTTTTATTAGTGTATTCGTGTAGTTATTATTATTATTTGTGCCGTCTCTTGTGGGTAGACAGGCAGGCTGCTCCGGTGTCAGGTTACAAACAGAGTGGTAGATATGATAGGCTGTGATTGGTCTGAAAAGATGCTCAGCGCATCGCTCTGAAAAGTTCAGAAAGTTTAAACTTTAAACGCTGTGTGCGGCCGCACAAAAAAGCTGAAAGGCGCTGAAAAAAGAAGCCGACTGCAGCGCATTTACTGTAGGCGGCCGCATACGCTCCCTCCCCATTGGGATACATTGAAAAAAGACGCTTGCGGTCATAAATATGAGGCAGGTGGACGCGGCATGTCATTTGCATAAATTAGGAACAGTAAAGGTCCTAGTATGCTTCCTTGTGGAACACCACAGCTCACTGGGAGGGGGGGGGGGGGCAGTGTACCGTTCATCTCCACCATCTGTTCTCTCCCCTCAAGGTAGAATTGCATCCAGCTCACTGATGATGAACTATCAAAACCAATTGCTTTTAGCTTATCAATCAGAATGAAGTGATTGACAGTGTCGAAGGCCTTTTGTAGGTCCAGCATGACCATGCCGCAGTGTTTGCCCGCGTCCACCTCTTGTTTGATGTGGTCGTTCAAATAGAGAAGGCATGTGTCAGTGGAGTGGGATCAGGGGAGGAAACTAACTTTTTGGCTTACCAGCCAACTGGCGAGTATCTGATTTTTTTTACCAGACAAACAGATTTTTTACCAGACAAAAAAAATCGCTAATTGTGATAATTACTTCTTTGTACGTCTTCGTCTAAATTGATTTTCAATCATAGCAAATTAATCACACTGTCTCTACTCTTCAAAATATTACATCATTAAATCACATATTAACATGAAAGAGGGAACTATACTGGACTGGGTTGGGCTGAACTGGGCAGTGAAAGATGCTGGGTTGGGCTGGTCTAGGTTATACTGAATGATGAATTGAAAATGAATTGAAAATGGGGGACCCTGATGTAAACAAGACGAAAGTCTTTCTCTGGTCTGCATCCCCTTAACAATTGCATGTATTGAGCCGTACTGTACTGTACCCATTCTGCAATCTGTTAAATAAAGTTTTCATTCATTCATTCATCACAGCTCAACTACTAGGAATGTGTGTCTGACTCTTAAGTGCAGGAAATATTCATCAGAAAGGGGGGACATGATGGAGGGAATGGAAAGAGCAGGTTTGACAGGAGCAGGGTTGAAGGGCATATTGGAGTGTGGAGGAAGTGGACAAGGCATTATTAAGCAAACAGGACTGAAATGGGGGACCCTGATGTAAACAAGACGAAAGTCCTTCTCAGGTCTGCATCCCCTTAACAATTGTGTGTATTGAGCTGTACTGTATTGTACCCAATCTGCAATCTGTTAATAAAGTTTTCAATCAATCAATCAATACTGGGTTGGGCTGGTTTAGGTTGAACTGAGTTGGGCAGTGAAAGAACCAAGCATTTCACTGTAATGTAATAGCTAAATAAAACAACTGGAACTTGACTTGTTACATTTGCACTCTGGTTGTATGCCAAATGTATTCTGGTTGTACTGTACTTGTGCTGTAAGATGACAATACATTGGAACCGAATCGACAACGCTAGGGGTTCAGCAGGTGTGTTCTGAATGCCAAGTATGACAACATCACCGTTGTGAAGGGCATATGGGCGAGTGGTGATATGGGGGGAAACCCGGTAATAATAAAATGTCACTCGGCTGCATTTAAGCAAAGCCGCTCAGTATAGTCCACTATGTTGAACGCGCGTTATGGTAGCTTGTTACATGCTAGGTAGCTAGCCGGCTAATGCTGGTTGACTTGTCATTCTCATCCGACTCGAAGGAGACATGTCGAGTGCTGTTGTTCGCCCCCATGTCAGACCGCACTGATATCCGAAAGCGACGACTCTACATGCAATTATTTTCATCCACTGATGTGTTTTTGTAAGTTTGTCTACGTTGTCAAGCCGGCTGCCGGTGGCAGGAGTTTGTAGGTCTGCGCGCAGTGGTATGTCCACTTCCCCTAGATGGGCGGCATCTTCTAGAAAATGAGTGTTCATTGGAGGAGCTTAGAGCGCATCTGTACAACGATGATGTTCATTGGTTATGGTCTGATTATTATGTGGCGCAAATGGGAGGAATCAAGGGGGGAGTCAGAGTTCGGTTTGTGCCAGTGAGCGAATCAGCAGATTGCAGAATGATTTTTTTGTTTTGTTTTGTAATTACTAGTACTCGCCAGACTGGCGAGTGCTCTTCATGAATTACTCGCCAAACGTAAAAAATACTCGCAATTGGCGAGTAAAGTGGCCTAATTTCCTCCCCTGAGTGGGATGTTCTGAAGCCAGATTGGAATCCGTAGATTAGCTTTTTTTCCGCCAGGTACTTTTCGACCTGTTCGTAGAAAATGTTTTCCATAACTTTCGAGATGGAGGTAAGGATAGAAACAGGCCGGTAGTTGCCTGGGTCTAATTAGCTGCCTTTTTTTGTGCAGGGGGGTCTCCCCCCCCCTCTATCTCTCTCTCCCCCCCTCTCTCCCCCTCCCCCCTCTCTCTCCCCCCCCCCCCCCTCTAGTTAATTTTGAGGTAAAATGTGAATTTTTAAAAGATGTTTAAAATGAATAACGATCATGCAGTAAGTGGTTACCATGGTAACTAAGGCCTCTGTGGCAGCAGCCGCTGGATGGTGCGGTGTGTAGAAGGGGGTCGCGTCTTGCTAGTTGTCGTTATCAAGATGGCGGAAGGATGAACCGACTTCTCTTCAGACGGACTTTGTTATTATAACAGACTATAAAACTGTCTATTATAGGAGACTAACAGACTCTCTCTCTCTCTCTCTCTGTCTCTCTCTCTCTCTTTCTGTCTCTCTCTATCTCTCCCCCCTCTCTCTCTCTCCCCCCTCGCTCTCCCCCTCTCTCTCTCTCTCTCTCTCTCTCTCTCTCTCTCTCTCTCTCTCTGTCTCCCCCCTCTCTCTCTCTCTCTCTCTCTCTCTCTCTCTCTGTCTCTCTCTCTCTCTGTCTCTCCCCCCCCTATCTCTCTCTCTGTCTCTCCCCCCCTCTATCTCTCTCCCCCCTCTTTCTCTCTCTCGCTCTCTCCCCCTCTCTCTCTCCCCCCCCCTCTATCTCTCTCTGTCTCTCCCCCCCTCTATCTCTCTCTCTCCCCCCCCCTCTCTCCCCCTCCCCTCTCTCTCTCTCTCTCCCCCCCCCCTCTCTCCCCCCCCTCTCCCCCCCCCCCAGGTCTCTCTGAGCCTCACTTCACAGACTGTGTCTCCAGGGAGCAGGAGACGTTTCGATGTCGCTGGAGTTCAGGAGGTTTCCACAACCTGTCCCGGCCGGAGGCGGTCCGAGTCTTCTACGTCAAGAAAGAGTTGAGTCTTGTGTGTGTGTGTGTGTGTGTGTGTGTGTGTGTGTGTGGTGTGTGTGCGTCTGTCTGTCTGTCTGTCTGTCTGTCTGTCTGTCTGTCTGTCTGTCTGTCTGTCTGTCTGTCTGTCTGTCTGTCTGTCTGTCTGTCTGTCTGTCTGTCTGTCTGTCTGTCTGTCTGTCTGTGTGTGTGTGTGTCTGTGTGTGTGTTGAGTCTTGTGTGTGTGTTGTGTGTGTGTTGAGTCTTGTGTGTGTGTTGAGTCTTGTGTGTGTGTGTGTTAAGTCTTGTGTATGTGTGTGTGTTGAGTCTTGTGTGTGTTGTGTGTGTGTGTGTGTTGAGTCTTGTGTGTGTGTGTGTGTTGAGTCTTGTGTGTGTGTGTGTGTGTTGAGTCTTGTGTGTGTGTTGTGTGTGTGTGTGTTGAGTGTGTGTGTGTGTTTGTGTGTTGAGTCGTGTGTGTTGAGTGTGTTGTGTGTGTGTTGAGTCTTGTGTGTGTGTTGAGTCTTGTGTGTGTGTTGAGTCTTGTGTGTGTGTTGTGTGTGTGTGTGTTGAGTGTGTGTGTGTTTGTGTGTTGAGTCGTGTGTGTTGAGTGTGTTGTGTGTGTGTTGAGTCTTGTGTGTGTGTTGAGTCTTGTGTGTGTGTTGAGTCTTGTGTGTGTGTGTGTGTGTTAAGTCTTGTGTATGTGTGTGTGTTGAGTCTTGTGTGTGTTGTGTGTGTGTGTGTGTTGAGTCTTGTGTGTGTGTGTGTGTTGAGTCTTGTGTGTGTGTGTGTTGAGTCTTGTGTGTGTGTTGTGTGTGTGTGTGTTGAGTGTGTGTGTGTTTGTGTGTTGAGTCGTGTGTGTTGAGTGTGTTGTGTGTGTGTTGAGTCTTGTGTGTGTGTTGTGTGTGTGTGTGTTGAGTGTGTGTGTGTTTGTGTTGAGTCGTGTGTGTTGAGTGTGTTGTGTGTGTGTGTTGAGTCTTGTGTGTGTACTGTATGTGTCATGCTCAATGACACTTCGACACGCTGCCCGGGAGGGGAGCCGGAATCGAACCGGGAACCTTCTGACCGCTCTACCTCCTGTCACCCCATAATATTATTACTTTACTTATTACTCACCGGGAGAAGTAACTCGTTACACCACTCATTAAAGTACTTTTCTGTTTCCGCCTTTTAAAATCTTTATAGAAATAAAAACCCATTTAGTTAATTTTCAATATCAGTGCCCACATTCAAATACAAACATTTGTAAAATACTAAGCGTGTTATCTAGCGTGTTATCTAGCGTGTTATCTAGCTTGTTATCTAGCGTGATATCTACCGTGTTATCTACCGTGTTATTTAGCGTGTTATCTAGCTTGTTATCTAGAGTGTTATCTACCGTGTTATTTAGCGTGTTATTTAGCGTGTTATCAAATCAAATCAAATTTATTTGTAAGGCCCGACAACACACGTTAATGTCCCCATGGGCCGGACACGTCTTCTTTAAAGGGGAACTATTTTACTATTTCTTTCACTATTTGGGCACTTTTACACAATTCCTGTGAGTCTATGGAACACCTCTGTATGTTTTTTTTTCAAAATAATTTGTTGTTTTGTATTTCTAATCAAGTACTCAAAAACAGCATTTTTCTACCTCAAGATCTTAAGCCGTTTTGAGGCGGGGCTCCAACCACTGTGTGGCCTGGTGCCAACTGCCACATCAACTGCCACATTATTATGCAGCTGAGAAATATCTGACATCACAGATATGCACATTTTCAGACGACTCAGTTCAGTGAGGGTGAATATTGTGAGAGGAGAATTGGAAGAATGCGCCAATATGAGAATTCCACATAGCTAGGAAACAATGCTAAACACAAAAAATGTCATTTATAAGATAGTTCCTCTTTAAACAAGTCAAGAAGAAACATAACAATAAGTCAAGAACAAAACAAGAACACCATAAGGTCCAACAAATTTTAAATAAATGCAAATAAATAAATGAATGCATGTTATCTAGCTTGTTATCTAGAGTGTTATCTAGCATGTTATCTAGCGTGTGAGTCAGTCAACATTATAAACTGAATGTGTGCACAGACAGCAGCCGTTTTTAGGTTTCACTTTCGAATGGTATAACTTTTTTTTTATCAATTTTTTTTTATTTTAAATTTTTTTATTTGATTTAATTTTTTCTATTTTTCTTGTATTTTCCTCCCATCCCAATTTTTTTGTCATTATGCCAATTCCCCTCTCCCCTTCCTGGTTGTTGCGCACATTTGCCCCCTACTTGCCGGTCTAGGGAGCCCTGAAGTCTATCACATGCTTCCTCCGATACATAGGAGACAGCCAGCAGCCTCTTTTCACCTGACAGCGAGGACTCTCATTGGGTGAGTGTAACGCGTGGGAGGTCACACTACCTTCACCATTTCCCTCCCTCGCTGTGCAGGCGCCCTGAACGACCTGTAGGAGTCGCTGTTTACAACGACCAGAATACCACCCCACCGGCTTCCCTCCCGCTGAATCTGCCAATTGAGCCAGTATGACGGCCGGCCATGCCGGAGGCACCGCTGACAGCTGGATTCGATACCAGTGTCTCTGCGGTGGTAGACAGACGCTTAGTCCGCTGCGCTACCCGGCCGCCTCACTTTCGGACGGTATTACTGTAATTTATTTTAAAATTAGAACCCGAAGTCAACTCCGTCCATCCATGCATGAGTCTGGTCTCTTTTGAAAGCAAACATTCTGAACTTTCTTCCACAACAGGAGAAGAATCACCCTGAGTGCTACTGTAATAGAGTTAGATGTTTGAACACACTGAAATAAAAATAAAAGTTACTCACGTTTTGCCAGATGCCTGTTTTTGACTTCCAGCTGAGAGGTAGGAGCTGGAAAACATAACGTTTCCATAGCCTGCAGTCTTATCTACAGTACAGGTCCAACGTTTATAACAATCCCATGGAAAATTTGTGTTTTACAAAGGTTTTTGTAATGTGTGTACTCTGCCCTAAAGATCACCAGTTGCCCTCTGACCTCTGACCTCCCTGGAAGATATCTCCAGCTCCCACTTTCTGCGCCAATCACGTTGTACGACGTGTTTCAAGTTCATGCAAATTCTGCCAGATCACGGCGTACGATGTTATTGTGATCATATTTCATATTTTCGACATGGTATTCATATTTCACTCACGGAGCCTTGTCTGATGCTGTGGGACTCAGCACAACTCTGCAACGCTTCAATACTGCCACCTGGTGGATGATCGGCGAGTTGCCAAACCGGATATGCCGGTTGGATCTCGTGCGTCTCCTAATTACGTCCGGCCACTCGCATATCATCCCAGGACTCTAGCCACACACCGTGGATATGGATCGCTGCCATAACTCAATAATCCACATGATTTGGGCGTGTATTAGTATTATACAAACCGGAAATGGATCGCCTCGATCCCCATCAAATAACTGGGATCTGTTTGCTCCAGTATCATCGCCCAACGGTAAGAGGAGGCTGCCGTGACTTTCATCGTTTTTGTTTATTATTATCGATGCAAACTGCTCTGATCACCCATACTACATAAATCATTTAACGATGATCACGGAATTATAAACGACCCCCCCCCTCCCCCGTTCACCCGAGCATGATCAGTCATAACGTTTAGGACCATGTACAGTTGACATTTTTAATATAGCGTAGATCGGTATCAAACGGCATTTGATAATCTAATATATGCATTTATGCCTATATCTCACGTTCTAGGAATTACTGCAGAAAACGATAAAAACATATTTATACTCTAGACGGTATTTTCGTATGAATGTGTGAATGAAAAAGTAAAACGTTCCTACATCCTGAACGATAGATAATCGATGTTGAATGGGCCATAGTAATGTCAATTTAGCAATACAATTTAAAAAGTTATAGCTAGGGATGCCCCGATCACGTTTTTTGCCACCGATACCGATCACCGATCGTCGTGAGCCATATCGGCCGATACCGATCCTGATTAAAAAAAAATTTAAAATTATTTTATATAAATTTTTTTTATTAAATTTTTTTATAAAATATATATATATTATATAATTAGACTTGTACTTGTATTATCTGCGAGACATCGCCACCACGCAACAAGTCAAAATGCTCGCTATCTGCAAACAGCTCCACTGTCTGTATGTACTAGTAGCCAGTGATGTACCTGAACGTGTTCAATGAACGATCGTTCATGAACGCGTTCGTATTTTGGGCGAACTTGAACTGAACGTACTGTATATCCGCTAAATGAACGTAATTGAGAACGCGTTCATTCTCAGCCCTGTGTAACGGAGTTCAAAAGTGCGTTCATTCTCAGCACTCTATTATAACGGCGTTCAAAGATGTGCCATATTTCATAATGCATTTCAGCCGAAAACTCAGTTAAAACACTGTAAACAGGCTTAAAAATTATGCGTAAAACCACCCGATCTGGCAACCAGCCTGTCACCCCCTGCTACGTCATCAGACTCCTCCTCACAACAAGCAGTGGAACAGGAATCAGCAGCAGCACTCTCTCAGTCGGAGTCAGACTCTACCTCTAGACGTCACGTCGGCGTATGCATTTAAAAGAGTTTACAATTCAAACTATTTGATAAACTTCTACTTTCAGCCCGGAAATGCATTCTGATAAACTGAATTAAGGATAAGCCTCCATTTTTACAAATGTGGTATAGAGAGATCTTCGGTGTGCTCCTACCCCATGAAAGACACTGTGCAATGCATAGAGGCAACAACGCTTCCTTTCAGGAGGTGTGGGCCCCACTATTAGACTATTTTCCTGCTGAAATGTATCGGATCCTTCTAAAGGCCCAGTGCCCCATTGTATGGACAGACCTAGGATAGGAAAAAATAAATATATGTATGTCTACATGTGAATGTGCTCGAGGCAAGTGCAAGTGCCTGTCTTGGTCTGCTTTCCTTTTTGCTTGTTTTTCTTTTTGTTTTGTTTTTGCTTGCTTATGGTGTGGATGATGGCATAGAGATGAACTGGAGGACCCCCCCCCCCCCTTGTCCCAATGTGTGTTTTTGTAATGTAAGTAACTGTACGTGAAAAATCTATAATAAAAAAAAATTAAAAAAGAACTAAAAAGAACTAAATTAGTTCATTTTTGAAACCATGAACTTTAGTTCAACATTTTGAATTATGAACTATGAACTGAACTAGTTCATTTAAAAAATTTTGAACTGTGAACTGAACTAGTTCATGTAGAAAGTGAACTTTCCCAACACTGCTAGTAGCCTCCAGCTACGGCCAGGATTCTCCGGCGCTGCAGCTGGACCCTTCGGCGCTGCAGCTGGACCCTAGTATTGGTATAACGTTAAATCACATTCAGCAAGTCCTCAGCTCGAATATGCATCGAGTCAATGTTATAAAACATTGATATCAGGAGCTATCTGTAGCTACTGCTAGCCGGATATATAACGTTAAGACGACGCCTCAGTGAACTATTTAGTTGAATGGGACATTTCGTTTTGAACAGTGAACTAACGTCAGCTAACGCGAGCTAACGGAGGTATCAACATGCACTACAAGACTTGCTGGAGCATTTGTTGATATCAGGAGCTATCAGTAGCTAGCCGGCTAAATACCGTTAGACAATGCCTACTAAAAGTGAATAGTTGACTGGGTAATTTTGTTTAAACAGTAACGATAGCTAGGTAGCTAACGTTAGCTCAGGTCGAATGCACTATAGACTGAGCAGAGGAGCCTCCTCCTCTGTGTTTACAAACTGTACACGGGTGCGGGCGGAGCTAGGGAGGAGGAGCAGCGGCAGTTTGCAGGTCCTGTGTGTCTGAGACAGACAGCGAGTGAGATCTCCGCTTGATCGGTTTTTCCGCGATCGGCGAATATGACTCATTATCGGAATTCACCGATCGCATATTTATACTGATTATCGGCCGATACCGATCGGTGGCCGATCGATTGGGGCATCCCTAGTTATAGCCCTGCAAAGAAGGTAAACATCTCCATAGACTTAGACTGGTGGCAGTGATCAAACATTGATGGATATAAGCGTGGCAGTTAATGTGTTAACAGAGCCAAAATCCAGACCTACTCCTATCCGAGCTCCGGGAGGGTCATCAAAGAGAACGAACTTCCCACCCCAGTTAGGACAGCCGAAACCCGTCCAATCTTTCACTGTCGACTAAAGACGCACTTCTTCAATCATTATCTGAAATGAAATGTAAAAATAAAAAATACTCTAACCCTAACTAACCTTACTGTCATGCACTTGTCCTAATAAACTAACCTACACTGTAGCACTCAACACTTTAATGAACATTGTTACTCAGCTGATCTGATCCTGCTGTCTTGTTGTACAAAACTTGTAAGTCGCTTTGGATAAAAGCGTCAGCTAAATGACTAAATGTAAATGTAAACATCATCTAGGACTCCTCCCACCACTCAGCACGTCACCTGTTTGACCTGTGACTCCTCCCACTCAGCACATCACCTGTTTGACCTCTATATATATATATATGTGTGTAGTATGGAGTGAGTGATATGTGTAGTATGGAGTGAGTGATATGTGTAGTATGGAGGGAATGATATGTGTAGTATGGAGTGAGTGATATGTGTAGTATGGAGTGAGTGATGTGTGTAGTATGGAGGGAATGATATGTGTAGTATGGAGTGAGTGATATGTGTAGTATGGAGGGAATGATATGTGTAGTATGGAGGGAATGATATGTATAGTATGGAGTGAGTGATATGTGTAGTATGGAGTGAGTGATGTGTGTAGTATGGAGTGAGTGATATGTGTAGTATGGAGTGAATGATATGTGTAGTATGGAGTGAGTGATGTGTGTAGTATGGAGGGAATGATATGTGTAGTATGGAGGGAATTATGTGTGTAGTATGGAGGGATGAATATGTATCGTTGTTGTCCTGTTTACCTTATTTTAACTGCACTGATCAGGAGTACTGTAGCACTCCTAATTGCATTGTATTCTGTACAATGACAATAAAGCGTTCTATTCTATTCTAAATGTTCCATACTTGACCATCTCCTGCTGATAGTTAAATGAAAACTGTGTCCAAACATTTCACACAGAGGGCCAGATTGGGTAACCTGAAGATACGGGGGGGGGGGCTGTTATAAGTGACCCCAAGAAAGGTTCAGTTGATAGCCAAAGGTTGAGAATATGGAGAGAAACTCACATCTACAAATATACTGCGTCATGAGAACATTTATTTTTTTGTGCAATATTGTTCCAAGTGCTCTTTCATTCTTTGTTCTGGTATCCTCATTCTAACTCTTCACCACAGTCTGCAGTTTTTTTATTTTAAGTGTTTAGTGCTACTTCATAACTAGCCCTGGTAGTGTTTAGTGATTAGCATCACCACTTCATAACTAGCCCTGGTGGTGTTTAGTGATTAGCATCGCCACTTCATAACTAGCCCTGGTAGTGTTTAGTGATTAGCATCGCCACTTCATAACTAGCCCTGGTAGTGTTTAGTGATTAGCATCGCCACTTCATAACTAGCTCTGGTAGTGTTTAGTGATTAGCATCACCACTTCATAACTAGCCCTGGTAGTGTTTAGTGATTAGCATCGCCACTTCATAACTAGTCCTGGTAGTGTTTAGTGATTACATCACCACTTCATAACTAGCCCTGGTGGTGTTTAGTGATTAGCATCACCACTTCATAACTAGCCCTGGTAGTGTTTAGTGATTAGCATCACCACTTCATAACTAGCCCTGGTAGTGTTTAGTGATTAGCATCACCACTTCATAACTAGCCCTGGTAGTGTTTAGTGATTAGCATCACCACTTCATAACTAGCCCTGGTAGTGTTTAGTGATTAGCATCACCACTTCATAACTAGCCCTGGTGGTGTTTAGTGATTAGCGTCACCACTTCATAACTAGCCCTGGTAGTGTTTAGTGATTAGCATCACCACTTCATAACTAGCCCTGGTGGTGTTTAGTGATTAGCATCACCACTTCATAACTAGCCCTGGTGGTGTTTAGTGATTAGCATCACCACTTCATAACTAGCCCTGGTGGTGTTTAGTGATTAGCGTCACCACTTCATAACTAGCCCTGGTGGTGTTTAGTGATTAGCATCACCACTTCATAACTATCCCTGGTGGTGTTTAGTGATTAGCATCACCACTTCATAACTAGCCCTGGTAGTGTTTAGTGATTAGCATCGCCACTTCATAACTAGCCCTGGTAGTGTTTAGTGATTAGCATCACCACTTCATAACTAGCCCTGGTGGTTTAGTGATTAGCATCGCCACTTCATAACTAGCCCTGGTGGTTTAGTGATTAGCATCACCACTTCATAACTAGCCCTGGTAGTGTTTAGTGATTAGCATCACCACTTCATAACTAGCCCTGGTAGTGTTTAGTGATTAGTGTAAACTACTAACGAGTCGGTTGCAGTCAACGGGTCTGACCCTTTAGCTCCGCTGGTTAGTGCGGCCGCCTGTGGATCCTATGGTCCCAGGTTTACATTAGCATCACATTCACTCTCTCCACCCGCTCACTGCGGTACAATCGCTGGTATGAATTATGCTTGGTCTCGTAATGTCTCTTCACATTGAACTCATAACAGCAATGGCAGTTTTGATTTTCCACCGCTCCTAAAAGTGGCGGCTTTCTTTGCCGTGGCCATGTCTTCTACGTCGCGGATGGGGAGCGACGACGCCTCCCTCGCGGACAAGCTCAACACCTTCTACGCTCGGTTTGGTGTAGATAGTGGCGCTGCTGGCTCTCCGGCTAGTGACGTCACTGGCGCGCCGGCTGTTGTGGAGGGGGGGGGGCAACCGCGGGGGGGCGGGGACGCTCTCTCGTTGTCGGAACACAGTGTGAGAAGAGCATTTATGCAGGTGAACACCAGGAAGGCTGCTGGCCCAGATGGGATAACAGGACGCATACTCAAGTCCTGTGCCAACCAGCTGGCCCCAGTGTTCACCGCCATATTTAATCAATCCCTGGCGGAGTCAGTGGTCCCTGCCTGCTTCAAGATGTCTACCATCATCCCTGTACCGAAGAAACCCTCCCCAACATGTCCAAATGACTACAGACCGGTGGCACTCACCTCTGTGGTCATGAAATGTTTCGAGAGGCTGGTCAAGGACCACATTTGTGCCTCCCTCCCCAGTGATATGGACCCTATGCAATTTGCATACAGGACAAACAGGTCCACCGACGACGCGGTCTCCCAGGTACTGCACAGCACCCTCTCGCACCTTGACCGTCAGAAGGGGGGCTATGTGAGACTGTTGTTCATTGACTACAGCTCAGCGTTCAACACCATAGTCCCCACCAGACTGGTGGACAAGCTGATCGAGCTAGGTCTGAGCTCCGCCCTGAGCGCCTGGGTACTGGACTTTCTGAGCGAAAGACCCCAGGCGGTCAGGGTGGGGGGTCAGACCTCCAACACCATCACCCTGAGCATCGGGTCCCCCCAGGGCTGTGTTCTGAGCCCCCTGCTGTACTCACTCTACACACACGATTGTGTGGCCAAGTTCAGCTCCAACTCCATAGTGAAGTTCGCAGACGACACGGTGGTGGTGGGGCTGATCTCGGACAACGACGAGAAGGCCTACCGGGAGGAGGTTGAGGTACTGGAATGCTGGTGCCAGGACAACAGCCTGCTCCTGAACATTGGTAAAACCAAGGAGCTGATCGTGGATTATAGGAGAGGACAGCAGGAGACGCACACACCACTGATGATTAACGGGGCTACCGTGGACAGGGTGAGCAGCTTTAAGTACCTGGGGGTCCACATCTCAGAGGATCTGACATGGTCAACACACATAGACACAGTAGTAAAGAAGGCGAAACAGCGCCTCTACCACCTGAGACAGTTAAGGAAGTTCAGAGTATCGGGGAAGATACTCCAGTCCTTCTACTCAGGAGCTGTAGAGAGCATCCTGACCGGAAACATCACTGCCTGGTATGGAAACAGCACGGCACAGGACAAGAAGGCCCTACAGAGAGTGGTGCGCTCAGCCGAGCGTACCACGGGTATTGCACTACCTTCCCTGCAGGTTCTATACAACAAGAGGTGCAAATCCAGAGCCTGCAGAATAATGAAAGACCCCCACCACCCCAATAACAGCCTGTTTCAGCTGCTGAGGTCAGGCAGACGCCTGCGAACCCCAGCTACTAGGACAGAGCGGCTTAGGCTCAGCTTCTTCCCCCAGGCCATCAGAGCCCTGAACAATGAACATTGAGTGCCACAGAACACTGAACTATCCACACACAAACACACATGAACACACACACGACACGTACGCGATGCACGCTCACACACTAGCAGCCACTTAACACTTTAACATGAGCGGGCACACACTCATGCCGCACACACGCACACTTATGGCCAAAAGGAAAGGCCACTTTAAACTAGAATAACAGGAACAGTGTATTGCACTACCAAAGCTACCTAGCATGTCCTATATATATGCTCTGTAAATAACTATGTACAGATACCGAGATGTCACACCATGTTACCTGTTACCTGTTTATTGCACAATGTTTTTTTTTATTGGATTCTATTATATGTTGTACCACTGTATTGCACATCGTTGCGGGCAAGACCACCCGCATTTCATTGTATACTTGTATGCCGTGACAATTAAAACTCTTGACTTGACTTGACTAACATGGCAGTTGCTAGGTAACCGTTGCTAGGTAACCGTTGCTAGGTAACCGCCTGTTTTCTTCTGTTCACAGTGATGCCAGTTTGTTCCGCTGTCTGACTGAGGACGAGAGAAGCCAAGAGAGTTCAAATAAATGATCAGTTCATGAGTAACTCTCTCTCTCTCTCTCTCTCTCTCTCTCTCTCTCTCTCTCTCTCTCTCT
>NC_140174.1:124501282-124504939 GCF_963971535.1 Notolepis coatsorum
AATACAATGGGGCGCTCCAGTAGCACACCACATAGCACGCTGAGTCGCGAAGCGGTCATCCCGGGTTCGCTTCCCAGACCCGGTGACCATTTGCCGCATGTCTTCCGTACTTCCCCTCCCGTTTCTCCCCCCTCTCCTCTGTCGGTCCTGCGTGGCCAAGAAAAAGCTGTCGGTCCTGCACAACCAGGAAAAAGCTAATAAAGATCATTTAAAATAAAAAATAAAAATACAATGACACATAGTAAAAACACAATATTAAAAAGTTACACATAGGGGAGCAGTTCTAATAAACTTAAAATTAAAGTGAATATGCCAGAATGAACAAATGTGTTTTGAGGAAACAGGAAACAAAGGTGTTAAATTAAAATTAAAATCTTGGAAATTATTGGAGTTTCAATTTCAATCATGATGTCAGCTTTCCCACAATCATGAAAATAAGATGATGGAGATAAAACGATCGTTGCCCCGCATGCCGCGTTGCTCTCACGTCGTCTTGGGTTGGAAACGCAGCGCACCCTTCCTTCACATCGGTGCAATATTAAATCCCCCCCCCCCCCCAATCGGTACGCACCCCCCCCCCCCCCACAAATATTCACTTACATTTTTCACTTGTTTCTTTTTTACATTTCTTGTTTTTTTTTTCAATTCAATTACATTCAAAGTTCAGTTTTGCATATGATGTTCTCAAATCAATGAGTAATCATGTTGTAATAATCGTGATTATGATTTTTGCCGTGACCAAGCAGTTCTCACTCAGTTCATTCCGTTGGCATCATTCCAGCGGGAGCTGGTTGTGTGTGTCTGGTGTCCATCGTTACCTTAGTCCCCCGTCCTGGTAAACAGTATGAATGGTCATTGGCTTTATGTACTGCAAATGTTATATAACTTATAACAATATATATATATTTTTATCCACTTTCTCTCCTTATTTTCAATTTTCCTCCCATCCCAATTTAGCTGTTTCCAATTCTCCCCTCCCTGTCTTGAACGCTGCTCGCATATGCCCCCCACAGGTCGGTTGTAGGGAGGATAGAAGCCTTGCATCACATGTCCCCTCCGGTACACGAGGCAGCCTGTCACATCTTTTCACCTGCCAGCGCGGACTCTCATTGGCGAGGTGTAACGTGTGGGAGGCTCACACTACCCCTGCCATTTCCTGTCTCTGCTGTGCAGGCGTCCCCAACCGACCTGTAGGAGTCGCTGTCCACAACGTCCAGATTACCACCCATCGACTTCCACCCGCTAAACCTGCCAATTGAGCCAGTATGACGGCCGGCCCAAGCCGGAAGCAACGCAGACAGCCGGATTTGAACCCGGTGTCTCTTGCGTTGGTGACGAGCGCAATGTCCACTGCGCCACCCAGCCGCTAACTTATAACAATATATTATAACAAATATAACTTCAATTTCTTTCACCAAACATGTGTTTAACCCTTTCACTGCCACACGACAGAAGGATCCGCGGAGCTAATGATGCTAATGATGGAGCATCGCTGTCGGTTGTGTGATAGTAAAGGGCTAACCTTCTGTATTGTCACAGTGAAAGGGTTAACCGGCTGTCGTGTGGCAGTGAAAGGGTTAATCTATTCCTCCTTTAGTTGATTTATCTCAGTTTACATCACAATCATCTTTCATGTTAGTCACCCCTTCCTTCCCCTTGACTTACTGGGGTTGTAACAATGATGATGGTGATGGTGATGATGATGATGATGGTGGTGATGATGATGGTGATGATGGTGGTGATGATGATGATGATGGTGATGAAGATGATAACAGATGCTCTCTCCTCTAGATTCCACATTTCCACCGTTCACGCTCGCTCTCATCTTTGGAATTGTGGGCGTCGTCATCCTGCTCATGCTGATCATCTTCTCTCAGCAGAACAGGTGAGAGCACACAGACACACACACACATACATACACATACACACATACATACACATACACACATACACACATACATACACACAGACACACATACATACACACATACAGACACACAGACACACATACACACACACAACACACACACACACACACACACACACACACACACACACACACACACACACACACACACACACACCTCAAAGTCAGGACGGTTTATTAGCCATGGTAAAAGTTTGATGGTCAACATACAGTTTGAAGGATGATGCTTCCAGAGTATTACAGCTGCAGCCTAAGTGATGGAAGGTGATTACATCTCATTTACATATGGTGTCATACTGACCCATACTAACTAACTCACACACACACACACACACACACACACACACACACACACACACACACACACACACACACACACACACACACACACACACACTAACACCCACACACACACACACACACACACACTAACACACACACATGCGGTGCTCACGGTCGATGGCTGATATGACGATGGTTCTCATCAGCCGGGCGTTCTGGGTGCTCTCTCGGTCCAGTGTGGTTCCGCTGGTCCTGATCTTCCCCGTGCTGCTGTTGATGCTGTAGAACGGGTTCTCTGGGCTGATGCTGTACACCACCGTGCCGTTATCTCCATTGTCTGGGTCCACGGCCAGAACCTACACACAGAACCTGCACTTTAGTCCACGGCCAGAACCTACACACAGAACCTGCACTTTAGTCCACGGCCAGAACCTACACACAGAACCTGCACTTTAGTCCACGGCCAGAACCTACACACAGAACCTGCACTTTAGTCCACGGCCAGCACCTACACACAGAACCTGCACTTTAGTCCACGGCCAGAACCTACACACAGAACCTGCACTTTAGTCCACGGCCAGCACCTACACACAGAACCTGCACTTTAGTCCACGGCCAGCACCTACACACAGAACCTGCACTTTAGTCCACGGCCAGAACCTACACACAGAACCTGCACTTTAGTCCACGGCCAGCACCTACACACAGAACCTGCACTTTAGTCCACGGCCAGCACCTACACACAGAACCTGCACTTTAGTCCACGGCCAGCACCTACACACAGAACCTGCACTTTAGTCCACGGCCAGAACCTACACACAGAACCTGCACTTTAGTCCACGGCCAGCACCTACACACAGAACCTGCACTTTAGTCCACGGCCAGAACCTACACACAGAACCTGCACTTTAGTCCACGGCCAGAACCTACACACAGAACCTGCACTTTAGTCCACGGCCAGAACCTACACACAGAACCTGCACTTTAGTCACGGCCAGCACCTACACACAGAACCTGCACTTTAGTCCACGGCCAGCACCTACACACAGAACCTGCACTTTAGTCCACGGCCAGAACCTACACACAGAACCTGCACTTTAGTCCACGGCCAGCACCTACACACAGAACCTGCACTTTAGTCCACGGCCAGAACCTACACACAGAACCTGCACTTTAGTCTAGACTAGTCTAGTCTAGTCTAGTTTAGTCTAGTTTAGTCTAGTCTAGTCTAGTTTAGTTTAGTCTAGTCTAGTCTAGTTTAGTTTAGTTTAGTTTAGTCTAGTTTAGTTTAGTCTAGTTTAGTCTAGTTTAGTCTAGTCTAGTTTAGTTTAGTTTAGTCTAGTCTAGTCTAGTTTAGTCTGGTTTAGTTTAGTCTAGTTTAGTCTAGTTTAGTCTAGTTTAGTAGTTTAGTCTAGTTTTAGTCTAGTTTTAGTCTAGTCTAGTCTAGT
>NC_140174.1:124505139-124507639 GCF_963971535.1 Notolepis coatsorum
AACCGAGGGGAGGAGTATGAGGTGCGCGCGCGCTGCAGGATGCTGGCCTTCACTAAGTACGGGGAGTTTAGTGACTCCATCTTCGTCCACGTGCCAGAGATTCCCAGCAAAGGTGAGAGGTCAGGAAGGCAGAGGTCACATGGGTGTGTTATCAGTCAGTATCAGCCAACTCTGCAGTTGTGTGTGTTGGGAATTGGAGCAGGTAAGGGGGCCCTGTCCATATTGCAACACACAGCGGTATCTTGTCTAGACACATCAGGTCAGGCGTGAGGCCGTGTGTATGTTGCACTGTGGGTGTTCAGAGTAGGTTTGATTGATTGATTGAAAACTTTATTTAACAGATTGCAGAATGGGTAAGTCAAGTCAAGTCAAGTAATTTATTTATATAGCATGTTTAAAAGCACAAGAGCCAACCAAAGTGCTGTACAATCAAAGCTTAAAATCAATGTCCTAATATAAAATACACAAATACAAAAATACAAAAAGGCACAGCAGGACAAGACAGTCCATTCAGAGAGTAGGACAGTAGGACAACACACGGATAGGGGAACACAAAGTACAGTAGCACACAGGGGACAGAGGAGGAGCATAAGAAGATATACAGGAGGGGGGGGGGGGCAGGATAAAATTACATGGGAGTGTGTGAGTTAGGGTGTGGGAGAATCAGGGTTTATTGAAGGCCAGGGAATAGAAGTGGTTTTTAGACGGGCCTTAAATGTCTCCAGTGAGGGGGCAGATCGATCTCCAGGGGAAGCTGGTTCCATAGCTTGGGGGCCACGGCCTTGAAGGAGCGATCGCCTCTCTTTTTGAGTCTGGTGCGGGGGGGGACCAGCCGAGCCTGGTTGGAGGATCTTAGTGACCTGGGTGCTGCGTAGGGGGTGATGAGCTCGGTGATGTATAAGGGTGCTGCACCCGATAGTGCTTTAAAGGTGAGGAGGAGGATTTTAAAGTCTATTCTAAATGGGACTGGGAGCCAGTGTAGGAGGCTAGGACTGGTGTGATGTGCTCTCTCTTTCTGGTACCGGTAAGGAACCTAGCTGCAGAGTGCTGGACCATTTTGAGGCGGGACATGGCTGCCTGACTGATGCCGGTGTAGAGGGCATTGCAGTAGTCAAGGCGTGAGGTGATGAATGCATTGACTACTGTTTCCAGGTCGACGGGTGAAAGGATTGGTTTTATTTTACTGATGTTGCGGAGTTGAAAGAAGCATGATTTCTAGGGCATTTACCTGCCGGTCGAATTTGAGCTCTGGGTCAAAGATTACACCCAGGCTCTTGACGTGGGGTTTGAGGTGGGTGGAGAGTTGTCCTAGGCTGTTGGAGAGTGTTTTGGTGGAAGAGGGGGGGCCAAACAAAATGATCTCCGTTTTATTTTCATTTAGCTGTAAGAAGTTGAGGGCCATCCAGCTTTTTATGTTCCTGAGACAGTTTTTAAGAGTCTAAGTTAGCTGTGTCAGAGGGGTTGAGGGGAAGGTAGATTTGGGAGTCATCGGCATAAAAGTGATATGAAATGTTGTGTTTCTGGATGATTTCGGCCAGAGGGAGCATGTAGATGGAGAAGAGTATGGGGGCCAGATGGAACCTTGGGGGACCCCATACGGTAGACTAGCTGTGGGGGAGGAGTGTCCACCCAAACTGACCGAAAAGGAGCGGCCGCTCAAGTAGGATGCAAACCAGTTTAGGGCAGACCCCCCAATACCTAGCCTGTGTTCGAGACGATCGACCAGGGTGGAGTGGTCGACCGTGTCGAACGCGGCAGAGAGGTCCAGGAGGAGGAGCATGGCACAGGTACAATACAGTACGGCTTAATACACACAATTGTTAAGGGGATGCAGACCAGAGAAAGACGTTTGTCTTTACATCAGGGTCCCCCATTTTCAATTCATAATGACATTTATGACATACAAGACATACAGATATACAGATATATATATATCATGACATTTATGACATACAGGTATACAGTACTGTTACATTTATGACATACAAGACATACAGATATACAGATATATATAGCATTACATTTATGACATACAGGTATACAGTAGTAACAGTGCTGTTACATTTATGACATACAAGATATGCAAATATACAGTACTGTTAAACAGAGATCCTAACAGAAAATATATACATACGAGGGGGAGGAGACTGTACATTAGGAGGGGGGGGGGGGTTGGACATTTACCGGGGCCAGTTTCTAATTGCAGCCTCTCGTAGGTGCTCTTTGAGAGCGGTTTTGAATGTGGGTAGGGATTCACATTATTTTAGGGCGTTCCACATTGTTGTGGCATAATTGGTATAAAAGGCTTTTATTCCACCATTGCATTTCTCATATAGTTAGATCGTCTGTTAGGACTGGGCAATTGATAATAATAATAATAATAATAATGCATTTTATTTGAAGGCGCCTTTCAAAGCACCCAAGGTCGCCGTACAGGGATAAAAACAAATACAATGGGGCACTCCAGTAGCACACCACATAGCACGCTGAGTCGCGAAGC